>NC_090436.1:448627097-448965430 GCF_031143425.1 Pleurodeles waltl | reverse complement strand
GTGCTTGGCACCCCAATTTCTGTCTACATTAACGGACCTAAAAACATTATATAAACATTCAACAGGGGCATGCCATTCGCATTTCAGTTCTAAATAAAACACATCTAGCAATGCATGTTCAATTATACCACTATTCTGAAAAACACATCAAACGAATCAAGACTTCTTGCCACAAATTCATAACTGGGACATCAAACTTTGAAGAAAAAAATAGGCCTGGCATTTTGCCCTCAACCGAATCTTTGCTGCACTACGGACATGACATCTGGGGGCCCTGAGGTCTGGGGCGACATATGGTAAATGACCGCTCTATCATGGTCGGCAGCAACAATGCCGGCTAAAAGGTTCTGATGGAGCGTTAACAGAGAATTTGGGTTTGAAAGAATGAGTACGTTTATTATTTCTGGGTGCATTCATAAACTCTTTGTATATTCTTAATTATTGTGTAGAATTTCTAGCTAAAACAATAGGTGCCTGATTATGACTGCATATAGCAGACATAATAGTCTTTCTATGCAGACAATAATTCACTTAGCACGCCTTTGTCTAAGACGAAGTTCTGCCACTTCTCTCCAACTGCTGACCAAGATGTTTCTGAATTAACAATTCAAGAGATAACCAGGGATTCATGCGCTTCCTTTGATTTGAAACATTTATTTACAGAATGTTTCAATTTATAATTAAAATGGTGCAAAATCTAAGTTGGTTTATCAATTACAGTTATGAAAATATCCAGTAAAGAATATGATTCAGATACTGCTTCATTGGTTACCAATTTCAAGTCCCCTACACATTTGTAAAAAATTTGAATAAAATTCACACATGATGAGACCTCGTGATCAGTGGAGTGGTCATTTTAGAAAAATGAATCATAGCATGATCCAAACAAGTCAATTGAGTAATTGCTTGATTAAAGTGTAGGAGAGTAAAATCGAGCACATGACCTAGCAGATGCTCATCCCTACGTACGAGTCCACCTGTCCGTCAGAAGACCTAGCATGTTGAATAAAAGCAATAAAACCTTTGGTTAAAGAATAATCCTTGTTAGACTAGGCCATGTCTGCAGGGTCACCACCAGACGTTTTGCCTTCACCCCCTTCTGTTTTCTGAACACATTTTGTCGGCTTTTAGGTCTCTGTACATTTTACCACGGCTAACCAGTGCTAAAGTGCATTAGCTCTCACTCCTAAAACACAGTACACTTGGCTTGCACCTTATTGGTATATTTAATTTATTTGTATGTCCCTCGTATAGGACACCACGGGAATCCATGACACCTACTAAAACTAGCCTTACAAAACATATCTCAGGCCTGCCATTGAAGACTGTCGTGTGTTTTAAACTGCCAATTCAACCAGGTAAAATGAACCTTTTGTCAGACGTAAACCTTCCTTTTTCATCCATATAAGCCCTAAAGTGGGCCCTAAACGGCCTACAGTGCATTGTATTTAAAAAGTAGAACACGTTTTTTAAATTTTACATGTCCTGGTAGTGAAAAACTCCTAAAATTGTTTTACAGTACTCTAAGCCCTAAGTTTCCCATAGAATAACACTGAGTTACCTTATTACAGAAGAAAAGAGCCACAACATACAACTGCTTCTTGGGTGATGAAGGGTTAGAAAGGGTCAATAATTGCTCCTATTTAGGTAGACCCTTTTCGGATAATTTAAAGGATACATTGCACTTCATAAATCTGTACAAAAAGGCACTTGCTTATGCAAACTCCATACAAAATCTTTATCGATCCTTGAGGAGAAGGTATTTTGACCATCTAATTACAATTTTTGCCTACACTAACATGCCCTTAGAGCATACCCATTTTGGAGCTTGGACACTGGTCCCCTGAAAAAGGCTAGAAACAAATACTTCCTTCCTTTATTAAATAGATTAAACCCGGACACACATCAAGACTTGATGGACATGTAACAAAATCCCTCTTATTAATTTATGTGTTTAAAAGTGTAGACATTTTTAAAACCTTTTTTTTAACGTTTTTTCTAATGCAAGAGATAACATGACGATATTATTGGTTTTGTGACATTTTATGTATCGAGATCACTCTTGATTTGAAGAGTTGATTTTACTTAGTTTAATGAGAATGAAGGTAATCCTCATGTGAGATAAAAAATAAAATAATTTATTACATTTAGTAAGTGCTAACTTTTGATTGGGAGCAGGTAGAAATTCCATGTTTGGATACACATGAATTGTAAATTTAAAAATCGTACTTAACGGTAAAGTTGGATTTTAGATTACAATTTTGAAAATGCCATTTTGAGAAAGTTGGCATTTTCCTGCCTTATACTCTGAGGCCTTTTAGGGCTTTAAATCTCTATGGGCCTGTTAACTGCTCCCCTATCAGGAGTGCATATTTGGCCCAGACAGTGAACAATAGGAACTGGGAGGCACATCGTGCCAGGATGGGAGGGAGGGAGCTGTTCCATGTCCCAGTTACATTTCAAAGGACTCTCTCCAACATACCCACAAAAGAACTTGACACCAGTCTATTGTCACCCTCGACCACTTAGTGCCTGGGCAGGGGAAGGAAGAACCTTTCCGGAACCAGTTATGGGGGTGGAGCAAAAGTTCCCCCCCCCCCTTCAAAGGGTGACCCGAGGTGTGAATATTGGCCCTCCTGAGCCATCGATCAAAACTCTTCTGGACCTATGGACATTACATGAAAAGGACAGCCTTGCTCCGCAGACTACTGCTCTGCTACTTGAGGGTTGCCTTGTTACCCAGAGGACTGTCCTGCTGCCTGAGGCGTGGCTTTTTCTTCAGAAGGCTGAACTGCTGCTACCAAAGGACTGCCCTGCTGCTTTGGGCCTGCCTTATTCCCCACAGGACTGCCCTGTTGCTTGAGGCCTACCTTATTCTTCAGAGAACTGCTTTGATGCTTGAGGCCTGCCCTGCTCTCTGAGAAGGAAGACTGGACCAGCTCCCTTCATCCCAAGCTAACCTGAGTGACTCCAACAGTCAGTTGGATGACCTTCTGTTCTGAGGTACAGGAACACAACAAGCTCCAAAGGCCTATGTGCAACTGCTCAGCTAACATGCTGCAAGTGGATCTGCTTGGACCTGCCACTAGACCTGCCCGGACTTGCAACTCAACCAACCTGGGTCTTGCTGGCCCCTGCTGGAGGGGTTCCTCCACAGGTCCTGGACTCTTGGCTGGTATCAATTGAGCTCCTCCTGTGAAATCCTGAGGCTGTGAACTCTGCACACTGAACTATGAGATGGTAACTTTTTTCAGTTGGACTAACCTGATCCTTGTATCCAACCTGCACTCCATTATGGCTGGCCTGAACTTGTGACTTTGTGTTGGCCTAACCAGATGTTCAAAGTTTGAGCTTTCTGCTTCTTAGAATTATTTTTACTTAAAAGTTCAAAATTTCATTTCATCGGTTCAACTGATTGGTTTTTGTCGTTTTGGTCTCATTTTATTTATTACATTTTACTCTATTTTCAAAATTTGTTTTGGATATTTCTTGTGTTGTGTTTTCACTTTATTACTGTTTGTGTGCTGGATAAATACTTAACACAGTTCCTCTAGTTAAGCCTGGCTGCTTTTCTGCCAAACTGCCAGAGGGTTAAGCATAGGTTAATTTAGTGACCTTTGTGGTTCACCCACACAAGGATTGTGGCTGTTGCTTGAAGAGGGATTCCATCCCTCAGTCAAAAACTCAATTTCTTACAATCCTGGTCTATTCATTTAAAAAAAAAAAAACTTGTGCTTTTTTTTGCACATGTACAAGACCAACATAACATACAGTGCATGTTAACTGCAAGTACTGTATCATGCGTCACAATGAAATAATTTCCAGGAATATCACAATGTCGACAACATCATAAGAATCAAGTCAATGTACAAATTGTATACACCATTGACCTAGAACTCCGCTTGGTAATGACAGCTCTCATATTCAAAGACAGTCTCTATGTTCACTGAAATAATCCAACATTGCCTCCCAGGCTGCGAAGTCGTCTGCAACCCTGTCATCAGTAGAGGAGAGTCTCAGATGTTGCTCCTCTGTGACTCCGTACTCAAAAACATCCTTAACCCACAAAAGCCTCATTCAGAGTTCAAGGTCCCATCCATCCAAAAGCAACTCTAACCTTAACAAGAAGTAGCACCAAGTGTAGCAGCCTATATGAGATCTTGCACCCTTGGGCCTCAGCACCATACCCAATAAGCACGGTTCCGGTGTCATAGGAGTAGCAATTCCCGCCCCCTCCTCAATACAGGGCACCACCAGCTCCCTGAAGCTACACACCCCTACGCATTGTCATGACAAATGCCCGAAGATGGGCACCCCAGAGGCCGAACACAATCCCAAGCAGGAATGGGGTAAAAACAATAATGGTGGCACACCAGTATCCCTCACTGGCTGTTTCTGTAGATCAATGAAAGCAACAAAGGGCCCCCAATAGCAAGTGGTATTAAGGGGGCTTTCAGGCAATCCAGCGTTTTAGGCAGTAGCAATGTCCCCATAGCACGCCTCCTTGCAGGTGTATGTCCTGTACCATCTAGGCACACTCTCCAAGACCCTCAGCATCCACCATATTGCGCACCTCCCTGCAAAGGCAGTGTGCCGCATTGTACAATGTGTATCGGGGCCCTATCACCAGGGAGAACACGAGGGCCCCATAGGATATTGCAGGATGGAGGCAAAATTGAGGAGTCCCCCCCGCAGCCGATGTTCCATCCAGCACCAGCCTCACCTCCTCCACAAAGCGCTGGCCCAGACTCTTAAGACACAGCCTCTGTGCCTCGGATCGCACGGTCACAACAGGGCAGCTCGCATCAGGTTAACAACCAGGAGGGAGGAAAAATAAAGGCAGTCCCCCAGTTACAATCGACCACCCCGTGGGCAGCAAATGTCACCTCCCTAGCACCAATTACCAGGCCGGTCCTGGCTGCGACATGCCTCATAGCCTGCTATCTCCTGGGGGAAAGGAGCATCTTCAGCACAGCGCTGACCATCAGGGATTCACTTCTATGCAGCAGTCCCGGAACAGGGGTTCAGCACCTCGCAACAGAACGCAACATCCATAACTGGGTTCACTACATCCCAGTCCTTGTCAGAGGCCAGTGTTTGCTCCATGTGTTGGAGTTTCAATGAAGGACAATATGGTTGTGCTTGCATGCACAATCCAGTTTCCCCAGGCTTCGGGCAAGCAGCAGGACTGAAAGAATATGAAGAATACTACAGAGGAACTGGAATCTGGGTTTGGCTCATTACACTGCACTACAAGATGGCAACAAGAAACGTGGGAGCAGCGACTGTTGAAAGAAGGAAGTGTTGCTGTGCATTGGCGACTGGGCCCTTCATGGTCTGATAAGACCATCCTGACCACAGAGATAAATGTGGATTTGACATGGGAACAATTATGCCCCTGGTAGTCTGTAATCATGCAACCACTCCCGTATATAACTTGGAGATATCTTTGTTATACTGCTAACCAAAGGTTTTCTTAGTTGGACATGGAACCTAGGTATCTAAAACATTATTTAAAAAAAAAAACACTTTGTTTGCAAGAGTCTTGTCCCTCCCTTTGTAGATACTTTTAACAGCCACTTGCTCAGATGTTCTCTGTTTCCGGTCTTGTAACACTTGCACCTGTTCTTTAGAAGACTGAAATATAAAACCGCCTGACTTTACTCTAGAAAGTTCCCAAGAAGGTTATAACTGTTTTTGGTTCTTTCTACTCAGGGAGTTACTCCCCTTGACGAATGCGGAGGATAATTCTGCCCGATTTTTCTGTGATTTAATACATTCTGTAGTCTTTTCTAAAGCATAGTACTGATATTTCTTTAAAAATCTGTGCACTGACGTCTGATTTGCAACAATTTGACTGGAAGTGACAAGCTGATCTTTAGGCTGGAACCCAGGCCGTTTCAAAGACAAAAAGAGATTTTTCCTTAGGGGTATTTGGGTGGAGAATGGTAAGGCTTGTCAACAACATGAGGCAGTTTTTCGAGATTATCGCTTTAAATAAATTTGTATTTTTATTTTTGGCACAAAATAAGTATGTTTGTCTGGAAGGCCTGGGAATAAGAGGTCAAAGGGATGACCCCAACAGAGACAATGAGCAGGTAAGAAAAGGAGGGAGTCTGTGGTGCCGGGAAGCATGACGTGAGTGCTACCCAAGGAAAGTGTGGGTGGCTGTGGAAATACTGTATATGTCTATGTACTCAGTATAGACACTATCAAGTGAATGCTGCTATCTGCTGGAACTGGTTCAGTTGCTCTCGGTTTTCCGCGAATTCCACTGGGTTGTGACCAGAGAGTTTTCAAATGCAATAAACGTTCACCAGAGGTGCGAAAATATAATTTCTATGTTCCAGTCAAGGGCATGAACTGTCATTAGCTGGGAGTACTTTCAGTCCCCACTTCCAGGACAATAAATGTAATTAGTTAACAGGGAATCTAAACCCATTTTCCTAATGTGATTGAGGGTGAGCAAGGTTAAAATGGGGAGCGTAAGCCCTAAGTCTAAGGCAATTACCACTAAGGGGATTCCCATCAATTTCATGTATCAACAGTCTGCTAAAAGCACGAGAAGGCTTTTAAAGGATTGGGAAAGTGAACTAACACAGACAGAGGCAACTTATTTTCTGAAAATTGTACATTTACATGGATACAACTGATCAACTAAAATTGAAGCTGGACAAAAAAATCAAAAACTTACGTCTCAACCAATAAATGGAAGACATTGCTAAACTGTCACAAAGAAGCCCTCAAACGCCAGCAAGAATCTCAAATAAGGGATTGTAAAGATTCTCAGGAAATGCTAAAATACCAAATAAGTAATATGAAAAATAAAATCAGAACCTGTAACCAGTTGGCCCCACTTCCCCCCTTACATTTCCACCCAGGTTACTGAGGAGGAGACCTAGGGAGCTAAATAGTGATGGTCTCTTAGATAAACCACTCCTAACAGTCCCTTCCAACTCAGATATACATGCAGGCGAATGCAGCAAGCAGTGGCACAATCATGAGGAAACAAAGAGAAGCAGATGCTAAAACACCTCATTTACAGACTCTTTCTAGAGGGCAGCTGGCATCTCAGTGTTCTAAAACTAGTCATCAGAGCAGGCAGGCACCAGGCTTTATTGTCGCTCTGCTCTGACCCACAGCAAACAGAACAGCTAGAAGCAAGGTACAGTGGGAGAAGACTAGCCAAAAGAAACCTTTCTCAAGTTCGATTGAGGGCAGTAGTGAGGTCCCCTTAGATATTTCAGCTTTGTTGCATTTTCAACAGTAGAGATTACTGTTCAACTCCCTTGGTAGTCCACCAATTTCCTCATCAGTTCTCTAAGGTTAACGGTGCCCCCTAGAATTTAAGGAAGAGGTATAGAACATTTTTGAATATTACAATTATAACTGGGCCTGTGTTAACCTGGTACCTACAACTGCAATGTTTACAGAAGCTAGTGACAGACTGGCTGCAAAAGCTAATTGGCTTAAACAACACCTAGAGCCAACAATGCTTTACAGATCACCAGAGATGTGCTATCAATGCAGTCACTGAAATATGCCTCACTAGGATTAACTGGACTAAAATAAATAACTGTAAAAAAAATAAAGGAGAATCACCTGTTGATTATTTAGATCAACTATAAGATGTGTGTTGGCCACCATTCTGATATTCAGAAAGCCAAAAAGATGGGCGCAGAGGCTGTCGGGAATGCTTTCCATTATAGAAAATGAACTGTGTATTATTTGTGTATGCCAACATAACAAAGGCTTGCCGAAAAAGGTTTGCGGTGGTTAACCAATTTCTGTCAACACAGGAGAAAATGAAAGAATGGACTGAAACAAAGTTGATGTCTCACTAGATGTAGAAAAGCACCAGGAAGGAGTGGTGAGGCAGTCGGAAATTGAGAGTTGGAAGAGGCGGGGTCAAGGAAGAGAAAGGGTTGAGTGTGTCCCAGAGAACATCTCCTGGTCCTTGGAGGAGAGCCTGCCCAAAGCACAAGCCACGTGTAATACAGACAACCCGAGAAAAGCCAACTCTTATTAATGGATGGCCCATCCCCTTCTTTATTGATAGTGGCGTCAGTTGGTCAGCTTTGAACATTTCTGATTTCCCTTCCACCCATAGGAAAGACAAATGATGCAACTGGCATTTCAAATCAAAGAGTACCTCACAATGTTTCCTGCTCCATTACCATGTTCCTCAGTCAAATTCCAAATCAACCTGACTTTCTACTGAGTCCCTCATCGTCCATTAACCATTTTGGTTGTAATCTTCTACACAAGTTAAAACTGTACTATGCGCCTGATAAACATTTATTTAAATCTGGTTGTAAGAAATGAAAATGCTGTTCTGGCTTAATGAAAATTCTTCTCTTACAGATATTGAAACCTCTATTTTTCCCAAAGATCTGTCTACATTTTTTAACACAAGTTCACCCTTCCTGTCCTGATATGCTATGGAATTAAAAAGCATTCTCACTGCTGGCAACACACCTGAACTTCTTGAAGAAACGTTCCCATACTCCAGAGTATTCACTTGGATATGAAGCTATGCCTTGTTGGATCTGTTTTTACAGGCTGAGATATGCCCAACCATAACTCCAATATGCTTAACACTCCAAACTCCCTATTAAGAAACCAGAGGAAGGTACATATTAATTTGTACAAGGCTTGAAAGCTGTGATATTGGTTGTGTTACCTGGTTTCATTGTTGTTCCAAATCCAACAATTAATGTTGTCCTGAACAATGCATATTGCAACCTATTTCACTGTGGATGATTTGTGTTTTTTCAAATACTTGTTTTCCATTTGAATACATTCAAACAATTAGTTTGTATTTGCATTTACATTTAAACAAAAACAATTAACTTTAACCCGCCTCCTTAAAGGGAGTAGAAAGTCACTCGCCATTTTCTCATAAGCCCTCCATGCGAATGGAGTATCCTCATTCAGTATGTGGAACCCACATATTGGTTGCCTCTGATTGCTTAGAGCAATACAAAAGTGATTTGTTGTCTCTGTTAATAAAAAAAAAGCCAAGAAAGGGCACAGGGCTTCTAAAGACAAGCATTGGCAAAGCCAATAGAGGTTTTGCCTTTGTTTTTTTCTTTTTACATAATTGGCTTTTAAAATATTAGAATAATCTTATAATAATGTTTGTTTTAAATTTGATAAAGCATTAGTGGTTTATAAAATTTAAAACAAACATTATTATAACATTTTTCTAATATGTGTAATCCACTTAGATAGCAAGAAGAAACAAAGACAAAACATGGCATGAGAGCATGCTGCGAAGAGGAAAAAAAAAGATTGCAGGTTAGATAGAAGACACAAGACGGTAGGTTAGATAGAAGACACAAGATGGCAAGCAGTAAAGAAAAAAGAAGACAGCAGTGAAGAATGAAGACAGAAGACAGCATGCAGCGAAGAAAGAAGACGGCATGCAATAAAGAAGACGGCAGTGAAGAAAGAAGACCGCATGCAGTAAAGAAAACGGCAGTGAAGACAGACGGCATGTGGTGAAGATAGAAGACAGAAGATGGCATGCGGTATAGAAGAAAGAAGATAGCAAAGCATAAGACAGAAGACAGCATACGGTAAAGAAGAAAGAAGACGGCAGCGAAGAAAGAAGAAAGAGGACGGCAGCAAATAAAGAAGACAGAGAAGACGCAGCGTAGAAAGAAGACAGAAGATGCAGCGAAGAAAGAAGACATCAGCAAAGTTACATATCGGAATGCAGAAAGAAAAAATAAGACAGCAACGAAGAAGGAAGAAAGAAGACAGCAGTGAAGAAAGATGACATCAGCAAAAAAAAAAAGACGACGGCATGTAGAAAGAAAAAAGAAGCACCTTCAGGATCGTAGTCAGAGGAAGGACACTGGCCACTGTCCAATGGAAAGTGACCGTAAGGATTATTGACCCAGAGGCAACCCGACGGCAAGGTCAGCAAAGACGAAGAAGACCGCAGAAAGTGATGTGCAGACGATGTGCTGGCCAATCAGAAGCACGTACATCAGAGCGATGTTGGAGTAAGCCTATGGTAAGTTCAGGTAAGTAAGTACTGGCTGGTTCTAAGCCACTTTTAAGTTTTTAATTTTTTTTTATTAACAATAGATTTTTTCAAGCAGCGCGCAAGTGCTCGTGCAGGCAAAAGCTATGTACATCACAGCATTTTGGCTGGAGTAAAACACCTGTCTGCAGATTATATTCAGACTACCGGCAAAGTTACACAACCCCAAATCTACACCCTTTTACGAATGGCTGTTTATGGATGACAATGGATTTTAGGTTATATTGATATTGTGAAGTCCCTACAGGATCACAACAAAAGGGACACTCGCTTTGGTCAGAGGAAGCAGAAATTGCCTTTGTTTCTTTAAAGGCTGCTATACCCCCAGCCCCTGCTGTAGGATTATTTAATTATTCTAAACTGTTCATATTGTATTTTCATGAAAATGGGGCATTTGCCCTTTGGGTACTAACATTGGAACGTATTATCAAGAAAAAGCCCATTGATCTATAATTCCCTAGTCTGGACCCAACATGGTACCTATGTAACAATCTGCCAGATGCTCTGCAGCATCTGAAAGAACAGACTGCTCAGAGAACAGTCAGCTTAATGAACAGGATTGCCTTAGACTCTGTGCTTGCAGAAAAGGGTGGTGCTGGTACTGCTGTGTGGGCCGAATGTTGTCTCTATATACCGAGTAATTTATAGGCCATTCAACAGCAAATTGAGAACATTCTTAGCCAATTAAAGGAACTGCATACTATCAATGACAACCCTGAATTGTATGATTTGTGATCAGAATTGCTATATTTAGATGGAAGCTACGGAATTAAGTTACTGAAGCTTTTGTTATGGTTATGGCCATTCTCCTTCTCTTTATTTTCGATATCAGATACCATTGTTGCTACCCAGTTTGGGCCCTCATCTGCTCTTTATCTATCATCTTTCATACTTTTCCAAGGATCAAGGAATACACTCAAACACTGATCTAAAAGAGAGGGAACAAAGAGAAGCGTAAGAAATAATCGACATGATACACATATGAGACTTAAAAGAATAATAAAGGGTGGGCTGTTACAGTACAACCATGGTAACCTTTTGGGTTATGATTTGTTGCAGCCATCTTTGTTAGCCTATTAATCGGCAGCTCTCATCATACTACTAGATGGGGTGTGTAACTTGGTATCTGAAGTCAGTTTCGAAAACTGCTGTGTTTGTAAGAATCTTCATCCATAAGGCCACTTGCTCCATGTTTGAGTCCAATTAAAAACACATGCACCTTCCTATTAGAAGATAGAAATCTAATTCAACATGGTATGAAAACAAACAATTTTCTATATTACTGGATCCAGAGTAATTAAAGTCTCCCAACTGAGACAAACCCGTGCTTAGTACTCTGTGTCCAAGAATTTAGGTTTAGCAGTAATACTGTGCTGATGTACTAAATAAAAACAACATTAAACTAAAACCCTCTCTAATTGGGTCTTAAATTTGGTATTTATGTGTGTAGGGTCTTCCACTCAGGGAGCTGCTGTTCTTGGTTAATGGTGGAAGACCCAGGCCAAATTGTTTTGATTTAAATTACATTTTGTGGAGTAATTCCAAAGCAACGTTTTCTTCCATAGTCCATGTGACAGCAAACAGCATCCAGCAAAGGAGGATTTATTTGCCCTCCACGGGGACCCCTGAGAACAAGACTGAGTGATTCTGGAGTCGGTTTCTCTACTGAAAAATCCCAAATCTTGAAGGTGCTAAAGGACCTGCAGAGCACCTCAGACTGCACTAACAATAGAATGTCTACATTGGGAGGAGCAGTACGGGGACATTATGGGCTACATCTCCATAACGGAACAGGATGTAAGGACCCTGGACACTTGGGTACAATTGATTGAGAGAGATATACAAATGAAGGGCTACAGAGTGAACAGACAGCAGAGATGATGCAAGGGCTGTGCAGTCACTTATACTTACAATTTAGTAAAGAAGGAGCAATATCTGGAGAACCAAGCCAAGCATCAAAAAACTATTTGCTGGGTTTGCCTGTCTGAAGCAAACCAGATGATTTGAAATCTAAAGTGAACACTTTTCTACCTAGTGAAACTTTGGAGAACACCCAATTAGCTATAGTGTCCATGATGTAAGTTTCTGCCTGTCCGCCACTTTTAAGGAGAAGAAATGAGGTATGGACACAGTTCTGGTGGAGTTGGCTAACTCAGGCCAGTGAGAATTGATGACAAATCTAATGTTGACACACATCTTTCCAGAACTGAGCCTTGCAAAACTGTAAAGGAGACAAGGACAACAGTCCATCAAAATAGAGGGTATCATGAAAAGAATGGATGCCTCTACTTGGTTCCCGATGAGAATAAGAGTACAGCAGGGTGCACTTTGATATTCACATATCTTGAAGACGCAAATTAATGTCTCCCTGTTCACATACCTACTTCATTGATACACATGAATATCTTTCTTAACTGGGGATTTCTAATCGGAGGCCTAAGTAAAAGTTATTGCTTTTTTGGTTCTCTGGTGGGGTCCGTGCTGGGTTTGAGCCTCTTGCAACTGTTTGATGTCTTTCTCTGCAAATAAGCAGGGAAGTGTAGTATTTTAGAGAATTTCCAAGACATGTAATTGTGTAGTGTTTTCTCCACAAAAAGGGTTAGATTCTTTGTAAGTCTTCAAATCTGCCTTTCTTTGTCCGTCCCAATCAGGTTGTGTAGCACCATCAATTTTATGTACTGGGTTCTGCAATTATCTGCCTTATGTGATGAACGGGGAAGTAATAAAAAGATTTCAAAATAAAATAATCTACAATTACAATTTTCTTAGACAGGACTTCACAATGGTGCTATAATTCTGGAAGAAACAATTTATTTCATTGCAAGAAACTATACGTTAAGTTAATTTAAGTAGCACCTCCCGCACCCTCTCTCCTCCCACCCGCCCCCTGCTCCTTGAGACCCTAGCGGGTGAGTAGCGCGCTCTACAAATGACTGATTGATTGATTGAATTATAAAAAAGAAATCTGCCACGGAAGTGCATTTTCCTGTAACCTGCTCAAAAGAGATGAAAGCACAAACCAGATTTTATTAACAAGCATCACAAATAAATTGGAAGGAGCACGTTGTAGACATGCCTCTACCCTTACCCCAAAATGCTTTGGCACTTAGTATAAATGTTATTAAATGATTAAGTGTGATCATGACACTTGATTGACTATAGTGTATAAATATTACATTAAAACGTTTTTCCTTTTTGGCAACTGCATTACAGACTCACCAGGACACATAAGGGAAATCTGTGGAGCATGTACGATGTTCTGTATATATGTTTTTTTTTTTTTGTCAGAAGCTCTATAACTAAAGTTTTATAAAGCTGTCCAAGTGATAGTATTAATAGGTGGTACTATATAATTTTACAGTCCCCATTAAACATACACTCACCACAATGTGTAGAGAACAGCTAGATCAATTCTGAATACATTGAAAACGAATAGAATAGACTATTTTCTTTAAATAAACAAATTCTCCTTCCAGCACTCGAAATGGTGCCCAAGCAACGAGGCCAATACCTAGATCAATATCTGTACTACTCTCCAATACTCAATGTAATACCAAAGAATCATGTGAAATTTGTAAACAAAGGTAAATGCCATCTCTGAGCCGTACAAATCCCCTACTAAGACTTACACAATATCGCTAATAGGAACGCCTCCTCTGAGGTGTACCAAATATACTCTTTTTTTTAGCCAATCACAGGTCAAAAGGGTCTGTTTCCCAATGTGGTGTTCCACTCGCTGACTGACGAGAGATTAGAGAGAAGCAGGGCCTTCCGGCCTTATGTATGATCTGCTTGCAATGCTAGTAGCAACACTCCACAGTCCTCCCTCAATGTTGGTGTGACATGAACAAGGAAGTTCCAACCTTAGGCACAGCACATGCTACATTCTACGTGCAGTGCTCCGTCCTAGAGCTAAGGTGAATAACTGAATTCCACAAGCAAAAGATCCTCCTGCAGCATGAGCTCCACCACAAGAGCCAACCACCACAGCATGGATCACACCACAGTAATGGATTACTGAACTGAAAACACATTGTCAGTAATTTAACAAGAATCCGTTTCTCTCCTTTGGAGATTGACAGATCTTCACCAGATGGGTAGCAGAAAACATCAAGGGTTTGACAACATCAAATCCATTGTACAAAACTTGGGAATTTCTCTTTTTTTCCCAAGGCTGCTATCCTTCCAGGCCTTAACATTTGTCACAATGTAATATTTTATCTGTCAAGCACAGATATTTTAGTTCCTGATGCGGAAACCCTAACAACACTGCCCCAAAGTCCGCTGGTATTGAGAAACCCCACACCCTCTTAATAGGATTCAGGATTGCCTTCCAGAATACCTCAAGAACTGGACATTCCTACCATATGTGCAAAAAAAAGGCTTTCCTCTGAGCACTTCCACCATCTGTTTGAGGCCAAAATATATATCTGGTATAACCCGATACCTTACACACTGCTTCCCTATAGATGATGCTTCTACATATTTGGAGATCCCTCTGTCACAGTGTTTCCTATCCAGGGTCTCCCTGACCAGGATCCGGACCAAATTTGTTTTGATAAGCCCAGCTATTCCTGAATGCACTATCGCACAAGATGTTGTATGTATGGGGCATCATTCCCTAAGAGCCAAGATGTGCTCTAGTATATTTTTTCATAGGAGTCAGCTCTCTCATCACAGCCTCTCTATTCTAGGGCTCCAATCCTCAATGTCTAAGTTGTAGAGACCGTAGTCTACACACTTAATTCACTCAAAAGTCTTTCTTACAGTCTTCAAATGTTTTCACTTCTCCCAGTCTGAATATATCATATGGTCTTGCATTTGTCCTCCCTCCTTTGGCTAAAAGATTGTTCCTGGAGCACTGGGGGGAGGTGCTGGGGGAACTTTGTTAAAATGGATCAAAGTACTTAGTGATGGTAATGATGCAAGTATGCTCCCTCTTGACACTCTATCTCACACCTCCAGGACAGTGCCCAGCAGAACAGTTATGTACGAATTATGGTCCCTTTGTGGTTTTGCTAGCCATGACAGTTTCCACAGGGAATGTCTTACCACTTTTTCATCCACTGGGATTCACTTCTTCTCCAACTCCCTCGTGGTCTACTTCAGCACCGCAATGTGATGGGCAGCTCTACAACGTGAGTATGTCAAGACAACGCATTCCTCCCCTCTTCTGTGGTGCTTTGAGTACTTTAATGTTGATCTTATGCTGTCTCTCGATGCAGATGAATGTCGGACAGCCCCTCTCTGCAGGGCTTTCAACCCAGTCTCCGTTATTTCCACAGCATGAGATTCAAAGAGAGTACAGAAGGCGGGGTTCTATGTTTGTAAAACTATTTTTAAACAAGATAAACGGGGGACACTAGTGTCTATACAAGACCTCAGTTTTCCACCTTAGCATCAGGTGCAATTTTTTGATGAAACAGTGATGCAACAAAAAGCGAAGCTTTCCTTATAATGAAGGCTTGACTCTTTAGACGAGCTGCAGACTTTGAATTTGGGCTGTGTTTCCATAAGTAAAGCTGAGGGTACTTCATGGTCATTAGCCTGTCTTGCTTGTTTAAACTGGATTAGGGTGCTCCAGAAGGTTTATCTAAGAATATTAGCATTATTGTCTCTGACAACTCCATCCAACTGGCATGTTTCTTACACGAAACCGAATAACTTTGGTAACAAATAAAATAGAAAAACATGGGCAGGTTATTTATTAATAAAAAGAGTACAAATGAGGGATGCGACACTTTAAACCTTTCCCTTTTGAATATAAAGTTTCAGAATATATCCAAAAAAAGCCACTTCGGCAAAGTCTAAGGTATCACAATATTGCCCTGAAACCACATTTAAAATATCAGCACTATCTACAGAACGCACAAAAAATACATAATGACAAATGCAATATATATATATATATATATATATATATACACATACACACACATAATATATATATCATGAAACAGAAGAAAACAAGTTACTTACCTGCAACTACAGTTATCCAGTATTGTATTTTCATAAATTCACATGCTTCAATCATCCCCGTCGTCAAAGTGGGAGTCCCATGGTATCCTAAAAAGCAGTAAGTAAAAATTTCCATAGGCTATAATGTTAGCAAACTCAAACATATAGACTATCCATGTCCTGACATATGGCCAATCAGGTGCCAGCACCCTCTAGAATATTCCCCAAAGATGCTCATTCCCTCAAATTTTCTAGCACTAGAGTGAAGAATATATACTGGAAGGAAAGGTGAGCCTCAAAGGGGACGAGGGTGGCTCGCATGTGAATTTATGAAAGATACCAATACTGGATAACTGTAGTTACAGGTAAGTAACTTGTTTTCTGATCCAGTATTGGATCTTTCATAAATTCACATGCTTGAACCTGACTAGCCAGCAGTACTCATAATAATTGTTATGCCCGAAGTGGATGGTGGATACGAGCATTTAAGTGTATATATATATATATATCTATATATACACATACATACACATTTCTATATATATCCATTAATACATAGCAAGCAATAATTGCGCAGGAGTTAGAAGCAATTGTATATCGAATTAAACATATAAATTAAAAAAAGGCTCACCTTAATGAAATAGATGAAGCAGGACCGCCTGTCCTACGACTGAATCGGTTCTTTGTGTTGATTCCAAACAGTAATGCTGCGCGAAAGAATGTGTAGTCTTCCACATTGCAGCCTGACACATCTTTTCTATGGTGATGCCCTGAAACAGAGCAACTGATGTTGAAATTGCTCTTGTAGAATGTGCCTTAGGGTGTGGTTTTTCAGCCTTCATATGGAAAATCTGAATGGTGGATAAAATCCATCAAGCTATTGTTGCTTTAGTTACTCCTGTACCCTGACGACCTTGGCGATAGAAGACTAGTAGTTGGTCTGTCTTACGGAGTTATTTAGTACTCTGAAGGTAGAACTTCAAGCATTGTTTGATATCCAGTGTGTGGAGAGTCCTTTCAGTCACAGTTGACAGATTCGGGAAGAAAGTTCTTAATATCACTGGTTCATTTAGGTGAAAAGATGAAGGCACCTTAGGAATGTATCTTGGATTTGTTCTGAGAAGATGAAAGTCGTCTGAGAAAGTGAGGTAGGGTTCCTTGGTGGTAAAGTAGTAAGTGGTATGTCACTGACTCTCCTAGTGGAATTAAGTGCAAGGAGAGTTGCCACCTTCCATGTGAGATACTTTAGATCCACTCTCTGTATGGGCTCGAACTGAGCTTTCATTAATTGCGAAAGGACAATGTTTAGGTGCCATTGAGGAGGAGGTGGTCGCACAGTAGGAAAAGTGCGAAACAGACCTTTCATAAATTGTTTTGTGAGCCTGGATGACCCAAGGGAGAGAGCACTTGCATAGCGTGTGTATGAGGGTATAGCTGCCAGGTGAACCTTAACTGTTAACTTAACTTAGCCCAGTTTTGGATAGAGCCAAAAGTTATGATATAACTTGCTCTGGTAGAACCTTTAACAGATGTATATTGTTTGTTGGCACCAGGAACAAAACCTTCTCCACTCGAGCCTGTAAGTCCTGTTTGTACTGTCAGCTCGCGCTGTGGACAGAATTACTTTGCATTCTTCGTCAATGCTCATGCCCTGGAACTCATGGAACTCAGGAGCCATGCAGGCAATTGGATAGTGGCTGGTTCTGGATGAAATATCTGACCTTGTCTTTTCGTTAGAAGGTTGTGCTTGATGGGAAGCTCCGTGACCCAATACTGTCTGGGCCACTTGGGTGCTATGAGTATGAGCTTGCAACCCTCTGATTTCATCTTCTTGAGAAGTCTGGGGATCAATGGGGAGGAGGGAAAAGCGTATACAAAGATCCCGGACCATCGCATCAAAAGAGCATTCCCCCATGACCTTGGGAGTCTGTATCAACTGGCGTAAAATTGCCATTTGGTGTTCTTGTTGGTGGCAAAGAGATCAAAGGTTGGCCGTCCCCAGTATTAAAAGATCTTGTCTACTTCCTTCTGATTGACCTTCCATTCGTGGCAACTCTCGTCTGCCCTGCTGAGAGTCCGCAAGAGCATTGCTGATACCCGGACCGCGTTCCGCTCTCAGAGAAATCTTGTGAAAAGTGAGCCATTCCCAGAGAGATTGTGATTCTCTTGAGAGGGACCAAGATCGTGTTCCTCCCTGTTTATTGATGCAGTACATGCTTGTTGTGTTGTCTGTACGGACCAACAGTGAGGATACTGAAATCCGCAAGAGGAACGCTTTAGAGTAAGAAATATCACCTTTAACTCTAACAGATTTATGTGCATTTTCTTCTGCAAGTCTGACCATTTTCCCTGAATGAACATGTCGTGCAAATGATCACCCCAGCCTTCCAGAGAAGCGTCTGTTATGATAATGAAATCTGGCATTGGAGTTAGGAAGGTCAATCCCTCAGAGATCCGGTTGGTTTGGGACCACCACCGCAGGGTCTCCGCCATCCTTGGTGAAATATTGATTAAGTCCTCGAAGGATCCTTGAGATTAGGTCCATTGCAGTTGCAATTCCTCCTGTAATGGTCTCATCTTTAACCTTGCTAGGTGGACCAAGGTGATTGATGAGGAAATCATTCCTAGGCGTGACTTGAATGTTCGTACTGAAACAGACTTTCTTTTTGAGATCAAGGTAGCTATGTTGGCTAGCTTCTGTTGCTGTGCCATTGAAAGATAAGCCTTGCTTTTGACAGTGTTGAGTTCCGCACCCAAAAAGACTAGTTTACGTGTCAGTAGAGTAGATGATTTTTGGAAGTTTACCGTTAGACCTAGGTTGTGAAATAATGCTAGGCAGGCGTTGGTGGCCTTGGACGCCAGCTTTGAAGTTGGTGCCTTTATCAGCCAGTCGTCCAACTATGGGAAGACTTTAAAGCCCTCGTTGCAGTAGGAAGCTGCAATCAGCGCAAGACATTTTGTGAAGGTTCTTGGCGCTGACTTGGATCCGAACTGGAGAACTTTGAATTGGTAATGGGCACCGGCCATGGTGAAGCGGCGGTATTTGCGATGCTTTGCATGTATGGGGATGTGGAAATAGGCATCCTGGAGATCCAACGATGTCATGTAATCTCCGGTGTTAAGAAGGTGCAGGATATCTGACAGTGTGATCATACGGAAGGATTGTTTCCTTAGAAATGTGTTCAATTGTCTGAGGTCTAAGATCGGTCTCCACTCCCCGACTTCTTCTTATGAGAAAAAGAAAATGAGAATAGAACCCTAGTCCCCTCTGGTGTACAGTGACCTCTTCTATTGCACCCCTGGAGACCATTAGGAATGCTTCTTGTTGTAGCAAGTGAAGATGAAGTGGAAGCGGTTTCCCAGGATGGTGGTCTGGTGGTTTATGTGCAAACTCTAGCGTATGACTGTGAGCCACTATATCCAGCACCCATTTTTCTGATGTTATATTTTCCCAATTCTGTTGATAATTGGAGATGTTACCCTCACTGGATGGAATTGTGGGAAATATGGAACTGCAGCCGGTGCCTGATGAAGATCATTGTTTATGAGGTTGATTCTGGGTTTGTGAGGTCTGGTTTCTTCTTCCACCTTGTCTGATGTAGGTGGCTGTAGATGGCTGTCTATAAGACTGCTGATAAGCTGGCCTGTACTGTGGCTGTTGGTACTGCCTATGGTAGGAACCACGAAACGACGAGAAACCTCTGGCTCCCCAGAAGGGCTGCTTCTTGTACTGTAGGGTACCCAAAGAACAAGCAGTTTCCGTATCCATCTTGATGGCTTGTAGGACATCATCTATGTGTTTGCCGAAAAGAGTTTCGCCATCATAGGCCTTGTCTAATATTCTAGACTGGACCTCGAGCCTGAAAGAGGTTGCTTTTAACCATCCCTGGAGGCACAAAACCACTGCTTCCGCTAGCTGTCGGAAGCCTGTGGAGGCTATGTCTAGGGCGCATAATCCCTGCCGAAGTACGCTCTCTCTCCTGCAGTATTTTACGTGCCCCAGGTTGTTTGTCTTCTGGGATTAGCTCAATGAAATCGTTCATGTCAGATCACATTTGATGGTCATAGCGACCTAAAATGGCCAGGTTGTTGGCAGTTTACAAGTTAATTGCCGACACGGATGTGAATATCTTGCCCATGTTGTCCAGGCGTCTTCCTTCCTTGTCTGGTGAGATAGAAATAGGCGTCGACAGATTCTTAGAACGTCTTTGGGCCGTCTGAGATATGACAGAATCTGGTTTTGGTTGCCCTGTCAAACAGGCTGGAGAGTCTTGTGTAGCCTTGTATTTCTTATCTAGCTTCGGTGGGACTGGTGGAACTGTAGCTGGATTCTCCATAATTTTTAGACCTTCCCTCCAAATAAAGTCTATGATGGGGATTGCCCTCACCGACTTTGCCTGTTCTTTAAAATCAGAGAGGAATGCAAGACAGATGTTGGCAAATGAAAACGTGTAGCAGCTCTGCCCATTAAGTTATGAAAACCTCCTATGTCCTCCGGTGGAGAATCTGATGGATGAGGAGGTGGCAGCGATGGTGTAGGGGCTAAAGAGTCGTCCCATTCATTGTTAGGATGTTGGGGAGTAAAAATCTCTCCTTCTTCCAATAAAATCCTCTGAGGAGGAAACGTCCTCTCGGGGAAGAGGGGTGGGGGGGCGGCTATTGCTGACGTAGGTGTGAACCTGGGCATTGCTGGAGGCGGGGGTATATTCCTTGGGGTTGCCAGAGAGGAGGGTAGAGGCGGCTGTGTCTCAGCTACAGTTGGAAATCTATTCTTATAGTCTTGTAACATGGATTGTAAGTCCTGAATTAAGGAGGCAGGCATTTGTACAGTGTCTCTTGACTGGTGCAATGGCTCATAGTACCGTCTTTGATGCGGATATCAAGACTGGCACTGTTGCTCGTACTCATAATAATCATCCTCTTGATATTTGATATGTAACTGGAACGGGCTGTGTGCGTCACCAAACGGCCCTTTCTTTCTCCGACTCCTACCAGTCTAGCAGGTGACTAGGCAGCAAGGTGGTTACCTTACAAGGTGATGTATCCGCGGGATATACAGTAGATCTAGATAGTGTTGTAATCTTTACCGTGGCTTGAAGGTCAGGAGATCCAGAAGAAATGGAGATCATGCTGTCTTGGCTGGTAGGAACTAGTGGAATCGTCGACAATGGTGTTGTTATTGATGGTGTCGCGATGACGATGGTCTCGTCAACGGTGTTGTCGCTGCTCTCTTTGATAGTGTCATCACCGGTCTTGTCGCCGACAACGGTGTCATCGACAGTGCTGCCCTCGTCGACGGCACTCTCATGGAGTGAAGTGATTCTGTCGATGAGCCTTTCACCGACGAAGTCTTTTCTGGAGGAGATTTAGTTGACGGCTCCAACGATGACTGTCGCATCTCACTTGACATGGACTGATGGAATTGGAGCTTTTAAAACAGACGTCGACATAGTCGTAGTCAACGACGGTCTCATCGACAAGACGGTGGAGAAGGTAGCTGTGGTAACCATCGTCGTCGTTACTATCGTCGACGGTAGTGTTGTCGTTCAAGAAGATTTAATATGGTTTGTTTTTGTATATCTCAGATAAGAACAGGTTTACTAAATTTCTTTGCACAAGCTATTCCCTTCTGGACACTCACGACTTTTCAAGGTCGGCATTTTTTCACAGTATACTATATTTTTGGTATCTGTTTTCATTTGACATTATATCTTATTCTGGAAGATAGGAAACTTTTACAGGACATATTGACGGGGCTCAGAAAATGACAAATTTGGCCTTGAGAAAGTCTCATGGACGAAACACGTGTCGGCTGTAATTTCTGTTGAATGGTGTTCTTATCGGAGATATACGAAAACGAACCATATTAAATCTTCTTGATGGACCACATTACAGTGTTCTACGTTTCTGTTTGAATACACGAAGGACTGAACCTTACGGACTTTTTGGAGTGCCATGGTACATTGGTGTTATGAACTCTAGGTTGTTATTCAACCTAACATTTTATTTTTTTTAAATATTTTTATTGATTTTATGTTTCAGATATGCAATACAAACTGTTCAATTTTCAACGACAGGATCACTCAAAGCATTATCTAATATCAAAACCATTTAACAATCGCAAACCCCCCCAAAAAACACAACACAACACGGAACACTTCCAGTTCAGCCGTATCCTTTTTAGCTGCACTTGCCATGAGTTTATCATTTGTTATCTATCTTTTAAGGTGTTCGTACGTGACCAGTGTGGGCCCTATTTTGCTGAGTAAAGGTTTCCTGGCCGCCTAATGGGGGTTCCAGGCAGATTAGCGAGCACGGATACCTACCCAGGTGATGCTGCGCCCCATGTGTCGTTGGTAATCTTGTGTTGGGGAGCTGGTGGGTTGTTACTACATGAGGAGGGAGGGGGTGAGGTGTATGCACTGTAATGTCTGGGCGCCGGGCGGGTTATGTCTCTGTGGCGGGGGAAGCAGAGAGATTTATATTGCTATTATTGCAGGTATGTGTTCCCTGGTTCATGGGGGCATCTCGTCATTTTTGGCCTCCAATTTGGTTACCCGATTTTCCTAGGTGGTGCACCCTGTGTGTTGTCGCCCCTCGCGCACCATTCTTTTTAGTACCTGATATTCAGTGCGAGCCCAACGTAATATTAGAGAATGCCAAGATTTACGATCAGGAGCTTTGGGGGCTTTCCAGTGTATCGCTATTAATCTTTTGTACATTAAATAGGCTAGGTCTACAAATTTGTGCAGGTATCTTTGTTTTTTTGGTCTTTTTCTCAGACCCAATAGGCAGGATCCGGGGTCTGCTGTCAACAAGAGCCCCGTTAACTCGGATATCTCACCTACCACCTCCGCCCATGCGGTTTGTATATTGGGACAGTCCCATACCATGTGATAGAAGGGTGCTGACAGTGTTTTGCATCTAGGGCATACTGGCTCAGAATTGGGGAACATTCGCTTTATCCTGGCTGGGGATAGATATGTTTGATGCGTGAAATTGAATTGGGTGTACCTAAATCTGGGATTCCTTGACACGCCGCAGGCGTGGGACAAGGCTTTTGGCCAGTCCACTTGTGGAATCGGGGCGGGGAGTACAGCATTCCATCTCATCCAGGCCTTCCCCGCCTGTGGCTCGGGAGCTTTATTGAGAGTTCTGTAAAGGCTGGATATTATTTTTATTTGGTCATTATGTTGAAAGAGGTGGTGGACCACAGGGGAGACCGCCGGTTCCGAGACACCTGCCCACCATATTTTTCTAATTTCGTGGCATATAGCGTGGTATGTCAGGAACTGGCCGGAGTTTATCTCTGTGAGGGCCTGGAGAGCCTCGAATGACATTAGCTTGCCATCTTCAAAACAATCTCCCACTGTCTGTACTCCTGCTTCACTCCACGCCCGCACAGCTCGCATTCCGGCTGTGGTCCCCGCCAGTAGATAATTCAGTGGTATGTGTGGGGAGTAAGGGAGCTTATCCTCTCCTTTTTGCACAAATTTAGCCCAGCATGCGTGCGCAACTGCAAGCAGTGGGTTGACCTGTTCTGTCTTGGGGAACTTCGATGTCAGCCATCTTATCAGGGGGGTCCCCTTCAGCCGGGGCTCCAGGCACGTGGATTCTGCATGTTCTGGTCTGTGGATCCAATTCTGGACCCATTGAAGTTGTGCAGCTGCATAGTATCGTTCAAAGTTAGGGGCTCCCAGGCCGCCATTGTCCACCGGTTGTTGCAGCGTGGTTAGAGCCACCCGTCCTCTGCCACAGCCCCAAATGAGCTGCAGCAAAGCTGTGTTTAAATTGCTAAAAAAGCTTTTGGGAATAGTTATCGGTAAGGCCGCAAAATAGTATAGCAGCCTAGGTAGAATCAGCATGTTGGCGATCGCCACCTTACCTGGCGGCGAAAGCGGGAGCTTGTTCCAGAACTGTAATGAGCCTTTTATGGAGGTTAGCGCCCTCCCCAGATTCCCATCTCTTAAATCTTCTGTGTCGTGGTATATGTTTATCCCAAGATATTTAAATGTAGCCGGACACCACTTAAGGCGCCCTATCTGAGGGGCATCCTGATTATTGGGTGTCCTCTTAACCAGAGGAAACGCACAGGACTTTTCCCAATTCACCACAAGGCCTGACAGGTCTCCAAACTCAGCCAGTAAGGATATTACTGAGGGAATAACTGCGCAGCCGTTCCTGATGTATATTAAGGCATCATCTGCGTATAGTGAAATCGTGTGATGTAGCCCGCTTCTGATTATTCCCCATTCATGTTCCATGAGACGTATTCTTGCCGCTAGCGGTTCCATAGCTATGGCAAACAATAGCGGGAATAGGGGGCAGCCCTGCCGTGTGCCCCGGGAAATCGAGAAGCTGTCAGAGATCACCCCACCCGTCCTCACCCTCACGCTTGGATTGGAGTACAGTGTCCGGACACAGCGAATATAATTGGGGCCTATTCCCATGCGAGCCATTGTGGCCAGTAGGTAATCCCACTCAAGCGTATCAAAGGCCTTTTCAATATCTAATGATAGCAGCATTTCCTCTTGTGCGTCGTGGGGAGTGTCCCCCATTATGCTCAGTAGTCTGCGAATATTTAGGAAGGTGTTGCGCCTAGGGATGAAACCATTTTGGTCTGCATGTACCAGTAAGTGCATGAGGGGAGCTAATCTGTTAGCTAATATTTTGCCTAATATTTTGCAGTCTGTGTTTAGAAGCGATAGTGGTCTATAGGATTTGACATCCGTGGGGTCCCGGCCCTGTTTAGGGAGTACCACAATCATAGCTTCCCTTTTGGGATAAGGGCAAGTTTCCGTTAGTCCACGCTTCTGTGAACACTCCCAGCAGGTGGGGTTTCAGGCAGGATAAGTGGGCTTTATAATATTCCGAAGGGAGGCCGTCTGCCCCAGGCGCTTTATTCCTGGGCAGCTGTGCAAGGGCTAGTTCTATTTCATCTATTGTCATGGGGGTTTCAATTATATCTCTATCTGTTTGTGATGGTTGAGGCAGGAGAGAATCGGCGAGAAAAGCCTCTAGTTGTGTAGCAGTGCATGAGGTACGTTTGGTGTATAGGTTTGAGTAGTATTTCCTAAATGTCTCGTTTATTTCTACTTGTGTGGTCGCCATATCCTGTGCGCCCACTCGGATGGCACCTATTGGAGCTTGTTGTCTATCTTCGCGGAGTAGCCATGCTAACATTCTGCTTGATCTATCCCCTTCCGTTTGCAACCTGGTTAAGTAGTAGTTGTAGTCATGGCAGCGGAGTCTGCTATCTGCGTCATTATATTTTGAGCGTTTTTCTTTTAGGACAATATTAGAAATTTCCCCTAGTGCTACCGCTATTTCCGCTGCCCTGAGTTCCTTCTCTAGTTTGCCAATCTCTGCCTGTAAAGAGCGTCTCACTCCCCACGTGGTGGATATGCATACTCCGCGTGCTACTACTTTGTGGGCATCCCACTCTATTGCCCGAGTTGCTGGGGACATAGCATTTATATCCCAATACTGGCTTATAGATTCTTTCAGTGATTCAGCAAATGCTTGGTCCTGTAATGCCTCCGCCTGGAACCTCCAAGTGGGGACTGCCTGACGTGTTCTTCCCCAATTCAGTGTTACTCTCAATGGCGCATGATCCGACAGTGTTTTTGCTAGGTATTCCGATTCGCTAACCAATGCCCCTATTTTGCAAGTGCCCCATATTATGTCTATTCTAGTGTGGGTGTTGTGTGGTGCTGAGTAAAATGAATATTCTCTTTGTTCTGGGTGGCCTAGTGGCCATATGTCGTAAAGCCTCATAACGCTTGCCCAGTCTTGCAGGGGACTTGTGGGTTTCCTGTTGGTTAGTGAGCTGGTATAGGCACTAGTTCTATCCAATACTGCATATGGGGTGCTATTGAAGTCGCCACCCCAAAGGGCTAGGTTCATGGGGTGGGACAGTAGTGTTGGAGTGAGGGTAGTGAGAAAACCCGTAATGCCACTATTTGGGGCGTATATGCCGATCACTGCTATTTGTCTGCCGTCTAGTCTGCCCTCCACCACCACATATCTCCCTCCTTGATCTATCCTGTGTGTCGACAAGAGAAATGGGACTCCTGCTGCTATCCAGACCAACACTCCCCTCGCGAAGGCCGAGTACGTTGTGCCTATCAGCAGGCCTCCCCATTTTGTGCGCAAGTCACGTAAGTCCCCCTCTAACATGTGTGTCTCTTGTAGAATGGCAATGTGCGTTCCTAGTCGTTTGAGTCGAGCGTGCACTCTAGCCCGTTTACTCAGCGCCCCCAGGCCCCTAACATTCCAAGTTACTATAATATACTGGTTTTTGGTATTGTTGCGTGAAGGCATCATTTGGGGCTTTGGGGGTATGTTCCTGAGTTCTAGAGTTGGCCCACCTGGTCACTGCCTTTCTGTAGCTGGTATTTAAATATGGCGGGTGCAACTGTTCATTTTGTGCTTTGAGTGGTTCCGGTACGTGTGTTTCTACTAAACTATTAACCCCAACTCCCCTTATTGAATCCCCGTTACTACTTCCAACTATTGTGAAACTACTAAACTTAACAGCACGTGTGATAACCAATATCCGGTTGGATTTGCATAGTGGGATTCTCATATCGTCCAGATGTGGCTCTTATAAGGGGCTCACATCTTTCCACAGACTTAGTCTGCTTATACCATTGGGCGCCCCTCGAGACGTAAGATTATTCCCTCCAACTCCGCTCCGCCAACCACGATCCGCCCGCAGATGACCCTAATAACCCAGCTTAGTATTTATATCAAAGATACACATTGTTGGAGGCGCATTGTCCCCACGCCTCGCCGGCACCACAGCGTCTCTTGAAGTTTCAGGTTTCAAGCGTCATCACTAGCGGCCTTTCAGGGTGGATGTATGTAGCTTAAAGTTAGTCAGCGGATCTGGGGGTGACCTTTGGCCCACCTAGTTCTCCTATTATTGTAGATGTGGAACTGGCCGTGTCTGAGTCCGATCCCAGCTCTGGGGGTTTCCTAGCAATTGCACAGTTGCTTTGTATATGTAGAGGCGTCTCCTTCAGCACTTTTGCTCTTTCTTCTGCTGCCTGCCAGTCGTTAGGCTGGCCCCTGGTTCGTCTTTTGGATCGCTTTCTTGCAGCAGCAGGAGTTTGCCATTTCTCATCCCGTTCCGTGTCTTCCCAAGGGTGAGCTAGGCCCTTGGCATGTAGCCATGTCCAAGCATCCTCGGGGTTTGTGAATATGTGGGTGCGGTCCTCCGATACTACCCTTAGTTTCGCAGGAAAGAGCAAGGCATATTTTATGTTGTGTTCTCGCAGGCGTTGTTTAATTTTGACGAAAGAGTTGCGTTGGTTCTGCACCTCCTGTGTGAAGTCTGGGTATGCGTTAATAGTCGAGTCTTCATACTTAAATGGGCCTTTGCTGCGGAATTGTTGCAATATTGCATCCCGGTCTCTATAGTTCAGGAATCTAGCGATCAGTGGTCTAGGGGGCTGGCCAGGGGCCGGGGGTCTACCCGTGATTCTGTAAGCCCTTTCAACTGAGAAAAACTTGGATGGAGCCCCGTTTAACACCTCCTTGATTAGCCATTGTTCCAGGGGGATTTCCGATTCCGGTTGTCGCATACTTTCTGGAAAGCCCAGAAACCTCACGTTGTTGCGGCGCGCCCTGCTCTCCATTTCCTCCGATCTCCTCCAGAGTACCTTCAACTCCGCGTCCATGCGCTGGATCTGTTTTTGGTTTCCTTGCGCCATTGGGATTAAGTCGGATATTTCAGCTTCAGCAGTTTTCGCTCTTTCAGCTAGACTTCGATGGTCCACTCGTAGGAGGTTCAAGTCTTGTGTAACTGCGTCAATTCTATTTTCTAGAGATGACTTAGGGGGTTATTCTAACTTTGGAGGAGTGTTAATCCATCCCAAAAGTGACGGTAAAGTGACGGATATACCACCAGCCGTATTACGAGTTCCATAGGATATAATGGACTCGTAATACGGCTGGTGGTAAATCCGTCACTTTTCCGTCACTTTTGGGACGGATTAACACCTCCTCCAAAGTTAGAATAACCCTCTTAGTGTCCAAGATCGCCTGTAATACTTTCTCAAACTGAGCAGAATGCGTCATGAGCGTGTTTTCCAGTGACTGTAGGGATGGGTTAGATTGTTGGTCGGCAGGTGTTGAACCATGGGTGCTTCGGTCCATATTCTTAGCTGATTTGGCTCTGCCGGCCATTTTGGCTGTCCCGTGGTCTCTTCCTAGTCTGCAGTGATTTCGCGCTGTTTGGCACTTTTAGTTCAGTAAGTTAAACTTTTGTTGAGTGTCCTCAATATGGCGTACACATACGGCGTTGAGAGCGTGGGGTTGGCCAGCAGTGCCAATTGAGGGCGTAGTCCTGTTTATGCGCGCTCATTGCCTGTAGCCGTACGTTCGTTGACAGGTGCAGCGGCCGCTGGGTTTCGCGACAGTCCGGCGTTGAGTCCCCATGGGACCATCCGCGGGGCGCCTCAATGTGTGTGGGGAGCGTAACAGCTGGAGGAGAGCGCTCTCACCCTCATAGGTGGCGGCGGAGCCTGGTACCGGAGGTTTCCCCAGAGGAAGGGGGAACGTGATTGAAGGCCGAGGCAGGCGGCGTAGCCCGGAATGGGCCGAGGAGTGGGGCGAACGTCAGAGGCCACGGGTAGATTCCACGCAGCGCAGGGCAATTTAAGCAAGTGCCAGCCGCAGGGGCACCGGCGCGACCCTGGCACCCTCAGCACGCACCAGCCGTCTGTGCAGCGTAGGTTGTCCGGACTGAGCCTATGGAGGCTCGCAGCGCTTATTGGTCTGGCGCACTTTTTCTTTTAAGGTTCAAGCGCTTGTCTCCATCCCAGGGGGCGCGGGTGGGTTGCGATGATGATGGGGCAGCGAGGGGAAGGGTTGGCTGGGGGTTCAGGAGTGTCCCCTCTGCGTGGGTCGAGTTGGACCCCCCAGATTTCCCCCCTCGCTGCAAGATGCAGGCTCCTGTCCAAAGGCCACTGCTCCCTCCTGAGCGCTTTGTTTCTGGGCAGGAGTGCCCTTTCTTTATTTTTTAACTGTGTATCCTCGCAGCTCGCTGCCGCGGTATTCAAGATGGCGTCTCTGCCCCCCCCCCGGGCCAGCTCCAGCCACGCGTGCCTCGGGGGGCCCCCTGTTGGCTCCCGCGGTCGTTTTCTTTCAGCACACGCGGCCACGAGTGAAGAGTGCGGGGGCCGGCGGCGCAAAGCAAAAGCGCGTCCGGAGCTGCCGAAGCAGCTCCACTCACCGGCCTCAGCGTCCCCGCGATCCGGCCTTGGCTCCGCCGCACCCCGCAGGCCGCGCCCGGTCCGCGGCAAGTGCCCCGGTCCCCCTCAATCGGGCCACCGCCCCAGCTACTGCAGCAACGCTGCGAGGGGCGCCCTTCAGGATGATTTGGCCGAGCCGGGGACAGAGCGCTCGTATCAAGCGACCGTCCCGGCCGCCATTTTGACTCCTCCCCCATTCAACCTAACATTTGTGCACCTGAAGTGGTTGGGTGTGGTACTGTTGGGCACCCTGATGATATTATAGCACAGCATATGACAAATTGTGCCACTGTAGGAAGTGTGAACCATACAGCACAGCCACTTTTATTTGTTTTTAGATAAAAAAAACAATATGTGCACCGGCTCCCTAGAAGATGCTGACTTCATACCACTGGAGTAAAGTTCAGGTAGCTGCACTAAGTGAAGTCATATTGCCCAGCTCATACCATTGCTCAATATACTGACAAGCAACCCTACTTTTGTCTAAGGGACACAAACTAAGGGCCTGAATTAGATCCTGGCGGAGGGGGTTACTCCATCACAAAAGTGACAGATATCCCGCCCACTGTATTACGATCCCATTATATTGTATGGGGATCGTAATAGGGCAGACGGGATATCCATCATGTTTGTGATAGAGTATTCCCTCCACCTAGACCTAAATCAGCCCCTACATTTCCCATCAACAGCCCATACCATCCATTAACTGCTTCCTCAGGTAGCGTACTCCACCATTGTGCGCCAAACGATTAAGCAACAATCATCCCATTGCTGCATGTGACCTACATCACTTTTATTTTGTAAAGCCACCATCATTACATCCCACATCTTAACCTCCGCCTTTTTTCTGACCCTGCCCTGCATGGTAGTCAGATAATCTCCCTCTGGTGTTGCCCATTTAGCCATCTGCATCAACCAGCTTTTCAAGTATGGTGGCCAAGGGGCCTTCCAACCTGTGGAGACCTGCAGCAACCCTAGTAATTAGGCCCTAGTCAATAAATCTAGATTCCAACTTCACCTTGTTAGGCCGACTACCAAGTCCCAAGATGCACCACTTTAATTGCTGCAGTTCTGTTCTCTCAGTGTGTCTGACAAGATGTCCATGACTTTCTACCGCAGAAAGGACAAATCTGTACAATACCAAAACATGAACAACAGATCGACATTTGATTTATTGCAATTTGGGCATGCATCTTTGGACTGTGGGTAAATCCTGCTCAACCTATGAGGTGTCAGGAATGCCATGTGGAGAACCTTGTACCAGTGGTGCTGGAACAATGTTCAGAATGGGCTGTGATGCCATCAATGTTACGTGACTGAGGTCATAGGAACTATTAACAATGCAAGAGATACGCAAAGAACAAGTGTAGAAAATGAGCTCTGCTTATTAAGTAGGAGAATAGTCATGGTATAGTATGTAACAGATGCACCACTTTGGAGCACACTGCCGCAAATCTGCATGGTGGGGTAGCCCACTTATTTACAGACAGCACATTTTCATTGTAATGGCCAGTAAATTTGCACACGCATGCAGTTGTACTGATAAAACTATAAAGGGCACACAAGTTAGCATGTGAAAATTGGGTTACAGTAAAGATTTATCATTTGCGCATCGATTTGTTTTGATCCTATTAAAATCTTTTCTTTCATCACCCTTCAGAATTAAAAAAAAAAATACTTAATTTGGGCCTTCTTAAATTCTGATCTATTTTGAAATATCTGTGCAGTTCATTAACAGACACTTTAATTCTATGGTGTGTTAAAAATGTGACACCCTACAGCTTATCCTTTCATACTCAGCTTACCCCAGCAAGATTGTCACTTATTTAATTTTAGCATAGCCTCTCAATTTGCAGTCAACGAAAGGTAAACCACAATCTCCACACTAAAAGAATTAAGAGGGTTTTGTCTGGAAACCAAGCCTGATATTTGACCTCTTTCTTGAGCGCGGAGGAAATGAGACAGGACAAAAATGCATCTTTATTGCTCAATGTTCAAACACCGCCTTAATCTGAGCCACCACCGGGCTCAAGCACTTACTGCGAGCAAAAGAAACATACGGGAAAGACGGAGGAGGAGGAAAAGAAAGACAGGCAACCGTCATAAAGGGAGAAAGCTACAAGAATGAGCGGAAGGGGCAGGGACTGGCTGTATATGGATTGAAGAGGCACGGAATGGCTTCAGGATTCCGTTGCCTCAAAATTCTCTGTTCGCACAGCCGCATGTTTAAGAGGAGGGCTTTGGGCACCGGCACGTTCTTATTTACAAATTAAGCACTGCACTGTGGTCCTCAAAAGATAGGAGTTCCTAACCCTCAAATAATGTCCCCAGGGTGCCAAGCCCGGTTTCACTTCAATTAGACACCACTACTCTTGGCACAACCTGCTCGAATTTCTTTTACCACCGCAATGTGATGTCTGGCACGTATGCGCCCAACGTCTTTGTGCATCTTAAAACACAGCCTCCGAAAAATGATGTTGCTACCACTACTAGTCATAGTTGGAGGCAAAGTACCCTTCTCTCTAGGAACTTGATACATCTCCATGGGATGCAGGGATAGGGTGATTGCGCGACCAAATTCTTAAAGTATGCCATATCCAGCCCCTGCTATTGACTAAATGCGGCATTGTTTTCTGGCACCATGGACCCTCACTTTGTCACTTTGGAGCGCCTCATTACGATGCTCCACTGAAGTGCAACAGACAGAATGCTGAGTCACACTCCCTGAAATGCCACGCCCCTCAAAACCCCTGTTCCAGGGGCCCTCATAAGCGGCCTGCACCCTTGCCTGTGGCTTCAGTAAAGGCCGTGGGTGTCTGTACCTACTGCGGTAGACTTGTGCTTTGTAGCTACAGAAAGGAGAAGCAGGGCAGGGGCCATCCCTACATTGTCTACCATACTGCAAAACTGAAGTTCAGAGGGCCCGCTACCTCAGCGGCAGTGCCCATTCCTGCGTTTGCCCATACAGCAAAAGCCCCTCCACTCATGGTCTGTCGCCTGAGTTGGCCATCAACCCATGTGTCCACTCTTCGTCTGTTGTCAGTACTGGCTCACGGCTGAGAGGAGTATGACCACTGCAGTCCTCAAATGCCAATGTCTACCTTGGTGCTCCACTGGTTCTCAAGCTGCTGCATCACAATTCATCCAGGGCGTCATTTTGAAGTTCGACACTCAGTCTGCTCGTTCCCCTAGACACTCAAGGGAAGCACCTTCACCACAAAACAAAAGCCCCCGGAGCATGGGGGCCCGCAGCATCAACTAGGCACAACGCGCAGCTATGATTCAACTCAGATAAATGTCAGGTGTTCCCTTCCATACGGAGCTTAAGCCAAGCACGGCCAGTGCCATTGCTGGTGAGTTCCGCCCGAGTACTTCATATACATTATAATGTGCTTTGAGTCATCTTACAGCTGTAAATCAATACATGGTTTAATTGTGCTGGCAGTCATTTCATGAGTACAGCACATAGTTAGCATTCCAGTCTGCATTTCCTTTTGTCCACAACACAAAATACACATCAAAACCACGGACATTAAAAGGGTATGATTCAAGAACTTGGGTTACTGGTTGAGGGGCGTGAAAACCTACTCAAGCAGGAACAGCAATCCTCGTCAGGATGAAATCACAACAAAACCCCAAATTAACCTGTGCTCAACCCTCTGGTAGCTTGGCACAGAGCAGTCAGATTTAACTTAGAGTCAATGTGTAAAGTACTCATTCAGCACTTCAAACAGTAATAACGTGAAAAAACAACACAAGACAAATCCCCCACTTGAATTAGAAAAATAGAGTCAAATTCTATAAATAATTAAGACCAAAATGGCAAAAATCCAATCAGTAAAAACAGAGATATGTGATTTTGAAGATCTAAGTGAAAGTAGCATCAAAAAGCACAAAGGGCCTGATTCTAACTTTGGAGGACGGTGTTAAACCGTCCCAAAAGTGGCGGATATACCACCTACCGTATTACGAGTCCATTATATCCTATGGAACTCGTAATACGGTAGGTGGTATATCCGCCACTTTTGGGACGGTTTAACACCGTCCTCCAAAGTTAGAATCAGGCCCAAAGTCCCTAACTGTGGATATCTGGTCGCGCTAAACCTGTGAAAAGTCACAAGATGAGGCTGACCGCGATGGAGAGCCGGCTGTCTACAGGAATCCAGATAGGTTTTCTGAACAAGAGTACCTTAAACCCTGGTTGCAAAGGGTTGCAGTGTTCCACGTCGAGGATGTGCTGTGCAGCCGAGGCATTGCAAGGTCTGGGTTGGAGATGTGCCGCAGTTGAAGATGTGTTGCACATCGTTAGTTACGAGGAGCTGCAAAGCTGTAATGCAAGGTCCTGTGTTGTCGTCGAGGAGGCCGTCAATGAGGAGGGCTTATGATGTGAAGTTCTACATAGAGGATGCGTTACCCACTGGCTAGTTCCGAAGAAGCTACAGAGCTTGCGATGCAGAGTCCTGTAGTATCGTCAAAGCTGCCATAGACAATAGAATTGAAATGCAAGGGCCTGCGTCAGGGATGTGTCCTACAGCAGTGGTTTTCTGATGAGGCTCTGGAATTGATGCAACGTCCTTGCCCTGGGAAAGTCCACACAGCAGAGACGATGAGTCGGTTCTGCTCCGGGTTAGGGAGTGCAGCATAGGAGATGCGTCAGTTCTTCTGGGTCCACAAATGGGCTGGCAGAGCAGCTTAGGCCTACTTTCAAGAGTCCATGACTAGATTGGCACCACTTGGCCGGGTAGGCCTCACAGATGACAGAGTTAAAGGTTCTGTGAAGCCTTTTCTGTCCCTGGCGCTTCAGATCACGAGTTCAGCCACCCAGTCCTTGGAGTTACTCTGGGGTCCTGGATTTGGACATTCAGGTCCTTCTCACCCAGGTAAGAGGGCTGCACAACAGGGTAGCTCTCCTTCAGAGCAGAAGTCTAGCAGTGGCAGTGCTCTCAACAACACAGCAGTCCTTCTTCCTGGCAGAGTCCACATGTCTAAAAGTGTACTGAAGAGTTGGTGTCTGAGGTCCAATATTCATACCTTGTGACCACTTTGAAGTGGGAGAAGCTTCCTGGGAATATTACACCCCCTCTCCCAAGAGGTGCTTGAAATTTCCTGCCTCCATGACCTGACCCCAAATTATCTTGGGTCACAATAGGCTAGTGTCAAACCCTTTCTGAGAGTGCCAGGCATGGTCTATGTGATGTGCAAGTGAGGTAGGTGACAGCTTCTCCCCCATGTTAACTCAGAGAAACCCATCCTGCCAACAACTAGCTTCCCTTTGTTTCACTGTCTGGACACAATACACAAAGATCAGCTAGCAACTACACCTGGTCACATGATCCAGGAAATAGGCAGCAGAATCCAAATGATTGGGACGCCAAAATGCCATCTTTCTAGAAGTGCCATTTTCAGAATTGTGGTTAAAGGTCCAACGCCACGATTAAAGAGGCTTTTAATTACAACTCTTTAGACACCAACCTCAACCTGTCTACCTGCTCCCAAATGGAAGTTACAGCTTATTAAATGCGATAACATAACCCCTAAGTTATCCTACAGGAGAAGTAGGCCTGAGTTTTTCACTACCAAGGTATGTAAAACTTAAAAGTATGTGTTATACTTTTTAAATACACTACACCCTGCCCTCTGGGCTGTTGAGGGATTACCCTAGGGGGAGACATATATGTATTAAAAACAAAGATTTGGGCCTAGCAAAAGGTTTATTCTGCCAGGTCGAAATGGCAGTTTAAAACTGCACACAGGCTGGCTGAAATGACAGGCCTGAGATGTTTAAAAGGCTACTTAAGTGGGTAGTACAATAAGTGCTTCAGGCCGCTTGCAGCATTTAGTTTATAGGCTCTGGACACATGTAGTAACACTTTACTACGGACGGACAAGTAAATTAAATGTGCCAAATGGGGAAGCCATTTCTACCATGTTTAGAGGAGACAGCACAAGCACGTTAGCACTGGTTAGCAGTCCTAAGCCCAGCAAAAACACGATCAGCAAAAATAGGACAGATGAAGCAAACACTTTGGGGGAAAACCACCCGAACGCTGACAAGTCTGACACACTGTTAAGTTCCTGGTTTCTCCCCTGCCTAATGCAAGTATTGTAATGCTGAAGTGCCTCATGGAACACCATTCAGACACAACTGAAAGTTCTATGTTTTTTCGGCACTTGGGCAGATTGGGGTTAATACAAGGTTTGCAACACGTTGGCCTAGGAAGTAAGTAGAGTCAGATGCCTTTCTATCTCTGCAATGTGTACTTAAATGTTGCCTAGCAACATTACCTGACACCAGATGAAGCACATGGCTGTTACATGTAATATTGAAACAAGCAAAGGCAAAACCAATAGGTTTACTTTTCGGGACCTACAGGGCTCTAACTCACATGATGCCACCATGTGACACATGATATCGGCTCTCTTCACACAGTCACCCACCGACAGACAGGCCCATCTGGAAACCACTACAAAGAGTGGATTTCCAGCTCGACATTGAAGGCTGTAAGCTGCCAATGTCCATTATGAGATGTAAAATCATCCCAGGATATCAGCAACAGACTTGGTATACTTTGTTTTGCTTTTTTGGTTTTTGAAGGGGCAAAGACGTTCATGGGTGTAGGGGTACGGGGCAGAAGGGCCTCTTAAGCAGCTCTCAGTATAAAGAGATTCCCCTTCCAAGGCAGGCCCCCTTCTCACACAGCGAATTTCATTTTCAAGTTGGCAGGTCTGGACCTATTGTTTTTGCTAATTGTTTAAAGAAGCTGGACAGCATCCCCAATGCTATGCATCATGGGTAAAAAAACAAATTAAAACAAAAAGGCGTTCAAATGTGGGGGGTTATCTTCCATTTCTTCGGGCCAACTAAGGACTGTTGTAAGTCCACCCACAGTTCCAGGATCTCAGTCACCTTTTCGCCTGTCCTTTTCATACTCATCTCCTTTGCCAAAGCCAGTTCTTGCAGGTCCATTCTCCATGCCTCTACCAAATGGGCTCTAGTACGCAGCCATTGAATTGCAATGTGTCACTTAGCCACTAGCAACCCCAGTTGTGCAACTTGGGGTTTATGGCTTCTGGATCTGTTGTTTCCTGTGACCTTTTTTCAAATTTCTCACGATGCATTCCCAGTATGCCTGCAGGTGTAGGCATGTCCATACTATGTGCGGGAATGCAGCATTCTGTTTGGCACATTTGGGGGAAGAGGAGGGTTTGTCAGGGTAAATTTGCTTGAGGAATCAGGGGGTCATCTATTATTTGGTAAAAACTTAAAGTGAATTAGTGTAAATCTGGCATTACTAGACCTCCTGCATCATGGCGCACACACACTCCCATCCTCCATCTGCCAGAGGTCTCTGGAGGTCTACTTCCTAGGTTTGCCTAGCTGGTATCAGAAGTTTGACTATCTACTTTCTGGGCTTTATAAAGATTAAAAACCAGCCTTTGCCCACTTCCCAGTATTAACAGAACCTATAGTTTGGCTGAGGGGGCAAGAATTCCTGGAAAACCCACTCATATCTCCATGGCTGTTCTTGACCGTTATGTATAATGGAGAAACGGCCATGGTCCCATGCTAAATGCCTCCTGCGTTGCTGTGAAAGTGATGAAGGTTTCGCCTGGGATCTAGAGTGATTTTTATTCCCTTCTCTCTCGACTGAGCTGAACACATCAGTGCTATTGTATCTAAAATGCTGTAGCCAACAAATCTCTAAGCTTCTTGACAAGGGTGGGCGACTCAAACGTTTTCACGGATGTCTCCCAGGCTGACACCATCACACTGTCTATGTGTGGGGGGATACTCCAAGCTACTGCCCCTAAGCACAACCCGAGCCAGAGTATCTTCCTCCGGCATGTCATTCATCAGCTTCTTCTCCTAGTTGTTGGCTTTGTCACACCGTTTTGCAGCATGTTGCAAGTTTGCCACCAAGTAATATAGGTCTAATTCCAGTAGACTAAGGCCACCTCCTACTTCTCTTCCCTTCCCTTCCCTGCCCAGACTAGGGATGTCAGTAGGTGATCCACCTCCTTAAAAGTATCACTGCAGAGGGGGCACAATGTATTATGTACATATAGGCAATAGGGAAGACATACTGTTGGTGCCACAGCGATTCTACAGGGAAGTTAATCCAGAATTACACTCATTTATCTAGGCCTTTCTGTACTCTCCCCATATTATAATTGTATTGCCTTTCCTCAGACTGTGTGATTTGCACACCCAGGTAACAGAAGTTACCTGTCTACCAATCCAAGCTCGTATTAGGCAAGCAAGCATTCTCTATTGTCAACAACCATCCCAATGAGACCAGTACTGTATTGTCCTTATTTATAATTAACCCAATTCTCGTAGGATAGGGATGTGTCATCTGCATAGATGGACACAACATATGCTGTATCCCCGATACGTATCCCCTACTCCTGCAGTGCTCTATTCAACCTAATTGCTTAGGGTTACATTGCTAAAGCAAAGAGCAATGGGGATAGGGCAGCCAAGCTTGGCTTCCTCCAAAATCTCCCACTTTGTGAATATCAATCCCCTAATCTAATTCTTGCCAACAGGGCAGCATAGCCTATTCTTACCCATCCTAGGAAATATGGGCCAAATCTCATCCATTGCAGAACCATCAGCATATAATTCTAATTGTATGTGTCAAAAGCTTTTTTGATGTAAAGTGCCACTAGAGGACCTCCCTACCCCTGTCTGTTTCACAGCATGTAGCATATGGTTCAGTTTTATAACATTTAAAAGAGCACTATGGCTGGGAATGAAACCACACTGATTTTCATGTGCAGGCATGAGTGAACAAGTTACTTACCTTCAGTAACGCATTATCTGGTAGAGACTCTATCTAGCTGCAGATTCTTTACCTTTAGAATTTCCTGGTGTCAGCGTGGAATCCTGAACTTTTGCAGAGCAATAACTTTGCGAGTGCCGGAGGGTGGAGTCCTTTGGATCTGCTTAGCGTCAGCATCGCTGGAGCCATCTGAGACGTCACACTTGCCTATAAAGGCACCACCCAGGTGCACGTACGTCAAGTCCAATGCTACCATCCAGTCTCCTTGGTCTAGGGCAGACAAGACCTGAGACAAAGTGAGCATTTTGAATTTCTCCTTTTTGAGGAAGAGATTGACGTCCTACAAATCCAAAACAGGGGGAAGGCCCTTGTTCTTCCTGTGTATCAGAAAGTAGCAGGAATAACAACCACTGCCTACTTCTGATATCAGGACCCTTTCTATGGCTCCCTTGGCCAAGAGAGACGCAACTACCTCACGGAGCAAAGCCAAGTGATCCTTCATCAGCTGCTATTTTGAGGGAAGCAATGGAGGAAGAAAAGACTAGAAGGGGAGGAAATAGCCCTTCTGTATGATCTGCAAGACACATTTGTTCGATGTTATAGACCGTCAGTGAGGGAGATTAAACTGAATCCTTCCTTCAACTGGACGTACATGGTCTTGCAGAATTACACTAGGAGGGCTTGGACGTTATGGAGGTGGGGGGCTGGGTGATGGACGATTTCTGGCCAGCCCTGAAGGCACCACAACTGCGTCTCCGCACAAGATGTTGGCCTGGTGGAGGATGGTGGATGGTCTGTGGATGGTGCCCTTCCAAAACCTCGAAAGGGGCGATAGACAGACTGTTGGCGAGGGGTTGCAGAGAGGCTCAAGGACTTGGCCATAGCCCGGGAGTCCTTGAACCGCTCCAGCCCAGAGTCTGCCTTTTTTGCCAAAAGGCAGATCCCATCGAAGGGCATGTCCATAAGGTTTGCCTGGACATCCCCGGAAAAGCCAGAAGTACGTATCTAGGCATGGCGTCGAAGAGCCACTGTCGAGGAAATTGCCCTGCCCAGCGAGTCGGTTATGTCCAAACCACACATGATGGTACACTTTGCTGCATCTCTCTGTAGGAAGCTGGCCTAGTGTGTGGTGGGTAACTAAGGTACTTACACCTTGTACCAGGTCCAGGCATCCCCCTCTTAGTGAAGTGTAGGCTGTGTCTAGAAGCCAGGCTCTTTAGAGGTAGCTGTGGATGAGCAGCCAAGGCTTATCTAGGAGACATGCAAAGCTCATGCAAAACCACTGCAGTCACACAGCACTACCACACATGAAAGAAAATACTCAGTTGTTCAAAAATAAAGGTAGTTTATTTTTGGTTACACAATACCACAAAATAATAGAAGGGCAACCCTCCAATAGGAGGCAAGTAATACAATAAAAATATATACTAGCAATCAGAAATAGGCATAGAAAAGTTAGAAAACTGTGCAAATAGCCAATGGTGACCCTATGGGGAGCCCAAACCACATACTAAAAAAACAGAATGCGAACACAGGACTCCCACCTAGATAAGTGGAATGTGTTAGAGGGGAGCTGGGAGTACTAGAAAGCCACAGAGGTAAGTAACACAATACCCACCAGCGACCAGGAAAGCAGGAGTAAATCACTGGAATTTCCCCAAACCACCCAAAAGAAGAAAAAGAAGACACCCAGACAAGACTGCAAGAAACCAGAAGTAGAATCCTGAAGAAAGAAGACCTGTGGTGAGAGGGGTCCATGTCCAAGAGTCGCAGTGGAGTCCAGGAGTAGTAGGAACTACTTCCTGCCCAGCTGTACTTGCAGAAGTTGGTCGACAGTGAGGAAGAACAGGTCAGCACTGTAGCCCTGGAGCCGGAGAAGAGTTCCTGATGGATGCAGAAGATGTCCTACACTGGAGTGAAGATTGCAGATGGGTGTCGGTGCAGGACATCCACCAACAAGCCTTGGCAAAGGCAAACTTACAGTTAGTGGAAAAGTGGTGCTGTCAAGGACCAGCAAGGTCCAGGAGGACTCAACCAAGGAGGGGGAGTCACAGGGGACCCTCAGCATCGTACAGGGTCCACAGGAGCAGAGGCAGCACCCACAGGAGTCGCACAGAACGGGGACACAGAAGTTGCAGAAGGAGCCTATGCAGCACTACAGAGAAGGATCCCACACCATAGGAGAACCACGCAGAGGGTTGAGCATTGCAGGAGCGAGTGCTGGGGGCTGGAGCTGCACTTCACCTGAAGATCCCTTGGAGGAGATGCAAACAAGCCGTGGCAGCTGCAAGGGACATGGTGCACGTTGTTGGAGGTAAGCCTTGGCAGCTGTGTGGGAAGGCAAAAGCTTACCTCCACCAAAGTTGGACAGCTGGCAGAGAGGACCAAGAGGACTACTCCGGACCACCACCTGTGATGCAGGATCCATGCAGCTCAAGATGAGGGGAGATCCATATAGCCGGTCGTCATTGCAGCAGGGGCCTGTGGATGCAGGGGAGTGACTCCTTCACTCCAGGGGAGATGCCTTCTTCTTCTTGTGCAGGACGAAGAGTTGCTATTGTCTGAGGCTGCACGGCCGGGGAAATGTTGCAAAGCTGGCAGGAGTTGTGGAAACAATGTTGCAGCGTTGTCGGTTCTTGGAGGGTCGAGTCGCAGTTCCAGTGGCCAGACGTTAAAGTGGAGTTTGCAGAGGAATCCTGCTGGAGTCTTGCAAACCGAATCCGAGGACTCACCAAAGAGAGAGATCCTAAATAGCCCTGAAAGGGGGATTAGTCACCTAGCCAGGTAAGCACCTAGCAAGAGGGGACTCTGACATCACCTGCCTGGCCTGGCCACTCAGATGCTCAAAGAGTTCCCTGCCCACCTTGGAAACAACCCAGAACCCAGGGACCCTCTGAAGGAGCTCTGAGCACCCCCCAGGGTGATTATGGACGGGGGAGTGGTCACTCTCCTTTCCATTGTCCAGTTTTGTGCCCGAGCAGGAACTGGTGGTCCCTGAACCTGTGTGGACTCATTTATGCATGGAGGGCACCAAATGTGCAGTCCAAAGCATACCAGTGGCTTGGGAAGGCTACCCCTCCCAAGCCAGTCAAACCTATTTCCAAAGGGAGAGGGTGTTACTTCCCTCTCCCAAAGAAAATCCATTGTTCTGCCTTCTTGGGCTTGATCAGATCAAGCAGCAGGAGGGCAGGAACCTATCTGAAGGGTGGCAGCAGCTTGGGCTGCCCGGACAACCCTGTAAGACTGGTGGTAGCAATGCTGGAGGTCCTCTAAGGAGCCCCAGAGTGCATGGAATCATACTTCCAATACTTGCAACAGTATTGGTATATGATTCTAACATGTTTGATATCTAAACATGCCCAGGTTCGGAGTTACCATTATGTAGCTGGTTATAGGTAGTGACTTATGTCCAGTACACGCATAAAATGGTGTCCCGCACTCACAAAGTCCAGGAAAATGGATCTGGAGTTTGTGGGAGCACCTCTGCTAGTGCAGGGGTGCCCTCACACATAGGTACTTGCAACCTGCCCTCTGGGCTGTGAGAGCCTACCATAGGGGTGACTTAGAGTTACCTGGTGCAGTGACCTGTAGTGAAAACGGGTGCACACACCTGTTTCACGCAGACTGCACTGGCAGGCCTGCAGAACCCTTTGCATGGGCTTCCTATGGGTGGCAGAATAACTGCTGCAGTCCATAGGGATCCCCTGGAACACCAATGCCCTGGGTACCTAGGTACCATATACTAGGGATTTACATGGGGGATCAGTGTGCCAATTGTGGGGGAAAAAGAGAAAGAGGTACAGTTAGAAGGGTGAGAACATGACCACTGGGGTCCTGGTTAGCAGGATCCCAGTGGACACAGTCAAACGCACTGACAACAGGCAGAAAATGGGGGTACCCATGCCAAGAAAGAGGGCACTTTCCTACACTCTCCCATCTTTGACTGATTGTGAGAAAATGGCCAGCACATCTTCCGGGGCCTGAGGCAGCACATGCACCACCGTATCCCATAAAGGAAGAATGGCCCAACAGGAGTTTAACAGCCTCAATGCCAGACTGGAGAAAGAAAACATCTTCTTTCTTAATTGGACCAACCTCTTGGATTCCGTACCCGGGGGAGTGGGAGGGAAGGCACCATAGGAAGTGGAGGCTTGGACCACCAAGCTCTCCAGGGTAGAGTGTTGCGTGAGGACGTTAGGATCATCCGGAGCAAGGCGATGGCGACAGCCAATTGTCCTGTCTACAGGCGCCCCTGTGCTGGGTTTGAACCACGTCCCAAGCAGGACATCAGTAGGATTCATTAAAGGACAACATTGGTTCCGATTGGGAAACCCCCAGTTGAAACACCCGTCAGGAGGATAGTCCTGACCGGCACAGTAGGCAGATCTAGGTCTAGGACCTCAGTTGCCCTAAGTACCATCATTGCATACGATGCCCCTCCTCCGCAGCCACAGTAGGAGGTGAGAGCATGCCAGTATCTGGAGAGGTGTCCAGTCCACTCACCTCCCCCAGCTCCTCATAACAGTCCATAGGCTTCAACTGGGACTCTAGATGGTCCTAAGACCCCTCCCATTCCTCACCAGTGCCTGGCTGTTCGTAGAAATGCTCAGACAATGATCTGGCACCTGTGGGCACCATCAGGTTGTGTGCAGCCGTTCTGGGTCATCAGTAATAAGAATGGTGCTTATGCCATAGGTGGCACCAGGAGTGTCGACCCCGGGAGCGACGCCAGAGGAGGTCAACTGTGTGGACCCGGCGTTATTCCGGATCCAATATCTGATTCAAGAGATCCCATCGGCGACCTGGCCAAAGCTGCCGGCGTGGAACCTGATGGGGCCTCTGCCGACCCCGAGGGGTCCTAAAGGTGCACTGGCCAGCCCAGGCTGCAGTCAGCAGCCGTCAACCGCCATCTTAGGTGCAGGTGCAACTAGGGAACAGCGAGGCCCAGCCTTCCGTTTCAACAGTCTTCATTAACATAAGCCACAGCATTCCTCCAGTATTTCTCAGGAGACTGCTGGGTCTATTTATGGAGCAATAGACCTCTGGAATCCAAGATTCCTCTGGATCATGGTTGGGGTCTTGGGAGCCTAGTGTCAACGTCTTATCGATCATCTTGTCAGGCCATGCTACCATGAGCTGCCATTTAATCCATCATGAACAGCTACTGGCTTTTTTCCTTGTAAATGACTTAACAATTCTACTGGTCCATTGTTCCCGTCAGGAATAAACTCTTCTCTTGCATTGATGGTTCTAGATACCATTATGGTAGTAAAGAACAAGTCACTTACCTTCAGTTAATGCCTTATCTGGTAGAGGTTCTAAATAGCCCCAGATTCATTACCTTGGAATTATCCCCAGGCGTCAGACTGGATCTAGAAATCTTTTTATGAGCAGTAACCCCTGCGCACTGGTAGATGGTATCGTTCCGCTCAGTGTGGCGCCGTCTATGTAGCCTACAGCCGAAGTGATGTGTGCCAACCTAGCACACTGACATCATGCCAGCAGTGCAGAGCCACAAAGAGTACTGATGAGGGCCCTGAAAGGGGAAAAGCCCTTCGTCTGTAAATCCATTGACAGAATGGGGAGGATGGGTGGGTCATTAAGGAATCTGCAGCTGGATCAGAGGTCTTCAACCTTTACTATAATAAGAGCTATGTATGTTCAATGAAACTCATTGAGAGCTACTAAAATTATCAGTGTTGTAATAGTGACCACATCGGACATGTTTACATTAGTGGCTACTATAAGCAAGATTACTACCAGCGAACACCTCCGAGCATCAGGCGTGGCTGCTAGCCATAAAAAGGCTTTGCCAATATGGAACGCTTCTCCATGGGTAATACATAATAGCCATAGCAGCAAAGCCTCCAGTACCAAGATACTGTAAAAAGTCTCACCAGTGCCACATGATTTATTACTCAAATAGCAGATTAAATATATTTTGGAAATTAAGCCATTTTTCTCCAAATATCAGCTTATGAGTTCCTAAAGTAACAGATTTTTGTCTCAAATATACACTCCCAATTTTAATATATGTATATTATTTCAACCAATCAAAACCTTCTAATTTAGTATGCTTGGCTGGACAGAGGAGAGCTACTTACAGGTAGCTGGAGAGCTACACGTAGCTCACGAGCTACTTGCTTGGGAAGCCTGGGCTAGGAGTCTCTAAAAGGTAAGACGTTGAAGAAGGTTAGTAACTTGTTCATCTAATAGAGAATTCTAGCTGCAGTTTCCTTACTTAGAACAGATACCCAACAAATACCTTCCTGGAGGAGGGTCTGTGAAACGATTTCACATTAGAAAGTCACGCAGGACCGAAAGGGCAAAGTGCCCATCCCTAACGACCTGACTGTGCAGGCAGTAGTGCTTGCAAATATGTGCAAGGATGTTCATGTTCCTGTCTGGCAGATGTCCAGGACCGGAACTCTGTGCACTTAGAGTGGTTGCAGCCTTGGCACTGGTGGAATGAGCATGCCAACTCTCATGGAGCTGCTTCTTGGCCAGTGTACAGCAGATTTGGATACTGAGCACAATCAATCAAGAGATGGTCCATTTTTGTACCGCCTTTCCTTTCTGGGCTCCATCATACTCCACACAAAGGGTTGTTTGTCTGCCTGGAACTCTTTTCTGCAGTCAACGCAGAATAACAAACCTCTTTTTGGATCCAGTCTATGGAGTAGCTCCTCTACCTTAGAAGGATTAGGTGGAGAGTAAAAGGTGGTGATAGACCGGCCTGCATGAAACAGAGTGACCACTTTTGGTAGGAAGGAAGCTGTAGTGCCAAAGGACCAGCTTGTCTGGGAAGACGCTGAAGTATGGACATTTAGATGACAAAGCGTGGAGCTCACTGAACCTCAGGACGGATGTTATTGAAACTAAAAAGGCCATCTTGATAATAAGGAGCCTGATAGGACAGCTGTGGAGGGGCTCGAAAAGAGTACATATCAGAAACATCAAAAAATAAATTTAGGTCCCACTGAGGTACAGTGGGTCGACCTGCTAGTCTGCACACCATGCCACAAACTTACCCAAGTGGGAGGCATATACTTTCTTAGTGGAGGGAATCCTGGCTGCGAAGATGACATTATAGACTTTCTGATGGAAGGTCGAAAGCTATAAAATGTTGCAGCTCAATCTCCATGTTTGATGTCAGAGCATTGCCAGATATGGGTGGAGAACCCTCTGCGGATTGGAGGTCCAACAGCTCGGGATACCAGACACTCCGAGCCCAGTCCAGAGTGACTTATTTCAATCTGACCTCTTTTTAGGTGAGTTGTTCTCTTTCTTTTGGGGATACAAACTTGTCGCCAGTTAAAATTCAATTACCTTTGCAGTCAAGAAACAGGACTCACTAGATCATGAAGGATATCTCTTAATTTCGTAGTTTAATGTACACTCCAAGAGGAAGAGGTGTGTAAAATGTAAACTGGTCTGCATGATACCCCATCAGCAGCAAGGACTTCTCTGCTCAGCCTGCAAATACCAGCTGTCTCACACAGCCAACATTCCACACTTAACATTCCATTCACGTACCATCACTCATTCTGACTGAGTAGTAGAATGCCCATAGGATTGCTGGTCCCATTTCCCATCCAATAAAGGTTCCTCCTAGTATTAGATGGTGTGAAACACTCCATACCCTTTCTGACAAGATTCTTAGCTGTAGACAAGACACTAATAAAACTATTAAGAGTCCATATATCATCATGTTTCCACAGAAAACTCGATCTTTTTTTAAATAGAGATCGTAGCCCTCAGCACACAATAAGGTAAGGACTTGAACTGCACCAACAGTCAAAAGAAGGTCTACTGTAGAGACTTCAAAGAAACAGTCCTCAGGAATTGAAGAAATTCAACTGCAAACTCCTGAATATCACTCCAGCAGGCTAACAGAAGAATTTTTGTTGCAGGCACCTCACACAGGGGCCAAAAGTAAGATGTGAACTCTAGGCAGGGTGGCCAGCTCTCTATTAGCACTTCACAGAAACATGTGCTCTTCGAGGCACTTTGAGTGTACAGATGAACCAGAAGAGATCCATTGGGGTGCAAGGGTGACTGAGCCGGGGCCACATTTTCCATATTTCATTCCATAAATACTTTTTATTAATCAGGTCCTTTTAAAAGATATAACTTAGCCAGACATTGAGCTTACTGAGTGTGATTATGTCGTACTGCATTGAGTACCAATGAATGACTCATGCACATTGAATGAAATTGAATGAAATAGCCTTCATTGAAACACTAATAGTAAACAATGGTATCCACCATGGATACTCTCCAAAACCACCTAATGCCCTACAGCCCAATGAAAAGGTCTCACAATCTATTTCTTCCCTTTTACCACTATAATGTACTGGGAAACTAAGAAATAGGCTCACTGCAGGCAGAGAGTGCTATAAAACACACGGACAGGACCTCTAACAAAGCGGGAAATTCAGTATGAGATGGCACCACCACAACATGTGGTCCGGTGGAGTAAATTTCAGCTATGAAACTAGGAGATTTGACATCTAATCCCAGTTTTACTACTTTACCTAAATAGGTTGTAAATAAGAACTGTTTTATAAATCTGGGTAAGGCCCATAACTCAGTAACATTTCCCTTGGTCTTGCCATCAGAATTACTGCCAACCCAGTGGAGGTATAATGGACTAGTTGGAAAAGCTGGAACAAGGAGACTTGTTTATTAATCATTGTCTCCTCAACTTGCCAAATTGTGCCCTCTTTTTCCAATCACTTTTCAAACAAATTATCCTCCTCTTATTTTTGCTATACTCTGGATTCGTTAGAATGAGACTAAAAGCTCCTTACTGTGTGGGTACAAAAAAAGATCTACATAGATACAACCTCTGTGTGGGTAGAAGCCTTTGTCAGGGATAGACAACACCCAGTTTCATGGTCTATCTGCCAAAATGTAATACATTGATAAAGTTATCCTATCCAGCCAATAATAATGCTTTTCAGTCTCTTGTCTCATACTTTACCAAAAGGGCTGATTGTGAGCAACTCTCACTTTCTCTATGCCTCTGTGCCCTAATCTGACAATATGCGAGCACTCTGAATCAGGCTGAATGCACAAAATATTCACCAATGGCATATTCCCAGGATGGGCCTCCAGCATGGGTTTCATCCACACATTCAGGACTGTTTAACTGTAGGTGGCCACTTTAACTAGTAGCATCTCTAAAGGTGAGCTGAGCAAGACAGCTACTGTGCTGCAGCTTTTTCCTTCCACTAATGCAATCAACTCATGCACTTGGTGCAGGCAGACACCTCTTACTAGCTCTCATTGGGCTGAAAGAAAAGAAAGCGACATCCTGCACGGCAGCTCATTGTGTCCCTCCTGATAGCTCTGATTCTCCAGATCAGACTTTTTTCTTACTTGTTCTCGGAGTGGCAAAATGTGAGATATCTAGCATCCCGTGCCGGCTTACGGCAACTGAAGAATCTCCCAAATGCAGGTCAAACCTTGAGAAAACCTGGCAACTGGCTACCCAAACTCCAACTGCAAGATCTCACAGTACTCCTCTAAAAAGAAAACAGAAGTATTTGTACTACGAGCGCCTCTCACAGAGCACACTGAAAGACAGAGCTCCAGAGTATCCTCCAAAAACAAACAAAAAGAATCTGAAGCTTGTATACCTTAGGTCCCTCGACTTCAACCTTTCAGAAATAAAGGCCTTCAAACAAGCCATACCAACTATCACATCCGTCCAGCTACACTAGATACAGCCTTCTAATGACACCAAAATTAAGAACAGGCGCCAGGAGATTTGAAGTACTGACACTCCATCTCTGAAACAACCTCACCATAATCTGAACTGCTCGATCACACACTTCTCAGGTGGAAACTAAAAACATATCCGTCCACCTGCTCCAGGCTAGCCCTTCTCCCACCTCTCTTGGTCCAATGCTCTAGGTTACTGCATTTGATATACTTCTACTCTGGCCATGCGGGACATTGATGTATCTTTAGAACCATGAATCGCCTTGCATCGTGCACTTGAGACAAATCCAATGCTATTGACGTAACTGCGGCTCTCTCCGCCACACTAAGGCCTGGGCAACCGCACCCCCAGCCTGGAAGGCAGCTCCCTCCAGCACCTAGAAGCAGTTAGGTTCTGCCGTGTGAACGATGCAAACAACCATAAAGTGTAGGAATTTCATTTGAAAATCGCCCAAGAATCTCTCTAATGGGATGTGAAGCAAGCCTTATATGGACAACCCATAACATCCCTGCATCAGTGAAGCGGGCCGAAAGCACCACATGGTCCTAAAAACACACGGATACGAGGCAGGTCTGAGAGAATCGGCAGTGCTTTTTTTTTATATTCCCAACATTATGGAAAATAGAGCTTAATAACCGAAACATACACATTAACACAATGTTCATACTTTAATGTCCGCCTCCTATTGCTCCGAACAGACTGTTTTGGTTGGTCGTGGTGCAAGCCACTGATGGCCTGCATTGTTTCCAGGATTAAGCGGCTCCAGATGAGCCACAGATAGCACAGCCGTACAGTAGGTGAGCTAAATCGATGCCATTAGGAGCCATCAGGAGATAACCATCAAGATTAGCAAACACTTGGAAGTTTGTAAAACATCTGGGTCTTGTAATTGATTTTTCCTATTTAACAGAGAAACCGTTAAAACAAGATATCGGCTGTTAATTTGTGAAGGGTAGAACAGAGTCTCAGGAGGCTTTCATAGCTGTAACTTAATTTGGGCACTTGGAGATTGCCAATAAAAGGGCTGTTAAATCGAACTTTTAATAGGCACTGTTTGCAGATCGCCATATAACTTATTAGGCAATACGAGCTCTGTGTAGTCGTAACTTCTCACAGAAAAAACAAAACACTAAACTGAGCTGTCATAAAGGAACAAAATGGGAGGCGGGGTTAAAACATTTGAAACTCCCCAACTTTTCTCTTCATTACCATCGGAAACGGTTGGGGCACTGATTCTCACTGCTCACGTATTCTTGATTACAAAAACGCAATACAAATTTACATTTAGCTGAAATATACACCCTCTCAAAGTAATATGTTTTATGCTTGTAATTAAAACCCACTACCCATTGAGGAATGCTGGTGGTTTTGCTCTTGCCTTTGACCAGGACGCTGGGTAGAATTAACTTTCAATGGAGGCCACTCAGTCCAACAAGGACAGGCTGGACCCCGGTAGTTCAAAAACTGGGTATGTAGTAGTGCAAGAACACAAGGCCCAGGAGTTCACTCAGTGGTTTACCAAATACATTGCAGAGCTCAGTCTGTCGCCTAAAAGTCGTATGTTCAAATCTTGACAAGTTAATTCAAGGGTTCATCATACCAAGGTCGATAAGTAAACACAGCTGTCTTCAATAACAGCGGCACTTGTTGTTACAGTGCTTTGCAGCGTTGGTGAGAAAGTGCTATATTTTTCAACCAGTGATTACATTTACCAGGAAGCTCTGACAGTGGGCTGTGGGAAGGAAGGACGGTGAAGACAAAGCAAATCACTGTGGCTATACGCATTTTGAGAGGAGAGGCAGTGGGGCTCAGATGTGTACTTAGTTGATCTTTAAATACACTGATCCAGTCTGATCTAATAAGACCGCTGTCCAGCATTTTAAAGCGTTTATTATTATTCTGAACCCAGAGAACAGTATTGCACTCAATGCACCGAGTCCCACGTTATCTTCACAGCCCTTAGTGCGTGACGGTGTGTTATGTGCAGTTAACAAGCAACTGCACTGTTTTGTTTTTTTAGCATGGAAATTTAAATACATGACCTTACATCGAGAAGTACTGTCTTCAAAAAACACCCAAGCACAACCACAATGGGCGAAATCAAAGCACACAGCAGGGAAGGAAACTAGGGCTACGGTGAGGAAGGGAGGACAAGGTGTTATGAGGATTATCGAAAGTAGTTTGAGCATTACCACTAAAACCCCTCTTCTTTACCACAGTCCTTACAGTACGAGAATATATCAAGCAGGGGGCATGTTTTCAATTAGCGTCCCTCAGCACTGGTCCACAACTCATGCACATCTCTCATGACTCTCTGAACAGTACTGGTTTCAAAATACCACCTAGGAAGGAAAATAAGTGACTGAACCAAGAACCGTGCATCAAATCAAATGCCACTAAAGCCTGTCACTGGATCATTTCCACGTCAGCCCCTCTTCTTTGCTACAGTCCTTACAGTAAGAGAATGTATTAAGCAGGACACATCTTAAATCAATGTCCCCTAGAAGTGGACCACAACTTATGCACAACATTCATGACTCTCAGGAGAGTACTGGTTTCAACACACCACAGAGGAAGGAAACTAAGGGCCTGATTTAGATCCTGGAGGAGGGAATACTCTGTCACAAACGTGAGGGATATCCTGTCCGCCGTATTACAATCCAAGTATATCCTATGGCAATTGTAATACGGCGGACGGGATATCCGTCACTTTGGTGATGGGGTATTCCCTCCACCAGGATATAAATCGAGCCCTAAGTGACAGATAGAAGAACTGTGCACATGAAAAGCCAAAGGAGGCTGTCGTTGTAAGGCCATATTCAGGAGCCATAAACCTTCCACCTTCCAGAGTAAGGATAAGAATAGAAAAGTAAAAGGGGCAACCCGGTATTCCTGGGAACATGGGTATATCAATAGGAAAGACAACAGTGGTTAAAAATGAATCGATCTAGCAGAGTGATGTATCTGATTGTACTATATTTAGTTGATACTGTATGAATATAAAGAAAACATGTAGCTGCTCCAAAAATCGGCTGAGCACTTAGTGACATAGATGAAAGGCATGTGCAGCAGTGAGACAAGAATATCTAGTTGACTGTGGTACAGTTAACTATGAAAGCACGGACTCTTATTTGAGTTCAGATTTCGAACTGGTACATTCATTTGCACAGTCAGCTCATGAATACATTGACGTTTTGACCCCAAACACAAAGATTCAGGCGTGGCCTTCATTACAGGTTACCCTTTTAAAAGGTTGCCTATGGTCAAAGTATTATGGAGGACAACTCAGTAACACCTGGCTTGTTGTAGTTAATGACCCAAGACCGTCAACATCTCAAAAAAATCAATCAAAACGTCATCAGAGCCGAATTAGGGGATATATGTACGAACACTTTTTCCCATAGACTCAGAATGGGTAAAAACCTTTGCTACATCTGGCCCATAGGTCTGCTGCAGAAGGAGCTCTGTTGGTCGACTGCCAGCAGCAAAAGCATTCGAAAGATCACTTCAGATGGCAGATGGTTCAACATGTTACTACCAACCAAAAGAGGAAGCAATTCTGCTATTGGGATTACCAGTCAAGAACTCAAGTGGATAGACTGGGTTAAATCAATTGATCAAAGATTCAATACAGCTGATCACTGAGGACAGGCTGCTTAGTTCTAGCTGTGTCAATACAGCCCACTCCGTTCATGCTGCTCTCTCATTCAGCTGACTCTGTCCACTGGAAATGCTACATTAATTATTGAGTCTCTGACTATCTCATTTGTGAGTGTGTGTAAAATACACATGGACTATCTCATCGTTCCATGATAGCTTCTTTCCAGGATAGTTAATGTAGATCACCAATCGTAGATTGTGCAGACATATTGACACATAGGTGTAAGTGTGTCACTCAAAGGGCACATCCTTTAGCACTCAGTATCTTTAGTCAGATAGACTGTTTTGTGCCATTCAGTCAAGTTCATCTGCAAGGTTCTCTTGACGAACAACACAGCTAGTGAGTATTTCTTCTAGCTCATTTTTAGGTCGAGGGTAAGCGTTCAACCTGCTGTATACTTAAGCATACTTATTACTGTGGGATTAGAACAATCTCATTTGTTGAGTGCAGTGTCCTTTAAAAAGTCTTGCTCATTAGTGGTCAGTTCTGCCTTTTTATCCCTCCTTTTTCGGTTTCAGAGCAGTGACTAACTACTGCATTATTCCACTTTGGTTTCTTTATCTGTTGCTGTGACTGACTTTTTTGCCATTTCTTTGGTGCTCCCCTGTCACTCTGTGGTGTTTTAGGCTGATAGCTGCCTGCGTTTGATTGCAGCATTCCGTTCCTCTCACCTCCTTCCATGTTGCTAACATTTGTTTTGGCTTTATTCTCATTTACTCCTGGCTCCTAAAATAAGCTTATTTTACTAAAGAAAAGCCGGGTCATTGAGCTCACTACTCACAAAAGCCACAATATGCCCTCGCATTGCATCACATCGTGTCTCTCTCTCCAGGGCCCCCACCCTGCCAGCACTCACAACATCGCACACAGGGCATTGCTTATCTCCTTTGCTTGGGCCATAAATCTTCTCAGGCTGCTCTGCTCCTTATTTTGTTTGGCTCTGGGCAGGCACTCATTCAACGTAAATCTAAATTCTGCATTGTGAGAGGACTGCTGAAGCAAAACAAGAACAAGGCTCTAATCTGAACAAAATGAGAAGCGGTCTTTTTTTCTTTCCTTCTGTTTTTTTTTTAAACACAGGACAGTTTGTCTTACTGCGTTTACAAACCGAATGACTTTCAATTAACTTGCAAAGGAGAACCCAACCACTTCTGCCTTCTTTTGAAGTTCTGCAGTTCAAAAATAATTTGCAGACAGCATTAGCTGAGTGTGTTATTGACCCACCAGGATGGGGGACTCTTACAACAGGAGGGCCTCTCGTGCATGCCGGAGAGGGCTGGCATAAGTGACCAATATTTCCAAAGTGGCCAAAAGCCCCCATCCTATGCATGACACCTTCTGCCAGTGCAGGTTTTAAGCTAACACAAATTGACGTTCTGAGGTCCTTAGCTTGGATTATTTTTTTTCTTCCTCTCAGTAGTACAGTCCCTTATTTTATATTGTTCACAGAACACCCAGGAAGTGCCTTTGAAATCTATGAAAATTCTATATATTTCTGAGAGTTCTTACTCATTGCCTCTACGGGTAAGTATCGTAGGAATGTCCATTTGAACTGCCCATTTTTTCCCCCTTTTTAATTGAAGACCCCCATGCCCTCATTAAATGAACACCTTCCCTTCCTCAACAGGAAAGCATTCTTTCTTCTTCCTTTTTGCAGAAATATATTTCTGCCAGTTTCTACGGTAGAAAACCCTGTATAATACTTGTGTGAATACCCACACAGTTCTCAGTTTGTTAGTGTTCAAAATAGTGTCATTCTCCACCCACTGTACCCAAAGACTGGAGTAAGGACTTTCAACGCTTCAGGCAAAATACAATTTTGCCAAATGGAGGGCTCCCCCAACACAAAGCCTTCCCTCTAACCAGGCTATATATGAATCTGGCTCAAACCACCGGTGTTGTAGAGTATGGGTTGAGGGTTAAAAAAATTTGCATTTTTACGCACTTTAGAGGGGAAATTAGGTAGGGACCAGAAAAGAGTAAACATGAAGAAATTTGTTTTCTATAGGAGAACAAGTCACATCACGCTTCTGCTATTTTTAAGCACAGTAAAACAATGTTATTATTACTGCCCAATTTAATGATACTCAATTTACCAATGTCAGAAGGATGAGTTGGTTTAGTTGGTCTTCGAAATTGTGGCCTACATTTCACAGCTGATGTCACCTGCGTGTATTTAACTCACTGAGCCATCTTGTACATTGGCAATGTAACCTTCAAGCAGTAGGGACGTCAATGGTGGCAGAAATGGTTAGGAAAGAAAGGTAAGGATCTTTGAGGCACAGCAATAGTCGGGTAGAACCGTGGATAGCAAAGCAAGAAAGGCTCTCTAGGGACTAAGGGCCAGATGTATCAAGGTTTTTTGCATTCGCAAACGATGCGAATGCCCTTTTGCGTATGCAAAAAGCCAGTTCAGAATGTATGAAAGACATTCTGAATGCAATTTTAAGGAATCTCTAAAATAGCGATTCCTTAAAATTGCAACCCTGTTTAGAGAGTCACAAATTGCGACTCTCTAAATAAGAAATCGCAAATAAGGAATCCTTATTTGCGATTTCTTAGCACATATATGAAGCCATTCCTAAATGCGATTTGGGCATTTAGGAATCGCTATTTACCACCAGGTTGAACCTGGTGCAAATTTAAAAATGCATTTAAAATGCATTTTTAAAATGTACATGGAAAGCACACATGCCCTTTTGGCATGTGTGCACCTTACATGTCCCCCCAAAAATTTGGGGGTGCAGCAGAGGGGGCCTTAGGCCCCCAGCACCCTGGGGTTTTGCATTTCCAAAATTGCGATTTCTGGTTAAGAAATCGCAATTTTGGAAATGCAAAACATTAGCAGATATGGGTCAACAGGCCCATAGGTGCGAATGGGGCCGGTATCGCAATTTGCGATTCGGTAATAGCATTTGCTATTTGTAAGAAATCGCTATTACCGATTCACAAATGTGATACATGGCATTTTGCGAGTCGGAAATAGCGATTTCTTAAAAATCGCTATTTCAGAATCGCAAAAGGCCTTCATGATACATCTGGCCCTAACTGTACAAAGTTTAAGCATTAGTAGCCTGTTTTTTTAGGTCGAGCTCGCAAGCACTTTAACCTGTTGTAATCTCTGTGGATTTTTAGCCACGCACACCGCACACCCATCCCTTTTACTCGTTCGTGGTCGCTCCTTTAAAAAATCCTTTGTTATCATTGGTAAATGCTTTACGTTTGTCCTTCCTTGGGGCGGTTTGGTTACCGCCTTGGACATCAACCCTATTACATGGATGATTGCTGATACGTTTGACTGCGAGTGAACTTCTTTTTCTGTTTCTGTTTCTCCTTCATGGTCATGCTCATGGGGGGCGTGCCTCTTTGAATCGGCTTTGTTATGTCAACTGTTTTATTTTTCATTTTCAATTTATGTGGCAAGAAAAGTCCAATTAGGAATTTACAATGCTAATAGCTCTAACTCGACCAAAAGCGAGAACCAGGGCATTGCAAATGCTTGTTAGTCCTGTCATGGTATTCTGACTACAACTATTTGGTTAAGCTTTTTCAAAACCACCATTTACTTTTTCACAATATACCATTTCAACGTGGCTAATTTAGGTTTATCGCTTGACTTTTACAGCGGACACTTTTTTATCCTGCATTCGTGCCAGCGTGCCCACATGGTGAGGCTGCCACTTAGCCAAGGCTTCTGAGGGCTTGTCAAATACGATATATTGGGAAGATATGCCAGCCCTGGTGGGTTCTTTCCCACTTCCACTTCCACTTGATGGCACCAATTCCACATTATGAGCATTTTGAAATAAATTCCTAACACTGGTGTTTTAGTTTTTTTCTTCGCCAGAGTGTCAATAATTATTTCCTAAACTGAAGCACACATGATTTAGTAAGTGTTTTTAACTATTCCCTCAGGCATGCCTTCCATTTCTTTGACCTTACGGGACACGCTTGGAGCGCAAATATAATTATTAATCAACATTATTCTAGGAATAAGTTTTAGCTTGAGCCCATCCTAAGCGGGTCAGCCACTATTGAGCAGTTATTCAAGCACCAGATCAAATACCTGTTTTTCACTATACCTCCACTACGTATTTCCACTTTGATGGTTAGTAAAAGGCCCCATTTATTTCTTGGTCAGCAATCCACGGAGTACCACACCCTACACCAGTTCTTCACAAGCGATTTCCACAAATTGCTGTTTGTAATGAGAGAGCGTAATCTAAATATTACCTATTTTAGATGTGAAATGCTTATACTTAATGCTGCATTAATAATCCTAAAAATATTATTCATTGAAATGTATTTTAAACGTAGAGAATTATTGTATACATTTACTAATACTAATGTCGACTATAAGAAATGATTGCTTGCATTATGATTAATTGAATACATTAACATCTACGAAGATTGCATTTATTAGAATCCATAAGCCTTAAGTTAGCGCGAGTTGAAGATTTAGCTGTGTAGCTCTCATATTAAAGCATATTTTTCTGTTTCTCCAGTGTGCTGACTCGCAAAAGGCCATGACCCAGTATGTGTTTTCTTCTTTGTTTTAGGTAGCAAACTTAGGTTTGTTCCCATCCGCATGCTAGCTGCTTTAGTATAAGTTTTATACGTTTTTGCAACAATGCTCGAAACATTCAAGGACATTCGACCATGGAAAAGAGAACTTTTGACCCGAAGAACGTGCCAGAAAATGAAGTAACCCTGGATGTGACACCTACGAAAAACGTCAATTATGAAGACCAATCAAAGTGTTATGAATTATCATGGGGTGACAAGTGCATTACTTAATGTATAATTTGATAGGTTAAAGATAGTGGGGTGTAGCGACTATCCAATAGAATTTTGGGGGAAGGTATTACGAAAAAGGGATAAAAACTCATGACACAGGAGACTCAGAAGAACTAGGTAGGGAATGATATCAATTGCATCCAGAAACTCTGTCACTCTGTTTGGTGACTTGAGACTTAATAAAACCATCCTCACCCTTAGTTTGCCCCATTACACTTTTCCTCCTTATGAGGGAAGTGCCCCTGCCCTTAGACGAGATAGACTGATGGTGATCTAACTGATGCCCTGAAGACGAAGACTGATCCTGTATGCTGACTCATTCCGAGGAGGGTAATTATGACAATTGCTATTGTAATTCGTCTATTTGCTTTTCCTTTCTAGGTACCAACTGCTGTATTTTTGGATAGAGACCCTAGTTAGATGTTTTCTAAATTAGTGTTCTAAATAGTTTTGCATGAAGTCCAACATGTCGATGATAATTAGTGGTTAGATTAGATATTCACCTTGACTGACAAACGGACATGACTGACGTTGTGCTATGCTGAACTGGGACTTATATGAAGTTCTATGCATTTTGATCTGTGTATCTCCTATATTAGTGTTTCCATGTTTGTGATCTTTGCATTGTTAAAACCTTATCACAGTTGCCATATCGTGACTATGCTCTTTTGCTTCTTGGTTTTAAGATTAATACATTTGCTATTAGATTGTAATCCAGAGGGAATAAAATTCACAAAACTTCAATAAGCTGTGGTTATTCATGACTGAAAGGTCATGGTTGCGCCGACAGTTTAACCAATGTCTAAAGTGAAATATACGGTGGTGATATTTGTTGATAATATCATTGATATATTGCTTGTCAGTTACCTCGTCTGACGAGGTCTCACCACTGGGTCAAAAGATTCATCGGCCTAAAATGAGCCCTAATGTGTATAAATTGACATAGAGGGACACGTTATCAGTTCTGGTAGCAGAGCAACGGTTTGGCCCTTGGGGGCCCTAAGACGGAGATTCATTGTTTAATTTGTTTTTCTGTGATAATGCAATTCGGAGGTATGATGGGTTTCTAAGCTCACCATGGCTTTCCCGGGATCTCAGAGCCTCCCTAAATGAGTTGGGAATGTTCTCGGCGCCATAATGTATGTGGTTAGGGTTTTTGCGCTTGCCTAAGCTTACGCATTTTGCAGGTGATTGTGAAAATCTGTGTGTATTTAGGCCAAATTAAGTGTTGTTTAGTAGGAGTAGGCGTACTCCACAGCATGAGAGTAGGGAAGTCGACGTACTTCATGTGAATGTAGCGCTTGTTGCTCAAAATTATCCACATGGTTGGTTGTTGTGTACGGACCTGTCGAGGTCTAAGACTCCGGAGTACGAAGATAAATGTGGTCTTTGTTGTAATCTGTGCGGTTTAATAGGTCAATCAGGCATGGTTGACAAGTCAAGTTTGAGTCATAATGTGCGTATGAAACCTTCGATGGAGATTTGACAAATTCTAAAGTGCACTAGAAGGAGTCATTGACAAGTCGAGAGTAGCATTTGCGGGTCGAATTCTGCTTGCGTATGCGGGAACTGATAAGGAGAAAGTAGCGGCCGAGGCTTCAAGTGAAATCTCTGTAAAGTTCTGAAGCAAATGTGTTACCCTTCCTGAAGTAAACCGACAGATTTGTGTTGTCATTTTAAGGTGCTCGCAATAATTTGCATTAGTTTGTGTGAGTTGTAGGGGTCAGTAAGGAGCAGACAAGCCGCAAGACTTTGTCAGCTGCAGTGTGTGTGTGAGTGTGACGTCAGTGGTGCCGCGCTGAGATAGGTCAGATGTCAAGAGGGGTCGCACATGGATTGGCTGCCGTCCGTGAGAGGCAATAGGTTGAGAAAGGGTGGGTGAAGAGTGTCCTAGGAACTAAGCCATTTCTGATTAAATACGAAATAAGGGAATTGCAAAAAGGAATTTTGTCAAAGCATTCAAGAGGGCTCTAAAGGGAGATGTATATATTGTAGCAACCGATGGGGAACCTGACCCTACACCACCTGAGGGTACACCAGCTTATACGGTTATGGAAGAGAAAGGTGTCGCGCCTTGCTTATGGATGAAACAGTGGCGCAAATTGACAGAGAAATAAGGGTGTCTAGCGTTCCCAGAACATGGGACGTTTAATCCAAAAGTGCTAGAAAATCTGAGGTGGATGTTAACTACACAAAAACCACCTCCTAGACCGGCACAATATGAGGCTTTAGCGATTTGGGACTTGATGGCTCTTAAACAGACAAGAAAGGTTTCAGAGAAGACTGAGAAGGGCAGAAAAATCTTATGCAGAGGCTAGATGGGATAATGAGAGCAAAATGTGGAGACGGGGAATTGTAGACGGGTTAAAGTTATTTCCAGCAATAACTCAGGGAGAAGAGACACAGGGAAAGAAAGCCTCTTGTAAAACCGACAAAGACTCAGGCAAATCTAAAGAAAATAAGAGATCTTGGGAAGAGGACGATGATTCAGACGATGAAGAATTCATGGATAGACTGTTACATGATCGTTCGCCACCATATGCGGTGAGCGACAGTGCTCCAAGCACTAGCTTAGATCCTGGGAACCAGACGCAGGAAAAGGGAGTTACTGATACGGTACAGACTAGCGATACAGCTTTGATACAGAATGGTGTCAGTGTACCCACTGCACCCGACATGCCGATACAGTTACAGCCTCCACCACAGATAAAGAGAATATATCCTGATGTCCCAGTGCTTGAAACTACCACGGATTTGATAGTACCGCCAGACCCGATATACACGAAGCCAAAGTTAATACAGATTGAATCGACTCCGAAATTAATGTCCCAACCACCACAGTTGATACCAGGGTATAACCCTGTAGCGGGACCGCCGTTAGTACCTGTTCCGGGTACATTGGAACAGACCTATGGTGTCGAAGCTCCAAGAGGTCTGGGTCCAGGTCAGACACCTGCCGCTATATCATTACCCATTACTGTTGGTCCCCCAGTACCATTGTATGCACAAGGTAAAGCAGGGGTGTGTGATCAGGAAGTGATGACTCAGGAAGCGATAAGAGGAGGGCCTATGGGAACTCCACGGATAATGGCCCCTGGAGAGCAAGTAAATGAGCCACTGAGACACTTAATGGACCTTTGTCCAGTGGGGGCACCTCTCGAAGCAATGCGTCAAGCAGGTTTAGGAGTTCTAACTCCCCAAACCATGAGTACAAATACTTCACATTCTCCAATGATACATGCAGGGAACATTTCACTGCAGGGTTTTACGGTACAGCGGTTAAATGAATGGGTAGAGAAAACCTATACTTCACAAAAGACTACAGTGACTACAGTTGAACCTGAGAAAGAAAAACAAGACGAATACCTGAACCTTGTACGATTAGGAGCAGAAGCTGCTGAGTTAGTGGAAGGGACAATGGGAGTAAATAGATTGGAGTCATACACAGAAGCAGAATTAAGATATCTGTGTCCCAAAATTACCAAGGAGGTAGGCAAAGTACATCAGAGATTGGCAAACTTAGCAGACAAATACAATATCGATATCGGAAGCACTAAACATTTGAAAAGGAGTTACAGATTAGATTTCGATTCAAAAGATTTTGAACACATGAGATCTGCAGGCATGAAAGCACATTTGAGAGAACTGCTGCAAAGTGCACAGATTTGGGGTGCATTGGAAAAGTGGGAAGGCAGATGGGCAAAGAAAAGAGATAAGGGAAAGAGTGATAGCCCAGGGTCTAATCAAACTATGACCTCACCTGATTTGGATTCGGTAAAAATATTACCTATGGGAGAGACAGCTGGTGGTGTTTTAGTACATGTGCCATGGACTAGAGGAGACATTTTATCTTTTACTAATGATTATCCCAGACTGAGGGAGAAGCCGATCGAGTGGTACCAACAAACGGACAGGTTTGTGAAACTCGCAAAGTGTCTCTGGGAAGACTTGAATACCTTATTTGAGATCATTGTTCCGCCCGATTTGTGGCTCGAGTGCAAGAGAGGGGTAGATTGGCCGACGAAGGAGCCGGCGAGAGATAAGGTGACCGGAGCACCTTCAGAAGAGGTGATGAAATATTATCATAAAGTGATTGAGTTTTTGAAACAGAAGGTGTCGCCGAAGGTGACTGATTGGCAGAAAATCGGCCGGACCTCTCAAGAGGTTAAAGAGTCAATTCATGCTTATTACGAGAGATTGTTGAAAGCATTTAAGCATTACAGTGGTACTGAGACAATTGAACCAAAAGACATGAATCACCTTGTGTTTAGATTTGTCGAAGGATTGAGACCGGAAGTTATTCAAATGATTAAGAATCATTTGATTTGTTGGCAAGCTAAACCGATTGATGAGGTATTGCAATATACAAAGTATTGTAGTGACGAGATCAAGTTGAAGCAGAAAAAGTTCAAGGAAAAGGTGATGGTGATGCAGATAAGGGCTGCACAGGCTGGAATACAGGGAAATGGAGTTCAGCAAATGATACAACAACCACCGCAAATGAATGGTGTGTTTCAGGCACAACCAAAAGGCAGAGGTCGGGGGTTTGTAAACCGCGGTTTGGACATGAATAATGTTGTTGTTCAAAATGATGTTCAAGGGGTGAAAAAGATGTCACCATGCCACGCGTGCGGGGGCGTGGGGCACTGGAAACGGGAATGTCCGAATATGGTGCAGGATGGTGCAGTTCAGCAGAGCACTAATGTTGGTACATTCCAGAATTCACGAGGTCCAAAGGTGAGAAATCAAAACCCGAATTTTCAGAATAATTTAGTACAAATGCAAGGGCTACAAGCCCATGCAGCAGATGCAAATGCCGCGTTTTCAGTCAATACAAATGCAACCAGTGCAACAACAGATTCCTATGGTGCCTAGACAGCAAATGCAATTACCAATGGCTCCGATGGGACAGCAACAGGTGATGCTTCCTCAGCAGGTCACAGGTCAGGTAACAAATCAAAACAACACCGTACAACAGTTTCCATTACGAGGAGAAAATGTCATGAATGAGGACTGGTCAGATGATAGCTCAGACAGTGAAGAGTGCAGGCTTGCAGCATCCTTAGAGGTGGATCAGAGAGGCCCATATGTAGAGGGAAAGGTGATGGGCTATAAGGTTTCATTCTTGGTTAACACAGGAGCTACACGCTCTACAGTTCGAAGTGCAGAAGTCCCAAGGTTACCTCTCTCAGGGCGTACTATACGAGTGGTTGGAGTAGCAAATCAGTATCTGGCTAACCCGATTACCGATCCGGTACAAGTTGAAATTGGCAATTTCCAAGGGCTGCATAGATTTGTTGTATGCGATTCAAGTCCAGTATCCCTACTGGGAAGGGACTTACTGTGCAAAACAAAATGTTCAATTACCTGTTCCAACGATGGAATTGAAGTACAGACAAATAGTGACGATGAGAGTCAATTTATAGAGGAAGAAGCAGGAACAAATGAAGACTACCCTTTGATTACTTTATTCCCGATGCGTACATTGATTGACTTACCTGTTGAGTTACAAGGAACAGTGACCGAGAAAGTGTGGAATTTGACCGGGAAGGAAGTAGGATTGATAAAAGGAGTTGAACCAGTCAAAGTTCAGATAAAACCAAACGCAGTATTCCCACAAGTGTCACAATATCACATGACCCAAGATGTCCTTATTGAGGTATCACAAATAATTGCAGATTTTCTCAGACAGGGAGTCCTGAAAGAAGCCTTAAGCAGTCCATGTAACTCTCCCATAATGGGTTTAAAGAAGCCCTGTGGAAAAGTTCGAATTGTGCAAGACTTGCGGAAAATAAATGAAATTGTGATAAAATGCTGCCCTGTGGTACCTAACCCAGCGGTAATAATGTTTCAGGTTCCCTGTGATGCTGAATGGTTTACCGTAGTAGACCTATCACAAGCTTTCTTTTCAATACCTCTTCATGAGGACAGCCAATTCTTATTCAGTTTCAAATTCCTGGATAAGGTGTACAGTTGGTGCAGAATTCCTCAAGGGTTTTCAGAGTCACCATCCATCTTCAATCAGATATTGAAGAAGGATTTGGAACCTCTTGTGCTGCCTTTTAATTCAACTCTTGTGCAGTACATCGATGATTTGCTAATTGCATCCAAAACCAGAGACAGTTGTAAATACGACACCATTGCATTACTGAATCATCTGGGAAAGAATGGACACAAGGTGTCACCCAGAAAGTTACAATATTGTCAGAAAGAAGTAAAATACTTGGGACATTTGATTGAGAAAGGGTCCAGAAGAATATCAAAAGAAAGAATAACAGCTGTTTTGCAAATAAATCCCCCAACAACAAAAAGAGATGTCAGGATGTTTTTAGGAATGGTGGGCTACTGTCGTCAGTGGATACCCAACTTTTCAATCATCTCAAAGCCGTTAATAAAATTGACAGAAAAGGAAGTCAAAGATGAGCCATATACTATAACTTTGTCAAAAGAGGAGCTTGAATCATTCGTAGAATTAAATAAAAAAATGCATGTGCAGGGCACCAGCATTAGGAATGCCAGACTACGAGAAACCTTTTCTGTTGTTTTGTCATGAACGTGATGCTTGTTCTTTGTCGGTCTTAACACATGTCCACGGAGATGCAAATCGCCCTGTAGCATATTTTTCAGCTACCTTGGACCCTGTCGCAGCAGCCTTACCGTGTTGTTTGCGTGCAGTCGCAGCAGTTGGTCAGAGCCTTTTACAATGTGAAGGCATAGTCATGGGATACCCTCTGACAGTAATGGTTCCACATTCAGTCGAAATTCTATTGACACGAACTAAGACTCAACACATGACAAATGCACGTCTCACTAGGTATGAGACGATCATACTGGGGTCGCCGAATGTCACCCTTAAGAGATGCACTGTACTGAACCCGGCAACTTTACTTCCTAACGAAAATACTGAAATCAAAGATGGGGAAGAATTTGAACATGATTGTCTTGAAGTGACTGAGCTCTGTACCAAACCTCGCCCAGACATACAGGATACCCAGTTAAAAGAAAATGACTGCATTATGTTTGTTGATGGGTCCTGTTTAAGAGATTCGGCAGGGACATTTAGAGCCAGTTACGCGGTATGTACCATAACTGGCATTGTCGAAGCCTCCTGGCTCGAGAGAGTGTTCTCTGCACAAGTGGCAGAATTAATTGCCCTTACTAAGGCATGCCACGCAGCTGTAAATTTGAAAGTCACTATCTATACTGACAGCAGATACGGATTCGGAATTGTGCATGATTTTGGCCAACTTTGGTCACAGAGGGGTTTTATGACCTCCTCTGGTTCTCCTGTGAAAAACAGTGAACAAATAAGAGATTTGTTGCATGCGATTCAGTTACCTCAAGAAATTGCTGTGGTGAAGTGCAGTGCTCACATCATATCACAAGATTTTGTGTCTAAGGGAAACGGCTATGCAGATCAAGTCGCAAGATTTTGTGTATTGAACTGTATATCGTTTAAAGAACAATGGGAATTGTCACCACAATCTGAAAATGATACATGTTTAAATCTGGCATTACGAGTGGTTGACACCTTAGATGAACTAAAAACATTACAAGGTTGTGCGAGTAAAGAGGAAAAAAGCTCTTGGCAAAGAATGCAATGTGTACAAAGAGCTGATGATCTATGGGTTTCAGAGGAGGGAAAATTGGTCTTGCCAAATAGCCTTTTGTCACAGTTTGCCCGGCTCTATCATGGGCAGGCACATCTAGGAAGAGATGCCATGATCAGGTCCTTTAAGATTGATTGGTTCAATCCAAAATTCAGACATGCCACAGAAATAACCTGTCATAGATGCGTCATCTGTCAACAGATAAAATGCTGGAAAAGGGACTGTGGTAACTTTGAGCCACATTGGGAGAGCTGGAGGTCCATTCAACAAAATGCAAATGGATTTTATCGAGATGCCTGTTTGTGGAGGATTGAAGTACGTGTTGGTGATTGTGTGTGTTTTCAGTCATTGGATCGAGGCATATCCCACACGTAGGAATGACAGTCTTACTGTTGCAAAGCTACTACTTAGGGAACTGATACCAAGATTCGGGTTTCCGGTTTCTATAGAATCAGATAGGGGACGACACTTCGAAAATGAGGTGATTAAACTTCTGTGTGCCGCACTCAACATTGAACAAAAGCTGCATTGTAGCTATCGCCCTGAAGCATCAGGACTAGTTGAGCAGATGAATGGTACTTTGAAATCAAGGATGGCAAAAATGTGTGCAGCAACAAATATGAAGTGGCCAGATGCCCTACCTCTAGTACTGATGTCAATGAGAAATACCCCTGACAAGAAAACAGGATTATCTCCCCATGAAATCCTCAAGGGCAGAGCAATGAGATTACCAGCAGTACCTGCAAATGCACTAGTGAATATTACAGATGATATGGTGTTGGATTACTGCAAAGGTTTGGCTGACGTGATTCGCTCTTTTTCTCACCAGGTGGAAGCTAATACGTTGCCACCGATTGGCGATCCAGGTCACTCTCTACAAGCCGGTGATTGGGTGGTTGTCAAGAAGCACGTGAGAAAATCGTGTCTAGAACCACGCTGGAAAGGACCGTATCAAGTAATATTAACGACTACTACTACTGTGAAGTGTGCCGGGGTTCCCAACTGGATACATGCCAATCATACAAAAGGGTAACGTGTCCCGTTGAAGAGGAACGTGAAGTTTCCGGTACAGCGACTTCAGAAAGAGAAGTCTCAGGGTCAGAGAACAATCAAGAAGAAACAGACTACCGGAGAGCCCACTGAAAACAGCCTTGTCCCTCAAACAGTCAATGAGTTCGAGAGAGGTGACAGAGTGCCTATCTCAGTAGAGGCACCAGAAGAACTAAGCCAAGGAGAGGTTCTCCCAGAAGTAGACGAATAAGGGTTAGAATCTGAACCCAACACCGAACCAGAAGAAGAGAGAGAAGGAGAAACTATAGATACAAATCAAAACGTGTCAAGAGTTTCCCGAACCAGTTGCAGGTCCGTCAAGAGAAAACACCATATCACAAGAAGAGGGTGCTGTCCAACGTTCTGAGGGAAAACATCCAGGAAAGACACATAGAGACGACAATTGGCCAGACAAGTCACAATCTAAGATAAGAGGGGTATCAAATGACACAATCATAGAAGAGAGTGAAACGATTTGAGTGAGGGAGAACAACAAGGTGAACGAAGACTAAAAAGAAAAAGTATCGCAAACAGAAGATATACAGGTCCTGAGAGGGCGTATGCTACAACCTCTGAATGGCAACAAGAATTCCTAGCATTCTGTTTTGATCGAGAAGTACCAGGCCAATATTACGGTACCTGAACAAAATTTCAAGGAAAACTTGGTTAAGCTTGAAATTTGGAAACTGAAAGAGAGACTTTATAAACTACTGGAAGTGACATTAAAACCGGATTTGACTTTAAAGAAACCGATTACGACAAGCTGCTAACCTGATTTGACAAAAGGGGTCCTGGAGTGAGTGAAGACGCTGTAAAATACGCAGAGAAGAAAAGAAAAAAAAATGTGATTCTCAAGTTGATTGTCGATCTGCTATTCTGATTCTATACAAACATGGCTTATAATAGAAATAGTAGCAAGGAAGTAAGGTGTGTGTGGTTGGTTAGGGCTTATAATAGGTGTTGTGTGCGCAGTGATGATTGTAGGAGTGATTGTGGGAATGCCGTGGAGAGAGAAAGAAACTATTAACGCAACTTCAAAACCTGAAACTACTACTAAACTAACACCGTGGGAGAGATTTGAGCAGGATGCAAGACATATGCATGAGGGAACTAATGCAAAAGGGGAACTTTCTACTAATGTTTTCTATCGCTTACTAAAAGAATATGTGGAAACCATGGATGCGAAAGATTGTTACGTATGTACTAAAATTCCTTTGTCTGTACAGGAGGGAGTTACCTATCATACCCTCCCTCTTACTTATGGAATTATTTGCAGCTTGCTACTAACAAGATTCTATAATCAAGAGCATGTTCCTACTGTGGGCGTTTATGATATTCTCATGACAAGTGTTTTTGGTATAATACGTGTTTCCTGACTACTGCTTATGTTGCAGAATACTGAGTAACCTGTGTGTTATATGTGACTACTGCTAGTTTGAAGAGTAACTAATGGGTAACGTTCTGACAACTGCTAGGGTAGCAGGATACTACTGATAGGTGATGTTTAGTTTAATAATTGCATTGTGTACAATACAGTATATTTTCATATAATTTGGTGTTGTGTTTCCTTTGTGGTGGGGATAGTGCGTCACGTGTGCTATGTGTGTTGTGCAAACGCTTTACACATTGCCTCTGGGATACGCCTGACTGCTTGTGCCAAGCTACCAAGGGGGTGAGCAGGGGTTATCTTGGACGTGTAACTCCCTTGCCCTGACTAGAGTGGGTATGTTCTGCCTGGCTGAGGTGCATACCCTAGCCAACCAGAAACCCCATTTCTAACAGATGTTGACACATTCAAGCCAGACCTACTGGCTTTGTCAATGATTACTAACTCCTGTAGCAATGGCTTATCGGGCTTACTGCCTGAGGTCATTATTAACTCATGTCACAAATCTCTCTGTACACTTGAACACTCTTACACTGCAGAGACAGCGTGGTAATAACAGAGGAATGGATTCTGAAATCCATACTGGTGGATTGGTGTTAGGGTGTGTTGCTTAACAGTGGTAGGAGACCACTACAGACCACAGCCGTACCTCTCCTCTGGTTAAAACATGGTCTTGAACTGTTTGAGCTCCACTTAGCTGTGATTGCTCTATTATTGCCACCAACTGTGTTCGTTCCATTATAATACAACAATTGTTCCATGAGAAATTAGGGGCATGGCTCATTAGTGCAACAGGTCCACTGGCACTGAGACACGTGGTTATTAAGAATCCGCATCAATCAGTGGCTGTTTTTTATTGCAAAACTAGGCGACCGGGGCCAGTTTCCTAGCTTGCCATGGATCCCCGCTAGATCACTGTGAGGGATGTTTAATTCAGTTGCTCCGCAGACTCTGGTGTGAATGTGCAGTCGAGGGGTCGATACAGCTTAAAAAACACTTTATGAAGTATAAAAGAGGCCATTTCTGTAGTCTCCGAGGCAGACACTGCAGCAGGGACTCGGTGCTCAGTGTCTCAAGTTACACGTGCAGTATTTTGCTGGCCAAATGAGCTCTTTACACTTGTAAACAGATGTACTCACAAAAAACGATACACCATGTTAGACAAAATTGTAAAACGCAGTGAAATCGCACGTTTCAGAGTATACACAAACATTAGGCGGGTTGTTCCCCACCTTGGAAATGTTTGCATACTTACTCAATTCATTTCTAGGGTAGAAAAGTGCAACATGCATCCCGAAATTCATGTGAAATAAATTCCTCATGGCACGACAAAAAAAAAGTAATTCATTACAAAATGTATGACTAGGTTAAATTATGTGTTCTAACTATAATTATATTTCATGGTGTACAAATAAGTATCTGTACATTACAATATTCAAATGAAGCTATGATAGTCACAGTTTTAAGGAGGACTCCTGGGAGACTCGTAGTTCCCTAAAACTACAATTGACCAAATGTAGAAGTAACCCTCTAACTTACTTTATTACTTTATAAACGTGACTTTGTGTTATATGGAAAACTAACAAAACACTGTTCAACATAAAACCTTAACACTTGATTCTTGCTTAAGGGTGGATTGTTCTAGTTTCTTTCAAATAGGTGGACGTCCAGTGTCAACCCCTTTCTGGGAAAATATAGTTATACTAGGCCCACAAAGTTGCAAGCAAATAAAAAATTTTAAGCACTTCATAACAATTAAATCTATTGCTTACATGTTTAAATCTCCGAACCAAGCAGCACAAAACCCTCAAGCCTACACACAACATTTTAGTGCAACTACCTGCATGCCTCCCTCCCTGGCCTCCCAACAAAAGGAAGCTGCATGTGGACCTGGAATCAGAGCCCAGTGCCTTTGCAATGAGTAAGATGGAACCGGAAGCACGCAGCTGCTCCGGATACAAGCACATATATTCCTATACGGAATATTTTATGTTTCACTGGTTCATTTCATACCAACGCCTCCCTTTCTCTTCTTTCTACAAAACAGCCCTGACATGTTGCAAGGAGTGCAAATGCCCATGACAGCTGCTAGCTCATAGGGGCTTCAGCAACCAGCTTTTCTCCCAGGGTTATTTTTGTCATGAGGGTGGGAGTTGGTAAGGCAAGCAGCAATAAAGAGAGTGTAAGGGGATGCTGTATTTTAGGCTGTATTACAGGACATCTTAGCACCTGCCATTAAAGTAATCTTCTTGCACAGTGTCATTTCTGGGAAGCAGAAGGCAGCACCTCAAACAAACAAGCAGCTATTGGGGGGAGGGGAGACAGAACAGGCACCCTTTGAAAACAGCATTTGACATTTGATCTTGGTCTTGGAATGTGACGAGATAGGAACAAGGTTTACAGGCCTATTTACAAAAAAAAAGCAAAACTTGGAGCAAGTGAAAACAGGACCGATCGTGTGAAATGTTTTTCAACAAAGAAAAAAGCAGTTCCAAAAACAGAAGCCAACATGGTGACCACTGGATTGATATAGTATTTGGTCCCTGCTCTCGGGGAGGGCTAAACACAGGAAGAAGCATGGCAAATGCATGCCATGGACGAATGAGGAGAAAGAACAGGCGAGCGACGATGGAGCCAGTAAATGGGAAGTCTATGGACTGGGTGAAGCCCACAAAGTATATACAACATGTATCGTAGAGACCTATCCGAGATCTATAATTGAAATTTTAGATATATAATGTGATTAAAAAATGTAGAATGGTTGGTGGGAGTATTTTGACAAAGTTGTATATTAGAGAGCCTTAAAATATGGGTGATCTTCTGTTAATACCTAAGTTATAGCCCTATGAAGGGCACATGAATCAATATATATATACACTCTGCATGTAAGAATCAATAGCTATACCAATAACCCTTGAAAGCCTCTGAAAATATTCCAGATGGGCAGAAATATAGGCATGAATATGTGATTGCTGAGCACATTCTTTAAAATTAGAAACTAGAAGTCTTAGAATAGAAGGTGTGGTTGGCTAAATAGCCAAGTTTGGCTCACGGCATCCTACATAATAACTTTACTTGCGTACACCTGTAATAATGTAGTGTATTGTATTGTACTGTTCTACTACCTCACATTCTACAAAGATTCACTTTAACGATACATCACGCACAGCAAAGCTCATTTAAATCCTCTATATTAGCTTGTTTCTTGCTTGGGGACGGAGACAGCACACCATGCTGACCACGAGGGGCACTGTAAACATTCTCTACAAAGCGTGCAAGTGCACTTTATGTTTACTATGCAGATACATTAATAAAGGGACTGCCATGAAGTTATCAAAATTCGTTTTAATGGTTTTTGACAAAAATGAATGTTAATTCTAGTCTCGCGCCCGCCTCCAATTTTTTGTTTAATTACTTGTTTACTTAGCAGGTGGTATGCAGCTCGGCGTGTTATCTAGGTCATTCCGAGCGCCTGAGCAGAAAGAAAGCAAAATAAAACAACGTGTGAGCGCTTATATTTTACTGAACACACAAATAATGTACGTGTTTAAACTCTATGTGAAAGATCAGATGTGTGCCTTTCCGCAAGTTTTCCTATGTGTTTACAACAATGCCTATAGCTGCCATTGCCATAACTGCGTTTACAGTGTTTGGGGCGACTAAAAGCACTTCTCCTACAGGCAAGGGCCATGGGTCGTGTGAGGGCGACGGCTCCTCTGCTGATTGGCTCACAGAGCCAGGCCTGGTGAGACTGCGAGTAGTGGAACCTGTGATCCCGGAGCCCGGGAAAACAAGAGGTGAAGCGAATGGCGCCCATCAGGGACCCGGGGGAGGAGCAGCAGTTCGGCTCGCCGCGCTGCTTCTGAGACATATACACCGAAAGCTAGCTTAGATTGGGTGAGCATGCGGGTCCCCCGTCTAGCAGAGCCTTGCGCCAAGCATTGGTGGGGAATGCACCGGGTCGGGGAGGGGTGTCCAGCAACAGCAGTTTTGTGCCTGGCTCACTGCAAGCATGGCGGTTCTCTCTTCTCAGAGTGGAGAACAAAACGTTCTGCTGCTCACTCAGGAATGCTCCTCATAGCTGATGCGCTACCCAACTACTGCTCATAACATTGAACTCTTTAGGGTGAGCCATATCTTGATAACAAAAACACTTCGGGATCAACCCGCATGGATTCTAGTCACTCTACAGATGAACGTCGAAGTGAACACTTTAGGTATTTGCAGTGCTGGACATTGCCACAGTGTGGCTTAGCTACATAATGCAAATAGCTGAGCCTGCCTCACATCAATTTTTAAAGCCCAACAGTCTGTTATTAAATATGTATCCTGGTGCCTGGGCTTTTTCTCACTGAGTTCACGTAATGTGTCTTTGCATGTTAAGCAAAATTGGATTGCGCATGAAAAATAAAAGGATTGGATGTACCCCGTATCGCAAATTAAAGTGCTTACCTATAAAACCCCTCCGCGCTCGAAATAATGCACATTTCCATCTTATAATCGGTAACTATATGAAATCACACAATGAACACTGGTAATAGCCTAAAATCCACCCGAACAAAGTGGTTCATTAAATTAGCAGGATTGAACTGCTTATCTGGCTCCGACGCGCTACGACTTCCCCCGATTCTTTTTCTCATTTTAAACACAGCCATCCCAGTAAGGTGCGCAAACATTTACTTCTTAACGCTATTAAAAAGCCAAAACTAGTTTCCCACTTTGTCCTGTTGCAGGATGAATCTTGACTTGAAGTGACTTATAGGCAGCTCACTTAAAGAGCCACGCTGACGGGATATTAGGTTTTACGTGTTGCAAACATATCATCCTTTGGTAGTACTGGACTTGATTACTTTTATTTAGTTACTGTTTTCACTAAGAACTAGGAACACACTCCTGGCACGCAACCTTTTAATTTTGCAGGCAGTCTATACACCAGCAGTGCCTGTGTGAGATTTGAGGACTAAAAGTGCACTCTTCCGAATGTGGACCACGTGTGGTATTTGCTAGTATGAGTAGATGAGAATAAGCAGGTTGGAAGTGACATTTAGAACTTTTGACAAATTCTTGAAATGTCTTTATTGATCTGGTTTGACTACCATCATTGGTTTTAAAATTTAGCACTTAATGGGCGCACACCTGCATTTCGGGTCCAAAAGATAACACATTTGCCACAGAGCCCACAGGTTGAGTGGAACTTACTGTTGCTATTAGAACCATGTGTTCTGAGTTTACCAGAGCCAAATGTGTAGTTAACAGTGAGACAAACACTTGCATCAATAATTGTTTCTAATTCCAATGTGTTATATCTGGTATTTTTTCTGTAATTACTAACACCAGAATTACAGAATCGGATCCACATGCTCTTGCGAGTGTCCATTTAATTGAACTTCGTATGTCCTCGTGTCAGATAATTACATCCTTGATTGTTCATGATAGAAGGAACCAGTATTATCTGAGGTGACATAAGGCAATTGTTTCTTTGGGATGTATAATGTAGAAGTCAGGAAAAGCAACGTGTTTCCTCGACGTGCCACTGGCCAGCTAAACGCTATGCATTTTCTGAATATGGGCTAGTCACTGAATTGACCTGCAGTGTGAGCCGTCAGACAAGTCCTGAACTTATCAGTTAGCGGGAAAGGCGCTTTGTATTTCAAAATAATGGACACTTGTGAAAGATTTCCAGGAGAACCCTGAGGTATCCCTCTTACTTGACCTTGAACACAGAGCAGTAGGATAATTGATAGGCGGCATTGATCACCACAGCACAGGCTCATTTTCAGGTCGAGCATGCAAGCGCTTTGACCTGTTGTAAGTATTGTAGGTAGGCTTTTAAACACACCCATCCCACGCCCATCACTTTCACTCATTCATGGACTTGCCTTTCAAAAATCCTTTGTCATCATTGGTAAATGCTTTACTTTGTCCTGCCTTGGGGAGGTTTTGTTACTGTCTTGCAAACTGACCCTGTTTCATAGATACTTGCACGATTGCCGATATGTTTGACTGTGACTATAATTCTTTTTCCTATTGTGTCTCTCCTCCGCGCTCACGGCGGCTATGGCGCTTTGAATCAGCTCGCTTATGTCAACTAATGTATTACTTTTAATTTTCTGGTTGAGAAAGTCGTGTAAGCATTATTTCCACTGGATGCCTCACTAGTGCAGTACTTGGCAGAAAGCATACTTGCCATGTCTTCTACTAATTCTTACTGCAAAAAATCCCCATGCTGCTATGTTTAAGTGTGTTGTTTACTGGTAATATTCCCTCCTCTCTTAGATGTTTTTCATCTAGCTTGACACTGCTGTGTCCAATTTATATGGCAAGAAAAGTTCAGTTAGGAATTTACAACACCAATAGCTCTAACTAGAGCAAATGCAAGACCCATTACATTGCAAATGCATGTTTAAGTCCAGTAATCAGGGACATTCTCTTCAAAAGTTGAAAGGGCTGACACCAGTGCAGTCCTAGGATGGTAGGCTTCTTTTAAACCGGTATTTCTATTATTCAGAATGACTAACGTAATTAATGAATAAGGTTAGATAGTGTGTTTTGGACATATTCTGAATACTCGGTTATATTTGGCTTGCTTAAAGTTGGCTTCATGGGGCTAAGGCAGTCTAAGAGAAGGAACAGATATTATTAGAAGCAATACGTTGAAAAAGTCCATTCTGAAATAAAAGTGATCAGCTAAGCCCATAATTTTCTAATAGGAGAGGGGGTTTGAGAGTGGGGTACCCTAGAAGGAGATATGGGCACTGTCCCACTAATAATGCACTCTAGATGAGAGAAAGAAGTCATCATAGAGGCAGGTGGCGAATAAGTATTACTTCTTAAATTACAAGTCAGATAAAGAAGCAGCAAGCCACCAGAAGCCAGCCTCGAACCGGACCATAACTGCTTCTCTCCTCCGTATTTTACCTTCAATCTTGCCTCAAGCACCAACATGCAGGATGCCACACTAGGCATCGTGGCCCTCATTACGGCTTCGGCTGTCTTTTTTAAAGACCGCCGAAGCTGCCGTAGCAAGCATACTGCCAGTGCTGGCGGTATGCTGACCGCCTTATTAGGAGTTTTCGGCTGGGCCAGCTGAAAACTCACCACATTGGCAATGGGGTGCAGCAGCACCTGTCGCACATTTCACTGCCCATAATTTGGGCAGTAAAAAGCACAACTGGGTTGTCCATCGGGGCCCCTGCACTGCCTATGCCAAGTGCATGGGCACTTCTTGGGTCCCCATGGGGCCCGACGCCCCGTTTCCGCCAGGCTTTGCATGGCGGTGAGACCGCCATGCAAAGGCTGGTGGAAAGGGGATGCATAATTCCCAGGGCAGCGCTCCTTGCAGCGCTGCCCTGGCAGATTGCGACTGCCAAGACTGCCGGACTGTCAAAAGTCAGCAACCTGGTGGTGCCAGTGGTCGGACCGTGGCCCAACTGCCACAGTCATAATAGGGCGGTTAGACCGCTCTGTCTGCAGCTGTCCGACCACCATTCCGAATGTGGCGGTCTTGAGACCACCACACTCGTAATGAGGGCCGTGCTCGGAGACTACAACGGCGTGTCTGCATGCAGAGCTTCTCTTACAACTTACCCTGGAGGCGCAGCACCAGTAAATTGACTTTACAACACTAAATAAAGAAGCCGTTTCAAATCCTTTTAAAGATCACCTGCACCCAGTGAATACCAGCCAATCATGATATCAGTCCATGTAAACGTATCAATTAATTGATTCAAAATACAACCATAGCAAATGTCATCAGGGCACTTTAGGCACGGTCGTTAAGAATTCCAAAACCATAAATGGCATCCAGATTCTAAAAGCGCTACAGGGCTGTAAAAAATGTATCAATGCACTATGCAAATGAATGTAACGTAACGTTAGGGTGACCAGACATCGCGGATTTCCCCGGACAGTCCCGGTTTTCAGAGGACTGTCCCAGTATCACAACACTTCTCTAAATTTTAAATAAATGTCCCAGTTTTTGGGACAAAGGTCAGATTATTAAATAAATGTCCTGGTTTTTAGGACAAAGGTCAGATCATCTAGTGAAGCATAAGTTAAAGATGCCTACAAACTATGAAATAATTAAAGTAATTTATCTGTCACTGCCAGACAACATAGTCCCCGGTTTGATCCCAGCAGAGAGATGAAGTGGGGAGCAGAAAGAGGTTGGTGGGGGCGGGTTGGGGGTGCAGGGTGGGAGGTCAAGGAGAGAGAGAGAGAGAGAGAGAGAGAGAGAGAGAGAGAGGAGAGAGAGAGAGAGAGAGAGAGAGAGAGAGAGAGTGTGTGTGTGTGTGTATGTATGTATGTATGTAACGGGACAGGCCAGATATAAAAGTGAATAAAGTCTGTGGTCATTCTTTTATGTCTGACCTGTCCCGGTTTTTGCTCCTCAAAATCTGGTCACCCTACCTAACGTACTAAGAATTATCTCACCTGTTGAGTAATGGTGTCCCAAGGTCCTTGCAAAAGGCGAGGTCTATAGCATTCATGAACTCCCATCCATATTTCATCCAGTGTTAAGGGTCTTCCATCTAACATGAAAACAAAAACAAACGATTATTTATAGTACACACTGTTGGAAGAGTGTGCTGATTTCGAAAGAATTGTGTGTGTCATTTAATCACCAAGTTTGACGGTTACTAACTTTGAAATACAACTGTCGGTGCAATAAGGTAGCACGCTACAGATGAATCCTGCTCTAACTTCCACAGAGACAGAACATTCATACACGTATTAGGGAACGCTAAAGAGAACTGGCTTTGAGAGAAAATTGTAAGGCGAGTGGACAAGTAAGTCTATCGCGGTTTTCTGAAGTCTCATACAAACAAGTATTTACACAGCTTTTGTTGAGGGTGACCCACCTGGTCGGCGTTAAATAACAGAAAAATAGTTTCTTTTAGACGAAGTGGAGAGGCCATGGTTTGATAAGTAAAATCAGAAATAGCAATGTGTGCCTGCACCAGGATATGTTACTGAACACAGCTGCACAGCCCCACTCCTCATTCAGGTAAAGATTTCCCGTCAAACAATTCAAAAAGGCATAAAACAAACATGGGAACAATTGTGCTACACTCGCAAGGACATATTTGAATATTAAATAGAATATAGTGGTGGCAGAGGTGGTTGGGAAATGAGAATACTGTTTATCTGTTTACAGCCAGAAAGGGGGTCCCATCAAGCGCAAACATTCATACCCTGATTAAAAGAATGGGGTGGGTTTTTAGGGGTTGGGGTAATTTTGTATTTAGGGCGAATGGGGAGGTTGGGTTTTTAGGGGCGAGGTGGGGGGGTTGGGGTAATTTTGTATTCCGGGCAGGTGCGGGGACGGATTTTTAGGGATTGGGGTAATTTTGTATTCAGGGCAGGTGGGGGGGCTGGGTTTTAAGGCAGGGGTAGGGGTAATTTTGTATTTAGGGTGGACGGGGGGAGGGTTGTTAGGGGTGGGTGTGGGGGGGTTGGTGTAGTTTTGTATTTAGGGCTGGAGGCAGGTTTTTAGGGGTGGAGGGTTGGGTTAATTTTGTTTTTAGGGGTTGGGTAGTTTTATTTTTGGGGGTGGGGTCGGTTTTAGGGCTCAGGGTGGGTGGTATCGGGGTAGTTTTTAAAAGTGGAGGGTCGGGTACTTCTGTTTCTAGGGGCGGCGTGGGGGGTCAGGGTAATTTTGGTTTTAGGGGTTGGGTTGTGTTATTTTTGGAGGTGGGGGTGGGTTTTAGGGCTCAGGGTGGGTGGTATCGGGGTAGTTTTTAAGGGTGGGGGGAGTTGGGGTACTTCTCTTTTTATTGAAAGGGTGTGGCATGCGACAACCACACATGCCTGTACAACGAAAAATCGTTGTAAAGGCATGCGTGGTAAAGGTATGCATAGAAACAACGTGATCGTTGTTCCGACCGCATTGTTCAGGCATGCATGGTTGCCGCATGCGTGGTTCCATCATACAACCCATCAATGTAGCAGATTTGCGCCATTCACAAGTTATAAGGTTTGGTAGCAATTGAAGGTGTTTCTGAGTTAGTAGAATACAAAACTAGCCAAACATTTACAAACTCATATGTTTTGCGAGTATTCACATATCTCTTGAAGGCAGGTTCCCACTAAGAAAACTCACACAAACGTGCTCCCGTCAAAGGCAGGAATAAGAAAGTTTACAGTATATTTAAGGGAGTCGTGAAGTGTTAATTTGAAAATATTAAATGTGCAAAGGCACACTCAAATCACATTCACTCATGCCGAATTTTAATTCCGTCAGGAAATTAGTAAATCTTTGGCTGTCAGATTTTCTAGAGTACTCCTAGGATTCTTTATAAATCTCTAAAAAGTCACAAATCTGTTACAAGTGTTGAAGTGACCCTGTAGGACCCGACTTCTAGCTTTCTTTTATCAATTGGACTCAATTCACTAAGGTTAGCAGAGCCAGATTTTCCCTTTGTCGAATACAGGAAGGGTTCACCATGTTTGATAAGGTCACAGTCAATTTGTATTTATAAGAAACTGCTAAAAGGTCTGATCACCATACGATGCACTCAGATCCTCTAGCACACTGGGCTCCGTACTATATAGCAGAACTGCAAAATCTGACAAGCGCTTAGTAACTATGATTAATCCTCATACGGAGCGAAGGCGAGTTCAATCCTGATCTGTATTGAGGGGATGGGATTCCTCCTAGAATACATCTGCTCAGCAGGAGAGAAAATCTTGCATTTTTCACAATCGCTATTAACTTCAGACAATGTTTTAGAAGCCATTATTGTTCGAACAGGGGGTATTTCTAAACTCAATATGGCACCAGTTGCATAAACCCAAGCTCTGCGTATGCCACAAGGAACTCATGGCCCATTCACTCCCTTCCACTTCTTCTTGCTCGGATAGGACCATTTCCTCTCACTGAGGAAACCGGGACAAACGTCCTGAAGAAAACACAGCCCAGCAGAGACAAGAGGTTAGGTTATGGACGCAGGCATGAAGACAGCCAGAAGTCCTGAGCAAGATGGCGGCTGCAGCATGTACAGTCCCAGAGACAATAGGCAGAGTCACCTAGAGAGTTGTCCCCTGCATGAAGTGCAATAAAGTCTAGAAGTTAGTGGGCACACCTCTTATTGAAAAGAGAAGTGAGAGGCCCAATCTCCAAAAATAGTGACTGGACCACATTAATTGAGGTGAGCCTACTCAGCAGCGAAGTGCCAAGCCCAAGATGTGGGCTCCAGAATAGGTGAGTCATCAGATCAGAAGGTGTGAGAGGTAGAAGGGTACCAGGGCACCATGGGTTAAAAATTTCAGTAGGGTGACATAGCGACTGGAAGGACATCCCTGACCCATAAAAAGGTATGCCCACCTGTTGCACCTGATAGGATGTGACCTCCAAAGCTGTGAACACCGAAAGCACACCAGTGAGACCAAGGGGGAGCTTGGCGAACTGAAAATGTTCCTGTCCCACAATGAACTGCAGGTAGTGCCAATGGGCCGGTAGGACAGGTATGTGAAATTAGGCATCCTGCAGGTCCAACGCCACCATCCAGTCTTCAGGGTCGAGTGCAGCCAGGGCTTGGGCTAGTGCATGATTTTAGAATTTCTCCATTTAGAGGAAGGCACTAAGAGGAAGAAGGTCTAAAATTGGATGAAGACCTCAGTCCTTCTTGAGCACCAAAAAGTAGCTGGAATAACATCCACTTCTTACTTCTAGTGCTGGCATCATCTAAATAGCACCTTTGGCCAAAAAGGCTTGTAATTCCTGCCCCAAAATGGAGGGATGACCCTCCATCATTCGCTGTGGGGATGCCAGAAAGTGCAGTGGGGCAGAGAGGAAAGGAAGGGAAAGAGTATTGATGAACCTGTAGAAGTTTAAGGAGTGGACGGTGGGGTGGGGGGAGATGGGTGGGGAGAAGTGGTGTTTCAGCTGGTCTTGGGCGTGCCTTCCAAGGAGGTTGGACCAGCGTTGAGTAGGTGTCGCAGAGGACAATCAGATCCACCCCCCTCATGTGGCAAAGTCAGCCTCAACATGCCCTCGGCCGTTGTGGAGTGTGGCGCCAGAAGCAGGATCAGAAGTGGAGCCGCACATAAGGTGGGAGCGGAAGGCCCCTCTGGTGAAAAGGGCAAACCCACCAGCAGCATCCCAGGTGGAGGACCTCTCATCTCAGCTCCTTGTAGCCCAAAGGCATGCCAGAGGGAGTCGGCATGGATACGAAGCTGCACGTAACTCTTCGATCTGGCTCACCGTGGCTGAAGGCCCCAGAAACTCTGGTTGTGCCAGAACCAGCTGCAGAACCGATTCTGAAGTCGGCCGAGTTCAGAAGCGAGATCAAGAAGGATGGTGCCATCCCCCATGCCAGATCTGATGAATGCAAAAGGCATGAGGCAGCAGTGCCCCACTTGGAATTCTTGGTTTTTTATGCTTACCAGAAGAACATGTTACTTACTTTTAGTAATGCCTTATCTGGTAGAGACTTAGGGCCAGATGTAGGTAGGTTTCCTTTTGCGAGGTGCAAATTGCGAGTCCCAGCGACTCGCAATTTGCACCTCGCAAAAGGAAATGCAGAAAGGTGTCTCAGACACCTTCTGCGACTCGCTATGGGGTCGCAAAGACCCACCTCATAAATATTTATGAGGTGGGTCGCAGTTTGCGACCCCATAGCGAGTCTAGGCACTCACGGGGATGGTGGCCTGCTGGAGACAGCAGACCACCATGTCCGTGACTGCTTTTCAATAAAGCAGTTTTTTTTTTCTCTTTGCAGCCCGTTTTCCTTAAAGGAATACGAGCTGCAAATAGAAAAAAATACCGAAACCTTTCAGTTTCGGTTTTTTTCAGAGTAGGCAGTGGTCCATGGGACCACTGCCTGCTCTGAAAAAATATTATTGTGAGCATTCACAAAGGGGAAGGGTCCCATGGGGACCCCTTCCCATTTGCGAATGAGTTACCATCCACTTCAAGTGGATGGTAACTGCGAGTTGATTTGCGACCGCTTTCGCGGTCACAAATCAACTCTACATCGCGGTGCGACTCGCACATAGGAAGGGAACACCCCTTCCTATTTGCAAGTCTGAAACACATTTTGCGAGTCGGTTCCGACTCGCAATGTGTTTCTGCATCGCGTGAGGGCATTAGCGCCTCACAAACGGCGTTTTTCGCTGTTTGCGAGGCGCTAATGCCTTCCTACATCTGGCCCAATACCTGGTTGCAGATTCCTTACCTTTGAATTCTCCTCAGGCATCAGACTGGATCCAGAAAATGTTCATAGCAGTACCCCTGGTGGCGTCGATTGGCTCCACGTCCGTCATCAACGTCACCCACGCTGAATAGGACATTGTGGTTCCTATATAGGCACCATCCCAGCGCACTGACATCAGTTTCTTTTCACGACTTTCCATGCCAGAAGCACAGAGCCATAAAGAAACGGACTACTGGTGCGTCAAAACTAAGGCCCTGAAAAGGGAATCCCTGCACCTAAAAAATCAGTTAGCAGAGTGTGGACAATGGGTGGATCAGTAAAGGATCTGTAACTAGTTATTGTCTCTACCAGATAACGTGTTACAGAAGGTAACTAACTTGTTCATCTGATAGAGACTTCTAGTTGCAGATTACTTACCTCTGAATAGACACCCAAGCAATATTATCCTCAGAGGTGGGTCTGTGAACCAAGTTCATACTAGAAAGTCCTGCAGGTCCAAACGAGCAAAGGGCCCATCCCTACATAAAAAGACTGTCCAGGCAGTAGTGTTTAGTAAACGTGTGTAAAGATGCCAATGTTGACGCCTGACAGATGTTAAGGACTGGAACTCCATATGCTAACACACTGGTCGCAGTTTTAGCACGGGTAGAATGAGCATGCAAACCCTCACAGGGTTACTTCTTGGCCAGTGCGTAGCAGATCTTGATTCAGAGTAGGACCCATCTGAAGATAGTCCACTTCTGCACTGCCCAAATATTCTTCGCACTTGTATAACCTACAAAGAGTTCGTCACCCACCCGGAAATCTTTTATACGATCGAGGTAGAATGCCAACTCTCTTTTTGGGCCCAGGCTGTGGAGTCTCTCCTCTTCCTTAGAAGAATGCAGGGGAACATAAAAAGTAGACAAGGTAATGAATTGGCCTACATGAAAGGGAGTAACCACTTTTGGCAAAAAGGGGACCCTGTTGCGAAGCACCACTTTGTCAGGATTGATGGAAAGATATGGTGACTTATAGGACAATGACTGCAACTCACTCACCCTGCAGGCAGATGCAATGGCCACAAGGAAGGCTGGTTTCAAAGTGAGAAGCCTGAGATGGCAATTGTGAAGTGGCTCAAATGGAGTGCACATTAGAAAAGTCAAAACCAAATTCAAATCCCATTTGGGCATAATGAACAAGGATGGAGGAAAGAGAGGAGTAAGACATTTGAGGAACCAATGTTGATCAGGCAACTACAAAAAAGCAGAAATAACAGACAAATAACCTGAAAGAGTGCAGAGCCCTGCTGGGCCAGGGAAAAGGATAAACCACAGGACTTCAGAAAGAGGGGCAGAAAGGAGGTCAACAGACTTTTCTGTGCACAATGCCACAAATTTCTTCCAATGACAGGCATATACCGTTTTGGTGGAGGGATGCCTGGCTGCCAAGATTACTTTACAAACTTCAGGGGGGAAGGTCAAAAACTGCCAAATGTCGCCACTCAATCCCCACGCAAGAAGGCAGAGAGTGGACAGGTTTGGGTGAAGAACCCTCCCCTGCTGCAACAATAGAAGATCCTCCTGAAGGGGCAGTCTGATCGAAGGATCAATGTAAATGCTCAGTAGCTTGGGATTCCAGACTCTCCATGCCCATTCTGGAGCCACAAGGATTACTTGGGCCGGGTCATTCTTGATCTTCTTGAGAGTTCTGGGCAGAGGTGGTATGGGCAGAAAAGCATGCAGGAGACCGGAGTTCCACTCGGGATGAAAAGCATCTCCAAGAGATTGCTGCCTTGGAAACTCCAGAGAGCCAAACTGTTGACATTGTATGTTCTCTGTGAGGGCAAACAGATCTAACCAAGGCTTTCCCCACTGCTGACCGAGATCTTGCACCACATCTGGATGGAGACGCCATTCGTGATCCACTAGGCATTTTCAGATGAGTTTGTCCATTCTAGCATTTAGAGCTCCCACTAGATGTTGAACCACCAGTAATATACCCTGCTGTTCCAGCCTCACCCAGAAGCACAGAGCCTCTTCACGAATGGTCTATATGACCCCACCCCACCCTGCTTGTTGAAGTACCAACTTGTGGTGGTGTTGTCCATGAACACCTGCACCATTTACCCCTTAATAGAGGGAAAATGCTTTCAATGCTAGACGGATTGCACAAAGATTCAACAGGTTGATATGCCTCTGATCCCAACCTTTCACACATGGCCACCCCACCCCAGGAGTTAAGCATCAGACACTACTGTCATATCTGGTTGGGGAAGGGAGAGAGTTCTACCTCTGACCCAACCACGGTTCATTAAACACCACTGCAGATATTTTGCAGTTCCCTTTGAGATCTGGACCTTGTTGGAGAGACCTCCCTGATGCTGTGCTCACTGGAACCTGAGGTCCCAATGCAGAGCCCGTATTTTCCATCTGACACAGGAACCCTCTCTATCGCTCCCTTGGCCAGGAGAGCTTTAACTTCCTTGCAGAAAAGGGATATGAGATACTCCATCATCCGATCGCAGGATGGTGGCACGGATGGAGTGGTAGTCTTGAAGGGGAGGGAGTAGCCCCTTCAACCTATCTGCAAAACCCATATGTCTGACGTGATGGATTGCCAGCGGAGCAGGTGATGGCAAATGCTGCCACCAACTGGCCCATGGTGGGGGAGAGTCAGAGTAGTGAGGTTTAGAGGCTGTTGCAGAGGGGGGGTGGCAGACTGTACAGACTGCTGGTCACCTGATCTACAAGGTTGGTGAATCCACGCCATCGGCCACGCTTAGGCTGGGCAGCATGAGCAGCATGGCGGCTGGCCATGAATGGACGTGATTGGAGGCCACTTCCGTAGCCATGAAAGGGGCGAAAGGCAGACTGGGAGGGCCGCGCAGAGTCTGCCTTGTCTCCGAAGAGATGGGTGGCTTCAAAGGGCATGTCCATCAAGAAAGTTGGGCTTACCCTGAAAAGCCAGACGTCCTCAACCAGGTGTCTCAGGACCACTGCTGATGAAACTGATCTGCATAGCGAGTAGGTCGTGTCCAGACCGCAGAGAATTGTGAACTTCGCTGTGTCTCTCCCATCGGCAACAGTCTAAGAGAGTACAGTCTGGGCCTCCTCTGAGTCCAGTGGCTGCACCTGTGCAACCGTATCCCACAGCGTGTGGTAATGATGGGCCAAAAGGCATCCTGTGTTCACAGACCACAAAGCACAGTTGCCTGAAGAAAACATCTATTTCCCAAGTGAGTCTAACCTTCGGGAGCGAAAGGAAACGCACTCTGAGAGAAAGGTTTGGATAACCAAGCTCTCAGGGGTGGGGTATTGCGTCAGGAAACCTGGGTCCCCCGGAGGAGGGTGACTGTAGCGGGCAATTGTCCTGTTCACAAGAGTCCCTGTGCTGGGTTTGGACAAGGTACTCAGTATGACGCCCATGAGGGCGTCATTAAACAGGAGCAGGGGTTCCGAGATGGAAGCTCCCTGTTGTAGCCTCTGTCAGGAGATTAGTCCTGATGGCCACCGAGGGCAACTCAAAGTCCAGGACATCGGCCGCCCTCCTCAGCAGCATAGAATAAGAAGCTCCCTCCTCCGTAGCCACAGTAAGGGGGAGAAACATGCCAGTATCTGGAGAAGGATCCACTATGTTGGCTTCACCCAAGTCTGTACACCAGTTCCTAGGGTAGTCGTGGAGCTGTTATTTTAAACTGTCCAGCGACCCCTCCCATTCATCTGTGAAACCTAACCCATAAAAAAGAGCTCAGGATCTGACCTAGGAGGCAAGGTTCCTGTCGGCGATGCAGCTCCATGTGGAAGTGACTCAGCAATGACAATGGGTGCAGACAGTGACAGGAACATTGGGGCCAGCACCGGGGAAGGTCAAGTGGGATGACCAATGCCAGGCCAGATCCAGAAATAGATCCCTGGGTGCCCCTTGGTGCAGAGGTCTAAGCCACTGTTGCAGAACCCGAAAGGGCCCCTTGCGACTCGGTGGGGTCAAAGGGCACTCCAGTGGTGTTGGGCTGCCCAAAAATGAGGCACATGGCCTCATAAAACTCTCTGAGTTGGGCAGGGGTCGCTCCTGCTCCCAGAAACTATGGGAGACTCAGAGTTGGCTGAGGCACGGGTTCCTCAGAACATGACTTCAGGTCGTGGTCCAGGCATCAAAGACACACATGATGCAGATCCATCACGGACATCGCCCGATGACAGGATCCAAAGGGCTTGAAGCCAGTCCTTCTGTAGACAGCCTCAACGCACTAGGAGTAAAATATTCTAAAAACTCTCAACTAAAAGTTGAAGAAGGCCAGTCACAAATGTGTTCAAATTGCTTATAGGAAATCCAGAGAATTTTGCTTTAAGCATCAGCAGATTTCATAGTACCACCGTACAACAATGTAGCAGGCCAGCCCACCAGATAGTCTGTCATGTTTACATAATAATGAGGGAAAAGATGATAAAACAATGTGTACAATTCAGAAACTCCTCATTTAATGGTATGCGATCCAGATCTTCTAGGATTTTTCCTGTACTACCCTCAAAAAAATGACAAAACATCTGCAAAGTGACCTCCTCCCGGAATAATGAAGGCCTACATTTCAAAAGAGGGCACTTATTCCGCATCTCCTTCAAGTGGGAAGAAAAACTATGTACAATTATTCTCCTAACTGAAGCTCGCCAGATTTTGGGTCTGGAAATGGACTTCAAAGAAACTTTGGATCCGACTCGACCTGGGGCTTCTTCGCCCAGCAGTGCTGAATGTCAGTCTGTAATCTACAAATACTGTGCCAGGACCCCAGAAAAAGATGAAATACAAGCAGGGCACCGCAAAGCACTTGAACAAACACAAAGTGACATAACAGGCAGAAGAGACAACACAAGCCTCGAAGAAAGACCTCTAAGAAAACAGGTGGTAACGTCAAAGATATAGCCTTAACATGCAGCTGTCTAGATAGCATGTTATGGTGACCTTTTACTCCTATTAGAGGTAGTTAGGTCAGATGTTTTCATAACAATTGTACATGACTTTTTGAATCTCAGTAGCAAGGCAAGATTGGCTCTGCCACGCAGGAGGAACCCCACCTTTTTCACCAAAATTCACTCAATAGCAACTGTCACTCTTATACCTCAGAGTTAGGCAGATCTGTATACATAGTTAAGATAAAGATGGAAAGAAGTTTGATTATAATATTTACATTTAAGAATTATATTTATTATCTGTAATGAGTTACAGTGGGTGACAGACGTGAGGAATAGCAAAGAGGGTCAACACCACTGGCAACCATCCAACATCGCTTTGCAGTACTATACTTTAAAGTAGGGGACCCCGACTGAGAAAACATCTTGCAGGGCCGGACTGGGGAACTGCAAGCAGTCCTGGAAAAAATGCTCAAACCAGCCTTGCTCCCTTAGTCTCCTTGTGCAATCTCTCTTTCCATCCATCCATTCTCTCCCTTCGCTCGACTCTCTAATCTCTGATTATTTTTTCTCTTTCTTTTTCTCTCTCTCTCTTTCTCTTTAAACCTCTCTGTGCTTGCTGCAATTAAACTCTGAGCGCTGGTGAAGGTGACAGAGGAAACAGGAGTGGCCCTGGGCTTTCAAACCAGTTTCAAGGGCACTGGCCCATCGGGGAAATGCCCGGTCCAGCCCTGACAGATTGCATACTTGTGGTATTTATGTCAGCGGTCCTGTGCCTCAGAGTACATTGTTGTCATGATGTTCTAGTTCTAGAATTTTGATGGGGATTTGAAGAGTGGAACGGGAATTGGCTGGAAACCGTGACAAAGGCAGCAATAAAGGTTTGATTGATCCTTCTTACCTTATTCCTTGTTTTGTACTTTGTTACACTGGCAATGAGTAGGCCTCTGCTTCAACACAGTGTGCTGTCCAGAATTTGATGAAGAGGAGGACGTTCATGGCAGTGTTAGGTGTTGAGTAATGGAAGCTGGAGTTCATTTCTGACACCCGCAGTAGTTGACTGCATATTTCAGGGAACTGTTATTTTAAGTATCAGAGTTGGTCAGGCTCAGCCAACAAGCTCTTTATATTGAAGTTCTCATTGCGTCTTGTACAGTGAGTGTTAAGGTGTATTGAGCCCATGCAGAGCTGCGATTACATGCGGATGAGGATATCAATGTCTGGAGAGTAGACTGTTCTTTTAAAAAAATTCTCCATATTGTCATGCACAGCGCATGTGCGACAGACATATTTTAGTTCTCTACAGATTATTTAAATAATATGCTTTGTGTTCTTTAGAAATACAAACAATATTGTCAAAAACATTGCACATACCCGGCCACCATTTTAAGTGTTTAGGGTATCTAGGCACAAGCACTGAGCATGTTCGTCTGTCCTTTTTAAGTGTTTGCGGAGTCTAAGGCTCATGAACAACACCTATTTTTTTAAAATATATTTATTTAAGTTCCTGGTGGCCATCTTTGTGCTGGCAAATTTCTTTGGTTTTGCTAGATTTATCATATTTCAACACATAGCATGTTTTGAGTGAGAACTCAACTCAGGATTTACCTCATACTCTCTATAAAACCAATCATCTAGATAATTGAAGAAGATATCTTTTTTTAACTATTAGTGAAGAAAATTATAATGGAAATACACGTCAAACTATATTACATTTTGTTAAATATTGTGCTCATCCTAAGTTTATATCACGCAGAATGTAGTAGCGCCTCCATTCTTTCTAAATAGTTTCTGTGAATTTCTTATGAAGTGTATTAAATGGAAGAAAGTATTTTACAATTACGCCGCAAGAATGTGTACAACCTGTTTGCAAATAAATCTCCTTAGGTATTTACCAACACACTGGGATGGGTTAAAGAATATCTCACTTACATTAAGCTTAAACCAGGGGCGCTACCATATTCATCCAAAGTCAGGAAAATTCCTTTGAATGTGCAGCAAGATGTATGCAAGGAATTAGAAAGGTTGGAGGCAGAAAGTGTTATAACCCCAGAAGCAACAAAATGGTTGGCACCCATAGTGATTGCAAAGAAACTTTCTGGAGTTAATTGATTGTGTGTAGATCTGAAAGGGTTGAATAAATACATGGTAATGGATACGTTTCCTCTTCCAAACATATCTGAAATGATTTCTACAGTTTGTGGCGCAAAATCCTTAAATACCCTCGATCATGCATCTGCATATCATCAGATCAGGTTGGATACCAATTCCTCATTTACAAAGCGTTTGGGGGCATTTAAGTTTTTGAGGCTGCCTTTTGGCCTTGGTTCAGCAACCTCTGTTTTTCAGAGATTTATGGTTTCAATTCTTGGGAATTTGGAAGAGGTACAACATTTCCAAGATGATAGTCTAATTTATGAGAGTAATTGGGAAGAATAAAATAGAAAGGTTTGTACAGTGATGGAATTTTTTAAAAAATAGGTTTGAGTTTGAATGTGGACAACTGCTTGTTTGGTAAGAAGGCAATTTCTTATTTGAGAGACACAATCACCCTGCAAGGAATTAAACAAATTCTGAATTGGTGGATACTATTTGTAAAGTTAGTCTACCAGAAAACAAGGATGACATAATATCTTTCTTGGGCATGGTAGAAATTTATAGCAAATTTACAAGTATTCTTTCCAGTAAACAAGAAAGAGGTGAAGTCTGTGCAGAAGAGGCATAGAATTTGTGTGTAGCGAAGGTCAGAAAGAATTTGAGGACATTAAACCTGAATTGTGAAAAGCACCTAATCTGAATGCTTTTAAAACATACAAACTAAATTAGTTACTGACACCCGTTACAAGTGGCTAGGTGCAGGTCTATTACAAGTGGAAAATGGAAAGGAATATACCATTGCTTGTGCATCACAAGCACTTAAAGGGGCTGAACAAAATTACTCTGTAATTAAAATAGAAGCTCTAGCAGTTTCATGGGCTGTTAAAAAATTAAGTATTTTCTGAGGGGCCAGAATTGTTTAGTTTTGTATTGCCTTTCACCTCACATGACAAAGGGCAAAGCTCCTTTTGAACTCTTTAGGGGGAGAAAACCCAGTTCAAAATTGGTTCCAGGATGGATGGATTGGAATAAAGGCTGAGTGAATGTCTCAGTTGATGATAGGTGGAGAACTAAACAACAAGAAAAAATTGCTAAGCGGAAATGTTAGTTTGACGCTAGACATGTTATGAGAGAATTGAATGTGAAGGTGGGTGACTGGGTCAAAATCCAAACTCCAGTGGTAACTCAATCTGGTACAAAATATGCTGTATCCAGGAAAGTGATTAAGTTGTTAAGAATGGAAGAATGTGGAATCTTAACAGAGTTGTTCTTTTGAAGTGGCGGGGTCTGGATATGTAATTTCAAACAAACATTTTGGTGATGGTCATGAAAACAAAGACAACATCTTGAGGATGGTGACAAGCTTTCTATTGAGAATATATGTTCAGCTAGTAGTAAGAAGAATGGGTCTATATGTTGGAAAATTATAACATTGGAGGACACACAGTCAAAAAAGATGTTGAAAGATACCCTAGAAACCCAACTATCTACATGACTGTAAGCGATTGAATGTCTGATAAAGGTAATTGTTTTTATTCTGTTTAGTATTTATTTGTAACAATTTTTTAAGTTACATGATTATGTAAGTAATTTATTCTATTGTAGGGAGTTTAACATTTATTTGATGCGTATATCTTCTCTTATTTTGCTCTATGTGTAGCATTTATTTGATGCAATACCTTTCCTAATGCTTTTTCTTACTGTTATGTTTTCAATGTTTTGTTTAAAGGGGAAAGGTGTTTGGTATTTATGTCAGATGTCCTGTGCTTCTGAGCACATTGTCATCATGATGTTATAGTTCTAGAACTGTGATGGGGATTAAAGGATGGAAAAAGGATTGACAGGAAACTGTGGACGAGGAAGCAATAAACTAACAAGTGATTCCGCTTAACTTATTACTTGTTGGGTCCTTTGTCACAATACACTTACAAGTAGGTGATGTCCCCAGACGTGCACACAATAAATATAGCAACATACAAAGTAAGAGTTCTGAACAATCCAGCAAAATGAACATCCTTAAAGAATCAAAAGGAAACAACAGCTATCATGTTTTCTGCAGGAAACCCATGCCCTGAAGGGAGACAAAGGTAAATTTCCACTTTAGTCACTACACTACATGGCGCAGATCTTTTGCTTAAAAAATCCTAGAAGGTCATGCGGACCAAAGAAGGTCGAAGGATATTGATCAATGGCTTACTCCTGGAAGGAAAACGAAAACTATTCAGGCATCTGTTTATACGTCAGATATGGAGCAAGTAAGATATCTTCCAGAAGTGCTAGATGAAATTATCCAGAAAGACACAAGCCCACTTTCTGTGGGGGGAGGATCTTAACACGATTACTTTGGCTGCAATTGATGAAGCACCACATAGAATAGGATGGCGCGTGGTCATCATTTATGAGGGTAGAAGTGGCTGTGAGAGGTGGGGATAAATGATTACTGACACCACAGGCACCCATTGACAGCAAATTACTGACACTATTCAGCCGTCCATAAAATCACTGCAAGGTGGAACCATATTTTAGCATAGTTCCACCTTGCAGTAGCTATTTTCTTTTAACGGAACTACACAAAAGGAAATTACATAAATTTACCATACCTCTAATTAAAATGCATACTTAAAAACACAAACTAGATTATTAGTATGTAAAATTCTGAAGCAGTGGGCGGGGCGATTTAGAGATAACACTAGATAATGATCAATTTGAGCAAATATCAGAGGGGCAAAACAACATCAGACAGACAGCCCATACCCTCACACATGTTCTGGGGGGGAGGGGGGTAGGCTACCTTGGTCCACATATTATGAACCTGTCCACAGATACAGAAATACTGGTGAGTGGTGCTGCATTGAATACAGACAATAACTGCCACAGATCTGTCAAGAGGTCCATCAAGAATACTACGGGGTTCCCACATCAGATCTATCCACTGCGCGGCATGAAAGGAAAAACACTACCCATGTTATAGGTAACAAGACAAACAATCCTCACTATGAGGGGTAAAAAGGAAACTCCGGGGTTCAATTCTTGGATACCAGGGTAATCGCTTCTCTTGGGCATAGAAAAGCTAATCTATCAAAAGCATGGACAACAACCAGCAATATGAGAAAATGCAGGGCCAGCTTTTGCAGTTTTAAGCACAAGACTGTCAGAGTGATCTGCCCCTAAAGGCTATAAGCGTTGAGACTCAAGGACACCAAATTAGACTGAGCATCAAAGGAGGAATGGAAGGTAACTATTTTGATTAAAACAATGATGCAGATTGGATGGTCCAGAGGAAGGCTATTTTTTCATTTAAAAATGACAATAAAAATGATTAAAACTAATACTTCAGGCGAACTGAAATTCAGAACCCCCATACATGCTGAATAATATAATAGCACAATTAAATATCCTATGGAAAAGCTGTTTGCCGCTTCATTGATTAAACAAAGAAATCTAAAAAGCACACAGATGTTCAGGAGGAGTACACCTAAGTACTGAAAAATAACCACAATAAGTCATACCATGATCTTTTTAAGGTAACGGGATAATCAGATAAGATGGAAGCCATTAGCGGCACCAATGAACTACACTGATAATATGCTCAATCCAAACACTTATCCTGTTACAATCAGAGTTTTAGCACCAGAGAGTTAAAAAAGCAAGAATAACCTATCTTAAGAAAAAAATATTGTTGAGGGTCTCGAAGGTACTATGCTGTCATTTCTGACTGTACGCATGTATAGTCCTCTAAAATAAAAAATATTCCACTTTTTTTTAATGAACACTCAGTATCTAGATAAGCCTGAAGAGAAATTCGAGGTTGATTTGTGTTGAAATCCACGAGCTGGCAAGTTCCACTAAACTGCCTTCATCATTCAAAGTACAGCACATTTAAAACAAATTGATGTGAATCCTCTCTCTCTCTGTATAATATATATATATATATATATATATATATATATATATATATATATATATATATGCAAAAAAGAGAATAGAGAACTCTGGGTAGTTCCCAAGTTTAGGTGGAGAGCAGCTCTAGTAAGGAGCACTCTGCAACACCAGCGACACTCTAGATTTGCTCACCTCAAATGTCTGTTTATCTAGCAAAGTTTTTTAGCATTGGATCAGCATAGTGCTATCCACGCGGAGCTAGATAGTAGTTTGACACAGTGTCAACCTTGCAGAGCTGTAAAATGACAAAAGCCATTTGCCACTCCAGGCACAATATTACAGCTTTGAACTGGTAAAATACAGTCCAAGCCAACCTGGAATGAGCAAAAGCAGCCCCTGACATGTGTTTCGCTCTCATTAGAGCTCATCAGAGAGGCTTAGCTTTGTCCAGACACAAGGGAGCACCCAGTATAAGTCAAAACAAATCCCTTTCAGGGTTAGAGTGACGCATAAATTATGCAAAAAAGAGAATAGAGAACTCTGGGTAGTTCCCAAGTTTAGGTGGAGAGCAGCTCTAGTAAGGAGCACTCTGCAACACCAGCGACACTCTAGATTTGCTCACCTCAAATGTCTGTTTATCTAGCAAAGTTTTGAAGCATTGGATCAACATAGTGCTATCCACACCGAGCTAGATAGTGACAAAGTCTTTTGCCATTTATACAGCAAAATCTTTAAGCATAGGTTTGACACAGTGTCAACCTTGCCGAGCTGTAAAATGACAAAAGCCATTTACCATTTACTGATGAGCTCTAATGAGAGCAAAACACATGTCAGGGGCTGCTTTTGCTCATTCCAGGTTGGCTTGGACGGTATTTTACCAGTTCAAACCTGTAATATTGTGCCTGGAGTGGTAAATGGCTTTCGCCATTTTACAGCTCGGCAAGGGTGACACTGAGTCAAACCTATGCTTAAAGATTTTGCTGTATAAATGGCAAAAGACTTTGTCACTATCAAGCTCGGCGTGGATAGCACTATGCTGATCCAATGCTTAAAAACTTTGCTAAATAGACATTTGAGTTGAGCAAATCTAGAGTGTCACTGGTGTTGCAGAGTGCTCCTTACTAGAACTGCTCTCCACCTAAACTTGGGAACTACCCAGAGTTCTCTATTCTCTTTTTTGCATAATTTATGCGTCACTCTAACCCCGAAAGGGATTTGTTTTGACATTATATATATATATATATATATATTTTAATCCTCTGCCTCCAGCAAAGGTAGGGGTCACCAATGCGGCAGTCCGTGCCGGGTGTCGGCTACCCAAAATATTATGCAAAAATAAGTGGTCTGTATGATATACTAAATCTCTTGGAAAGCATGTCGTTATTAGTCAACATGTTTCCTCCCTGCTACAAACTAATCTGAAGGCTAGGACCTGGACTGATAATGTCCCCCCCCTTAAGGGCATTCATCACGCAGCAGCGAGGCCCATGAAGGGCGCCACTTTCAGCACCAGCTGCATCATCTACAAAGTCATCATGACTGGCAACCTCCCCACTCTTATGGCAGACAAGCCAAGCACCACTCGGCATACCAACACTCAGGACCCCACCATATTGCAGATGAAGAAATGCAAAAGAAAAAAAAAAGGATTTACAAGTTAAACCTTTCTAGACGTTAATTTTGAAAAGGACAGGATTTTGCTCTTTAATGCAATAACATAGTTGTCACCTATAGGTAAATGCACTTAACAGAGGATGTTAATTTTAACATGCATATTGTGACATCAAAAACACAACTGGTGGTCTCGTGGCTGGCCAGATGGACACTAGTTTTGAGACATTGAGCATCCATGAGGCTATCCATCCTCACACCCAGAATTGGCCACATTTTCTTTGCATCCAGAACCATACCTCACCTGAAGTCAGGCCCATGCCATCACAGGACTTAGAACATGGAATTGGCTGTGGGTAGGAACAGGAGAGTAGCACCAATGTTGGAAGGGAACCACCCTCATCATTCCACATCTATCTGGTGCATCCGAGTGTGGCAGCCCCTGGCCCACGTGCCAGGGAAGGATGTCCTGTAGATAGTGGTGTCTTACTATTATGCTCACTCCGTCCCCAGTTCAGACTGCCGAAGAAAAGCAGCACAAGGAAACTGAAGAAGGCTGTACTGTTGATGTCAAGAGCATGGCATAGAGAACTACCACTGAAGAAAAGAACCCCCATGTTGGAGCATGTCAGTAGGATTGGATGGTAGGCAGGGGGGAACATGTTATTCGCAGTGAAGAAGAACATGCAAAGTACTCCAATAGGCACAGTTGTTTCATTGAACAAAGAGGTATATGTAATTTATCATTTTGTGTTAATTAAGCAACTGTTTTGAAAGGTAACCATTTAAGGAATTCAAAGAAGCAACAGTACTATTGAAGTTGGTAAAATTATCCAAACAACTAATCGGAAATAGTGTATATAAGGAAGTTGACAGTACAAAGGATAAAGGTGCATTGGATCATCAACAAAACCAAAGAATGATCTGAATCAGGGAGGATCAATAAAGCTGTTGTGGCAGAATTGACAGCGAAGAGCAGATGTTTGATGAAAAGGCCTAATTCTAGTGTTATACACAGGCAGTGATGTATATGCTTACAAAGAAATAAAGCAATGATTGGGGTAATCACTCTTTCCATTCTAGTCGCAAGAGATAACTTGGTGCTAATGTCCAGGAGAGAGATACACCTTGTGTGGTCAAGTGAAAGTGTATTCCTGTGAAGGTGTCCAACAGGATGAAATGAACAGAACCTAGATACAAAGCATGGAGGTTCAGTAGACTGAAGATGTTTGGTTAATGAATCTAAGGTTGCAGAAGGAGCCTAAGGAGCAAAGGCGTGAGACAGCTAAACTTGGGTTATGTATTGTGGATAGCCATAATCGCCAGTGTCAATTCTTTGCAGTATTGACTTTTGCGTGAAGCCTGCCAGCTTAAAGACAAAAGGGTGTAGTGGATGTGTGCTTTCCGCAGTTGTATAATCAATCATTAATTTATAAAGCACAGCACTGTCACCCCTAAGGATATCTGGGCACTGAGGGTGCTGTGTCTTCGTCGAGAGCCATGTCTTGAGTCTTCCTTTGAATACCGCCAGGGAAGGAGCTGTTCAGAGGTGCAGGGGGAGGTTGTTCCCTGACTTGGCTGCAATGTAGCAGAAGGAGCGTCTGCCTCTGTGGGTGCGATAGATGCGGGGAGTGTGTGACATTGAGAGCGGCAGAATGCAGTTGTCTTGCCGGTGGTAAAGTTCAGTCTGTGATTGATGCAAGTCAGTCCTTGATTGTGTAGCGCCTTGTATGCCAGTGTGAAGATCTTGAACTGGCAGCTCTTTTGGATTGGGAGCCAGTGGAGCGGTCTGAAGTGAGGGGTGATATTGATGTGTTTTGGTAGGTTCACGATGAGTCAGACCCATAAATAATTTGCATTTTGTGCTTATGATCCAAACACAACCCATTGGACTGAGACTGCTGTTTACTGATGTACCTGGAGGCTAACAGAGAGTAGGGGTCAAATCTGTTCTTAAACAAGACCCACAGTGATACATCAAAGTCCCCTCCATTACATTCAAGTAAGTCTCCCAACACAGATCTCTCGCCAAAAAGACCTTCTAACAAAAAGCATAGAAACATCATAGGAAAGAGAAATCCTCTTTTCCCTTTAGGAAACCTCTTGCAACCCAGAACTGTTCTGCAACCATTTGTGGTTCCCAGACACCAGGCTCTACCTTGTTGTCAGAGTTGATTACAACACTAAAAAAGGTGAAACCAGAATGTCTTACTCCTCGGTCAACCCTGCATACGTCAAGGCCTTTCAGCAGGCCACATTGAATCTCTTCAAGATGGCCCTATTACCAATGCCCAAATCCCCAAGGGAGGGCCCGCTGCCACAGGTGTAGTTATTCAGGCAGCTATAATGCTGTCCTACTCGCACCTCCATAGGCTCCAGCTTTGGCATAACTTCTAAAGAAGCCAGTGCCTTCCAAGTTGCTGAAACCCCAGCGTCCACAGAACTGTCTACAATGACGACACAGGTCGTGCCTTGGGGGACAAATTTGGAACCACATACAAAACCGTTGAAATTGGATGACATTAAACAAGTGGCAAAAGAAAAAGTTTGGCCTGTTTTGATGTTAAAACCCTGGCACAACTCTCTCTCTCTGGACCTGTATGAAGGAATTTTTCATATTCTACACTGATGCACTAGTTATGGCCAATAAACAGTATGGTGATACTATCCTCCCCCTCTCTTACAATCCAGAAGCTGGCCTCCACCTGGTCTTACAACATGAAATACATTTGGATACATCTCCAGAAGAGAATATCTCTTAACCCTCTGGGCCTACTTCAGAGGAAGTCTCTACATTCAATTCAGTGGTATGAAAAGCAGCAGAGATTTTGAAATTAAGTTTAAATCACCACTGAGGCCAAATCTAACATTTTGCAGCCTTCCTCTACAGGCTCAGTTTCAGAGCCTCTGCTGTTTTATAACAAAGCACTCTTGAAGCCTCCATTGGCTTCATGGGAGAAAAGTCTTATCTGGCCTAAATTCCCCAACAAATGTAATGCTCCCTTCAGGTGGATCTAAAGGACAATGTCACCACCAGCAACATCTTCCAAGCCCACTATTTTCTACTGGCTCTGCTTCCTCAAAACCTCTTTGACTCCTACCCTACACAGTACAAAGTTCCAGAAGGAAGGGAGGTGTTTCCTATTTTAACACCAATTGGAAACCAATCATAACGAGTCAATGAGTCATGCAGAAGATCTGTCTTTCTCTCTGTACAAACGTTGCATTTGTAGACCGTCCTTCACCACAAAAATGTTAATGCTCAGATTTTCCTCTTCAGCACTAGAACTCCAAAAAGGCCCCATTGCTCACAAGCCTTGTACTGAATAAAAATGAACTACGATGAATCCATTTGTAGCATACAACAACACACAAGATTTCAAATGTCGTTTTCTATCTGTACCACTAAAACTTTAATAAAGAAAGTTTAACAAAAAAAATGAAAATTGGGAGCACTGCCAAAATAATCACTGGAGCATTGTAATAATATCCATATTAAGAACAGAAAGACAGTTAAGTTACAGCAAAGTCCATCCAGATGAACCATCTGGATGGACTTTGGTATAATTGTACTGTCTTTCATGGGGGTCGTGACTAACCATCCAAGATGGCGAACGTACAGCGGTGTAGTGGCTACTATCAGAAGACAGCTTAGCCTTCTGGCTTGCAGGCTTGTGCCCCCGTCACCTAGTGTAGGAAGCTGGCCTGGTGTGTGGTGGGTACCTAAGGTACTTACACCTCATACCAGGTCCAGGTATCCCCTATTAGGGTAGTATAGGCAGTGTCTAGAAGCCAGGGTCTGTAGAGGTAGCTGTGGATGAGCAGCCAACTCTTATCTAGGAGACATGCAAAGCTCATGCAATACCACTGTAGACACACAGCACTCACACACATGAAAGAAAACACTCAGTGTTACAAAAATAAAGATACTTTATCTTAGTGACACAATACCAAAAAGCACTAGAGAGGCAATTCTCCAATAGGAGGTAATTAACACACTAAATATATATACTGGTGACCAGAAGAACGAGTTACTTACCTTCGGTAACGACTTTTCTGGTGGATACATTAGCTACCTGTGGATTCCTCACCTAATGAATACCCCCTTTGCTCCAGCATTCGACGGAAATCTTCTTCCTAGCTTCTGCACATCGACGAGGACGTCACATTCGCCCACACGACACCGTCTGACGTCATATAGGCAATAAGAAGTCCTCGCCGACGTGCCGACGTCAGTACCAACTTTTTTTACGTGCCTGAGAACAATAAACCAATGAGAGGAAAGACCAAAACAATATTTCATGACATTGTAAACAACACCTCATTGCGAGAAGATGGACTACTAATTTAATATTTTTTTTTCTTTTTTTTTTTCCAAATAAATAAATATATATACACTAAATATAAATATCTATATATAAATATATATATATATATATATATATATAAAAAATATAAACACATGCACATATATACATACTCTATACCAGTCCTCAAAACCAAGAGGAGCACACTCAAGAATTACTTGGTGAGACCAAACAGGCAACGGGGTGGCGGGTGGGACCGTGAGGAATCCACAGGTAGCTAATGTATCCACCAGAAAAGTCGTTACCGAAGGTAAGTAACTCGTTCTTCTGATGGATACAACTACCTGTGGATTCCTCACCTAATGAATAGAGTCCCAAAGCAGTACCGCTCCCGGTGGTGGGTGCCTGAATGGTCAAACCAAGAAATCCATGCAAAATGGCCGTCCCTTCTGACCTCAGAGTCCAAGCAGTAATGTTTTGCAAAAGTGTGAAGGGACGACCAAGTTGCGGCCTTGCAGATGTCGACCACAGGAACACCTCTGGCCAAGGCCGAAGTGGCCGACTTAGCTCTGGTGGAATGAGCCCTAATACCATCAGGAGGATTCTTCTTTGCTAAAGAGTAACACATTTTAATGCAAAGAACAACCCACCTGGAGAGTGTTCTCTTGTGGACTGCCTTTCCTCTCCTCTTGCCCACGTATGCGATGAAAAGCTGATCCTCCAGCCTGAAATCCTTCGTCCTGTCTATGTAAAAGCTTAACGCCCTCTTAGGATCCAAGCGGTGTAGTCTCTCTTCTTCCTTTGAAGGATGAGGCGGAGGATAGAACGTGGACAGAGTAATCGCCTGGGCCAAATGAAAGGGTGAAACAACCTTCGGAAGGAAAGCAGCCTTGGTCCTCAACACCACCTTATCCCCATAAAAAGTTGTATAAGGGGGTTTTACCGATAAAGCCTGCAACTCACTCACTCTCCTTGCAGATGTTATAGCAACCAGGAAGACTGTTTTAAGAACTAACAATCTTAAGGGGCAAGAATGCATAGGTTCAAAAGGGGACCCCATAAGGAAAGTTAGGACCAAGGACAAATCCCATTGAGGCATAACGAAAGGATTTGGAGGAAACTTATTCATAAGGCCCTTTAAGAATCTAAGTACTATAGGAGATTTAAATAAAGAAGGCTGGTCTGGAAGACAAATGAAGGCTGACAAGTAACCCTTAACAGTAGCCACTGCACAACCCCTCTGTGCTAAAGACAAAGCAAAAGATAAAACATCTGACAAATGAGCACGTAAGGGATCAATCTGTCTCCCTCCACACCATACCACAAATTTAGACCACCTATTAGCGTAGATAGATTTAGTGGAGTGTCGCCTGGCCGCTAAGATAACATCCACTACATCAGGCGGGAGAGAGAAGAACTCAGGTTGCCCCGTTCAATCTCCAGGCATGAAGGTGCAGGCTCTGGTGGTTGGGGTGTAAAACCTGCCCCTGCGACTGCGAGAGGAGGTCTGCCCTGAGAGGGAGACGGAGCGGAGGGCACAGTGAGAGTTGGAGAAGATCTGAATACCATACCCTTCTTGGCCAATCCGGAGCTATTAAGATGACTTGGGCCCGGTCTTGGCGAATCTTCCTCAACACTCGAGGAATCAAGGGTATGGGGGGAAAACGCGTAAAGCAACTGGTCGCACCAGGTTCTCTGAAACGCGTCCCCCAACGCTCCTTGCACCGGATACTGGAGGCTGCAGAACAACGGGCAGTGCGAGTTCTCCCGGGTGGCAAACAGATCTATCTGGGGAAACCCCCACATCTGGAAGATTAGACAGACTTGATCTGGATGGAGACGCCACTCGTGGTCGGCCGAGAAACGGCGACAGACTGTACGCACGTACATTCAAGACTCCGGCCAGATGATTTGCTACCAAGCAAATCGGATGGTCCTCTGCCCAGGACCATAGCCGAAGAGCTTCTCTGCAGAGAAGGTACGACCCCACTCCTCCCTGTTTGTTTATATAACACATCGCGGTAGTGTTGTCCGTCAGGACCTGAACCGACTGACCGCGAAGGGATGGGAGGAAGGCCTTGAGAGCCAGACGTACAGCCCGTAACTCCAACAGATTGATATGAAACATCTGTTCCTCTGGAGACCAACGACCTTTGATCTCCAGATCCCCCAGATGAGCTCCCCACCCTAGAGTGGAAGCATCCGTTATGACCGTGGCCACTGGTGGAGGTTGCGTGAACGGCCTTCCCCGGGAAAGATTGTCGTCCGCAATCCACCACTTCAAATCCCTGGCAGCATCTCTGGAGATCCTGACCGAACCTTCGAGATCTCCTTTGTGTTGAGACCACTGCCTTCGGAGACACCACTGAAGAGCCCTCATGTGCCAGCGAGCATGCGTGACCAACAGTATGCAGGAGGCAAACAGACCGAGCAGACAAAGGACCTTGAGGACTGGAATGACCGCTCCACCTTGAAACATTGGAACCAACGCCTGAATGTCTTGAATCCGCTGAGGCGGAGGAAAGGCTCGATCCAATGTTGTATCCAGTACTGCCCCTATGAACAGGAGGCGTTGAGAGGGCTCTAGGTGAGATTTGGGCACGTTCACCGAAAAGCCCAGGTCGAACAACAACTGAGTTGTCGACTGCATATGATGCAGCACAAGCTCCGGGGACTTGGCTTTGATCAACCAGTCGTCCAAGTAAGGGAATACTGCTATCCCCTTCCTTCTGAGCTCTGCCGCAACCACCGACATCACCTTCGTGAAGACTCGAGGTGCTGAAGTAAGACCAAACGGGAGGACCGCAAACTGATAGTGCCGCGACCCTACCACAAACCAGAGATACTTCCTGTGCGACTTGAGTATCGGGATATGAAAATAAGCATCCTGCATGTCGACAGACACCATCCAATCTCCGTTGTTCAACGCCAAAAGCACCTGAGCTAGGGTCAGCATCTTGAACTTCTCCTGTTTGAGGAAACAATTCAAAATCCTCAGGTCCAGGTTTGGTCTCAACCGACCATCCTTTTTGGGAATCAGGAAGTACCTGGAATAACAACCTTGACCCTTTTCCTGCTCTGGAACCAACTCCACCGCGCCCTTTAAAAGGAGGACTTGAACCTCCTGTTCTAACAACCGGAGGTGATCTGCTGAACAATAAGATGGGCGGGGCGGGATGGGGGGCGGAAACTCCCGAAAGGGAAGGGTGTAGCCTTTTCCCACAATGCTGGTGACCCAGGAGTCTGATGTGATGACCTCCCACTTGTGAAGAAAATACAGTAACCTTCCCCCTACAGGAGAGGAGTGAGTGGGAATTGGTGGAAGCCTAAGGCTGCTTCCCCTGCTGCACCCCTCCAGAGGACGAGGAAGAGGCAGAATGCTGCTGAGAGGCTGCTCTGGTACAGACCCTACCCCTCCCTCTAAATTATCTATAGGTAAGAGAGGAGGTAGGCTGTTGGAATCTCCCCCGAAAGGAAGAGGAGGATGAGCCACGACCAAATCCGCAAAACCTCCCAAAAAATCTGGAGGAGGCAGAAGAAGTGGCTTGCAGTCCTAACGACTTGGCCGTGGCCCTGCTCTCCTTAAACCTCTCTAAGGCTGAATCTGCCTTGGCACCAAAGAGCTTGTCCCCATCAAAAGGGAGGTCCAACAGGGTCGACTGCACATCCGAAGAGAACCCCGAGTTGCGGAGCCAAGCCTGTCTTCTCGCAACCGCAGTCAGTTGTATCCAACCCAGATTGGATAACCTGGGTTGCAGCGGCTTGAGCTTCTGACACGAGATTCAAGAGTCCTTGAGGAACCTCTGTATGTGAAGATGTTATCTCGTCCATCAGAGCATAAATGTACCTCCCCAAAATACATGTAGCGTTGGTGGACTTTAACGCCATGCTACATGACGAGAACACCTTCTTTGTCTGCATATCTATCTTTTTGGAGTCCCTGTCCGCCGGCACTGATGGAAAAGATCCAGGCGCAGATCTTGTAGAACAGGAAGCCTGGACCACCAAGCTTTCAGGCGTAGGGTGTCTTGAAAGAAAGCCAGGGTCAGTTGGTGCAGCCCGATACCGCCTGGCCACAGACCTATTGACAGCCGAGGAAGACACCGGCTTCTTCCAGACCTCCAATACAGGTTCTAGCAGCGCCTCGTTAAATGGTAAGAGAGGTTCTCCTGATGTAGAGGCCGGATGTAAAACCTCCGTCAACAGATTTTGTTTCGCCTCAGCTATAGGCAAAGGCAGTTCCAGGAAGTTAGCTGCCTTCCTTATCACAGCATGAAAAGTGGCCGCCTCCTCAGTATACTCCCCTGGAGATGACAAGTCTCACTCAGGGGAAGTATCAAGGCCACTAGCTGTGTCCAGTCCATGAAGACCCTCGCCAGAGTCCTCAATTTCTCCTTCCTCCAGGACCCTCTGATACTCTTGTTCCTCCAAGAGACGGAGAGCACGCCTCCTCGAATGTAGCCTCTCCTCAATTCTCAGCGTCGACATGGCGTCTGCAGATGCCGAGGAACGACGCCAATCACCGGATCCGTCCGACGCCGGGTCAGGCGCCACAGGTAGCTTCGATGCCGAGCCAGGAGTCGAATGAAGAGAAGTCTGCCTCGGAGTTGCAGAAGGCCCTGCCGGTGTCACTGGCCGAAAAGCCGAAGCCGATGAAGCCGAAACCTCCGGAGCTGAAATCTCCGGAGCCACCGGAGCCGACACCAGCGCCAAGCCCACGTTCCCTAAGGGGAGAAAGGGCATGAAGGGTGCTGGTCGCAGCGGCGCCGGAGCACCCAAACTGAAAGCCAACGGACCGGAAGGCCCCGTCAGAGCACCACCTGGAGCCATCTGCTGGAAGATGGAAAACATTGCATTTAAAAATGCGGTATTATCGGCTCCAGGGGCCGGGAAAGCCGGATACTGGGGTGCCTGGATTGAAGGCGACTACGACGCCGTCTCGACGTCCGCGACGCCTGTGAGAACACTTGAGGCTGTGGCACCTCAAATACTGAAGGCGGCTGCCCAGGCGAAGTCGGCGAAGCTGGAGAAGGCAACGGCGTCGAAGGATGAGTGACTGTGGGACTGACCTCCCAAGTCTTGCAACGTCGAGTGGATGGCGACCTCGACCGGGACCTCTCCTTACTCGACCGGCACCGTGATTCCCGACGGCGCCGGGAGTCTCGATGGCGTCGATGAGACTTCAGCGAAGAGGATTTTCTATGGTGCCTCTTCTCCTTTCTCTTCGACTTCGCCATAAAAAGTTTGGCCTCTCGCTCCTTCAGGGCTTTCGGATTCATGTGTTGACATGAATCACACCTGGCCACATCATGGTCGGAACTTAAACACCACAAACAGTCCAAATGTGGGTCAGTAACCGACATTTTGCCCCCACATTCTCGACAGGGCTTAAAACCAGACTTCCTCTGAGACATAGTAACCCCAGAGAAAAAAACACTCAGCAAAAAACACACTGTAACCGTCGAACAGCAACAGTAGCTCCCTCGAAGATAACCGTTTCGAATGTTACCGAAAAAAGGGAACGGACGTCGGCGAGGACCTCTTATTGCCTATATGACGTCAGACGGCGTTGCGTGGGCGAATGTGACGTCCTCGTCGACGTGCAGAAGCTAGGAAGAAGATTTCCGTCGAATGCTGGCGCAAAGGGGGTATTCATTAGGTGAGGAATCCACAGGTAGTTGTATCCATCAGAAATAGGCATAGAAAGTGATAGAAAACAGTGCAAATGCAGTTAGACAATAGTGACCCTAAACCATATACAAAAAAAATGGAACACGAACACAGGACCCCCACCTAGGTAAGTGGAATGTGAAGAGGGGAGCTGGGGGTACTAGGAAACGTGAAGGGTAAGTTTCACAGTGACCCCTAGCGACCAGGAGGAAAGGCGTAAACTACTAGATTCTCCCCAAACCACCCAAAAAGAAAAAAATAAGAAAATTCAACAATCAGACAAGACTGCAAGAAACCAGCGGTGGATTCCTGAAGAGGAAGACCTGTGGAAGAAGGGGATCAAGTCCAGAAGTCATAGAAGCGTCCAGGAGGAGTAGGAGCTACTACCCACCCAGGTGTGGATGCAGGAGTTGGTCGAGGGTTATGTGAAGAAGGTCAGCACTGCAGCCCTGGAGTCGGTGAAGAGTTCCTGGGGATGCAGATGACGTCCCACGCTGGAAGAGGAATTGCAGTTGGGTTCTGGAGCAGGAATTCCACCAACAAGCCTTGGCAAAGGAAAATGTTGCAGTTGGCGGAAAATGGAGCTGTCAGGGAAGAGCAAGGCCCAGGAAGACTCCACTCATGAGGAGGAGTCACAGGGGACCCTAAGCGACATAGAGAGCCTAAAGGAGCAGAGGTAGCACACCCACAGGAGTCTCACAGGATGGGGACACATGAGTCGCAGAAGAGCCCACGCAGCACAACTGGAGAAGGGTCCCACGCCGCAGGAGAACCACGCAGAGGGCTATGCGTCATACGAAGGAGTGCTGGGGGCTGGAGTTTCACACAGCCTGAAGATCCCTTGGAGGAGATGCAAACAAGCCTTGGCAGCTGCAAGAGAAGTGGTGCATGAAGGTACTGTCCTGCATGGGAAGGGCTTACCTCCACCATAGTTGAACAGCTGGCAGAGAGGATCAAGAGGACTACTCCAGACCACCACCCATGATGCAGGATCCACGCAGCTCAGGACGAGAGGGAATCCACGCAGCAGGTCGTTGTTGCAGTTGGTGTGAAGGAGTCACTCCCCTGCATCCGCAGGCACCAAGGGAGATTCCTTCTTCCTTCTCGTGCAGACTGAAGACTTGCGGCCCTCAGAGGATGCACAGCTGGGGAAATGTTGCAGAAGCTGAAAGGAGCCATGGAAACAATGTTGCAAGCAGAGTCTTCGTTGTGGATGCAGATTATCGGTTCCTGGAGGGTCCAGTCTCGTTCCAGTGGCTAGAAGACAGAAGTTGAGGTTGCAGAGAAGTCCTATTGAAATCTTGCAAGCCGAATCTGAGGACCCACCCAAGAGAGAGACCCTAAGTAGCCCTGAAAGGGGGATTGGTCACCTAGCCTGGTAACCACCTATCAGGGGAGGCTCTGACGTCACCTGCCTGGCCTGGTCACTCAGATGCTCCCAGAGGTCACTGCCAACCTTGGATTCAAGATGGCAGAAACTGGGGACCCTCTGGAGGAGCTTAGGCACCACCTCTGGGGTGGTGAATCTAAAGGGATGGAACCATCACACAGAACCTTTCCCTTCACCACCTTTCACTTTCTTAATTCACTCATTTCAATTTCTTCCCCCCTTTTTGACTTTTCATAAATTTCTTTGAATATTTTCTCCTTTTTCTTCTCCTCTTTACTCTTTTTGCGTTTTGCCAATTTTTCTCTAATTCTTTTACCAATTTTGCATGATAACCTTAGTCCCAATAAACAAGCTAGAACAATCAATATCCCCCATATTATTTTTGCAAGTATCCCATTCCAAATAATACCAAACCAACTTCCTACTTTAGCAAGTCCCTTTCCAACCTTTCCCTAAACTCCAGGTTCCTTCAGCTCCTTCAAATCTGTACTGTCTCTTGTTAGGTTAGTAAGCATACCCCTAATCTTATTACTATTGTCAGGTATGAATGCACAACAGTGGCGCTCATTAAGCATCCTACAGACTCTGCCACTTTTCGCTAAAAGAATGTCTAAAGCAAGCCGGTTTTGAAGAGTCATAGCCCTCTCCGCAGCAAGTTCAGTATCCATCATGAGTATAGCCCCTGTGAAGTATGTCAGCATGTTATCCACAATAGTAGACAACTTTCGAATCTTTATGGAGTTTAAGATAACCCCCACTGAAGGAATTATGGCTCCAAATATATCACCTACGACAGTAGTCGCTGTCTCACTTTTGTCTAGTATGATGTAATTCAGACATTTTAGGAAACTTGTTTAAGTCATCGATTTGGTAAATTTTAGGAAAAACTATTCCCAAATAACATGTCCCATACCATCCCTTTGGAAGACAGTAATACGCATTAAGTCCACATATGTAATAGATCCCAGGGATCGCTGGATCCTGTCCATTTAACATGAACGTCCACTTACTCTGAAACAAAAACACATGTCTGCATTCACTCGTTCCCACAAATAAAGTTTCATGATCAGATTTTGGCCTATATATACAAAGCTTCCCTACATGTAATGCATCTATAGCTAACTTGCCTTGCGTCTTTATTGCACTATAAGCATAATCATTTGCAAACGTTCGTTTTTCTAATCCCTTTTCTAGCTTTTCCTTTAACGCTTTTCTTCTATCATCAGTGTGATCTAAAAAGCTCTTTTCTACAGGCGTTAAAAAGCATGTTAGATTATTGCGATGAGCATAAGCTGTACCAAATGTCAATTTAGGCTCAAAGAAACCCCTAACTATTTTTATATTATGATCTCTAGCTATCTTGCTCAAATATTCATTTATAGACACAAAAGAAAACACTACATCTAGATTAGAATAGAAGTATTGAATATATTCTTGATTAAACTACAACTTATCCCGTAGGTTAGCGGCAAACTATAGTACGTAACCCCTTCTTGTACTGACGAAGGAATCTTTGTGCACACATAACAATTCTTCGCATCCATTGTTTCAACATACTCATTTAGCAAGCGATAGAAAACATTAGTAGATAGCTCCCTTTTTGTGTTAGTTCCCTCATGCAAATATTTTGTATCCTGCTTAAACCTCTCCCATGGTGTTAGCGTAGCAGTCTCAGGAGTTGAAGCATTGTTAATCGCACTCTTATCCACCAAAGGCATTCCCACAATCACACCTATAATTACTATTGCACACGCAACACCCAAAATAACACTCAACCAACTACGAATCCTACCCCTATTATCATTATCTCGAATGTTACTCATGATCTGTAAAGAATCAGAGAGCAGAATAATATAAAGCAAACAATCAACTTGAGGAAGATCTAAAGCTCTTTTTTTTTTTTTTTTTCGAACAAAGTCTTTCTTTAGCAAGTATTTACAGCGTTTCACTCACTCCCAGGACCCTTTGTCAAATCAGGTTAGCAGCTTGTCATAATCGGTTTTTCAGAGTCAATTCAGGTTAACAGTGTCACATCCAGTAATTTATCAGTCTCTTTTCTCAGGTTTCTTTCTCTATTCAGTTGCTGCTTAACACAGTTACTTATTTGCGGGCAACTTCAAGTACCATAATATTGACCTGGAATTTCACGATCAAAACAAAATGCTAAGAATTCTCGTTGCCACTCAGCTGATGTCACATAAGCCCATTCAAGACCTGCGTACCTCCTGTTTGCAACTCTCTTTCTTTTAAGTTTGCGATCACCCTGCAACTCTCCTTCACTGAGATCTTCTTTCCTTGTTGTGTCAACTTCTTCCTCTATTATTTCATTAAGGACCACTTTCTCCTTTGCAGCTTGTGGTTCCGGCCAGTTATATCCTTCAAGTGTTTTCCTACCACTCGGCTTTTCAGGATGTTGATCAGTGCCCTCCTCTTGTGCTATGGTGTTTTCTCTTGATGGATTTGCAAGCGGCTCAGGAGGAGTCGGAACACTTTGACCTCCTTCTGCCTCACCTCCTTCGCCTTCAGGGTTTCAACTTCAAACCCGTATCAGTCTGCTTTGGGTCGGTCCTCCAGGTGCCTCATTTGAGATAGGCTCACTGTCACCCCTCTGGATTTCGTTTGCTGGTTGAGTGACCAAGCCGTCCTCAACAGGCTCTCCTTTAGTCTCAGTTCCCCTTTGATTACTGTCCGGCCCTGAGACTTCCTTCTCTGCAGTTGTTGCTTTCGACAATTCAAGTTCCTCATCAGTTGGACACATCACCTTCTTTGTGTGACTGGCATGGATCCAGTTTAGAAGCCCTGCACATTTCAGAGCAGTAGTAGTTGTCAGTATCACTTGATATGGCCCCTTCCAACGTGGCTCCAAACACGACTTCCTCACGTGTTTCTTGACAACAACCCAGTCACCAGCTTTCAGATTGTTACCTGGATCATTTAATCGGTGGCAGTGTGGTTGCTTCCACCAGGTGAGAGAAAGAGCGGACCATGTCAGCCAGACCCTTGCAGTAGTCCAACACCATATCATCCGTGATATTCACAAGAGCATTTGCAAGCACTACGGGCAACCTCATAGCTCGGCCCATGAGAATTTCATGAGGAGATAGTCCTGTTTTCTTGTCGGGTGTATTTCTCATTGACATTAGCACTAAGGGCAGTGCATCTGGCCATTTCAAATTTGTAGCTGCACACATTTTTGCCATTCTCGACTCCAAGGTACCAGTCATTTGCTCCACTAGTCCTGAAGCTTCAGGGCGGTAGCTACAGTGCAACTTCTGTTCAATGTTCAGTGCAGCACACAAGAGCTTAATCACCTCATTGTTGAAGTGTCTTCCTCTATCTGATTATAAAGAGATCGGAAACCCGAAACGTGGTATCAATTCCCTAAGCAGAAGCTTTGCTACTGTGAGACTGTCATTTCTACGTGTAGGGTAAGCTTCAATCCAGTGACTGAAAATACACACAATCACCAACACGTACCTCAGACCTTCACACACAGGCATCTCAATAAAATCCATCTGCATTCTGCTAAATTGACCTCCTGCTCTCCCAATGGGGCTCAAATTCACCACGGTCCCTTTTCCCGCATTCATCTGCTGACAAATGATGCACCTGTGACAGATAGCTTCTGCAGCTTGTCTGAATTTTGGATTAAACCAATCGATTTTGAACAACCTGATCAATGCGTCTCTCCCAACATGTGCTTGACCATGGTAAAACCTCGCAAATTGTGACAAAAGGCTGTTTGGCAAAACCATTTTCCCCTCCTCTGAAACCCATAAATCATCAGGTCTTTGTACACATTGCATTTTGAGCTAAGAGCGTTTCTCCTCTCTGCTGGCATGTCCCTGTAATGATTTTAACTCTTCCAGTGTGTCAACCACCCTCAATGCATAACCTGAGCATATTTCAGTTTCAGTTTCAGGTAACAATTCCCACTGGTCTTGGAACGATATACAGTTCAATGCACAAAATCTTGCAACTTGATCTGCATATCCATTTCCCATTGACACAAAGTCTTGTGATTTAACATGAGCATTGCATTTCACCACGGCAATTTCAAGAGGTAACTGAATCGCATGCAATAATTCCTTTATTCTCATGCCATTTTTCACTGGAGAACCAGAAGAGGTCAGGAAACCCCTCTGTGACCATAGCTGGCCAAAATCATGGACAATTCCAAATCCGTATCTGCTGTCAGTATAGATAGTGACCTTCAAATTTTCGGCGGCATGGCATTCCCTTGTAAGAGCAACCAATTCAGCCACTTGAGCAGAGTATACTCTTTCGAGCCAAGATGCTTCCAGGATACCAGAAATTGTACACACTGCATATCCGGCTCTCAGTACTCCTTCTGAGTCTCTCAGGCATGAACCATCAACAAAGATAATGTAATCATTCTCTTCCAATTGGGTATCTTTAATGTCGGGTCTCAGTTTGGTGCACAGATCTGTTACCTCAAGACAATCATGTTCTACCTCCTCAGCATCATCAATATCTGCATTTTCATTAGGAAGCAAAGTTGCCGGGTTCAACACAGTACATCTCTTTAAAGATACACCTGGTGACCCCAGTATAATTGTTTCATACTTAGTCAGGCGAGCATTCGTCATATGCTGAGTCTTTGTTCGGGTCAACAGAATTTCAACTGAATGCAGGACTATTACTGTTAAGGGATGTCCTATAACTATACCTTCACACTGAGTGAGGCTGTGACCAACTGCTGCAACTGCACGCAAACAACCTGGTAAGGCTGCTGCGACTGGATCCAAAGTAGCTGAAAAATATGCTACTGGGCGGTTTGCACCTCCATGGACCTGTGTCAGGACAGACAAAAAACAAGCATCACGTTCATGACAAAACAGTACAAAAGGCTTTGTGTAATCAGGCATACCTAAATCTGGTGCCCTGCACATGCTTTCCCTCAGTTCAATGAATGCTTTCATCTCTTTCTCGGACATGGTTATGGCACCCGGGCCATCCTGAATTTCCTTGACAGTCAACCTCACCAAAGGTTTAGAGATAATCGAGAAGTTGGGAATCCACTGGCGACAGTAGCCCACCATTCCCAAAAACATCCTAACATCCCTCTTGGTTGTCGGGGGATTCATCTACAACAGAGGTCTTCAAACTTTTTGATGCCGGGACCCCCTCTCAAAGATTTTTAGGTCTCAGGACCCCCTCCTGACAAAAATTTCTAGAACCTGGTACTCCTCATAATCGTCAATAATAAATGTCCCCATTTCCCACAGCAAATCATTTTTACAGTGAGGAAATAATATTAATATTAAACAGTGGTTAGCAAACCAAAGGTCAGTGAGTGTGGGTGCGTGGCCAAAGGTGTGGCTAAAAACAAAGGTCCTCATTTATGAGGATTTGGTGTAGGACAGTGCCACAGGACTTGCTACACTGCCCTACAGCAATACAAAAGGGCAGGAATGGACCGTATTTATGAAATACAATGCATTTCTGTCCTTTCCTCCTGCGCTGGCACACAAATTGCTGCCTAGCACCAACGTAGCCAGGATTGTTTTTGTGCCGGAAGGGGCACCTTGCTGCACAAAAACAATCCAGAGAGGCATTGTACATCTTTCTATATGTGGGGCAGATAGCAACACACATGAAAAGAGGATAAACAAGGAGAAATTAAAACATTTCTCCTCATTATGCCTGCTCTGGGGAGGCCTAAGGTTTTGGCACTGCTCCAGTTTACGTCATTTTGTAAATCTGGGGCAGGGTCAAAATCCATGGGTGTTGCGTGGGAACACCCACCACAAAGCCCACGGAACCTCTCCTTGATGCAAAGTAAGGCAACGTTTATAAGGCCATTCAAAGCCACGTAGGGTGGCTTTGTGTCACCTCATACGTATGACTAAGAGACTTGTGCCGCTGGAACGTCAAAAAAGTGATGCTCCAGCAGCTCAAGCTTCTCATAAATAAACCCCAAAATATTCTAAGTTGTTTTTAAGTCTTTCACCGTCAGGTAGCTACATATAGAATAACAGCCAGCTTTAATGAAAAATAAATGTAAAAAAAGTTGTTACTTATTGGGAAATGCACTGTAGTGCATTAGGAAACTTCTATTAGTTAATGCACACCCAGTACAAGATAGGCCACTACAAAGAGGTTTAAGTTAAAACTGTGCTTCCTAAATGTAGATTTAAGTAATACCAGAGCATATGCTATACCTTTTTTTTTTAATAGCTGTCTCTTCAACACCTCCAGGTGAAGTAAGCGCTGTGTAATTACAATTAAAAGCACACACAATTCTTAACTCTTTGCACTACGCCTAAAAAAAAGAATAAATGTTTGTCATCACAAAGCTGTGAGTGATTTGATCAGCTCGCCAGCATCCTTTACAGTTGCAGATTACCCTTTACATTTGCAGATCAGCTCGTAGAGCACATTTGCATTTCATTCAGGAAGCAGGTGCCCTGGTGTGAAGGCTTCCTTAGCTGTCTGTGGCTTTCACAGCACAGGAAACTCAATACATCACCTGAGGTATTTTAACAATCAGTTGGGGGAATGCGGGACCCCCTTTCCAGGACTCCACGGCCCCCCTGGGGGTCACGACCCCCAGTTTGAAGACCTCTGATCTACAATATGGCTGTCACCCTTCCTTTGGATATTTTCCTCGCCCACTTTTCAATTAGGTGACCCAAGTATTTCACCTCTTTCTGACAGTACTGTAGCTTCTTTGGGGACACTTTATGTCAGTTCTTTCCCAAATGATTCAGTAAAGCAATAGTATCGTACCTGCAATCATCTTTCGTTTTGGACGCAATTAACAAATCATCAATGTACTGAACTAGAGTTGAACTAAATGGCAATTCTAAGGATTCCAAGTCCTTCTTCAATATCTGATTGAAGAAGGAAGGTGATTCTGAAAACCCTTGAGTAATTCGACACCAACTGTAAACCTTGTCCAGGAATTTGAAACTGAAGAGAAATTGGCTGTCCTAATGAAGAGGCACCGAAAAGAATGCTTGAGACAGGTCCACAACTGTGAACCACTCTGCATCACACGGAACCTGAAACAATCACGGCTGGATTTGGCACTATGGGGCAACATTTTACCACAATCTCATTGATTTTTCTCAGGTCTTGGACAATTCGAACTTTCCCACAAGGCTTTTTCAGACCCATTATTGGTGAATTACACGGGCTGCTCATCACTTCTTTTAGAACTCCTTGCTTTACAAAGTCTGCAATTATCTGCGTCACCTGTATAAGGATATCTTGTGCCATGTGGTACTGCGGTACTTGGGTAAACACTGCATTTGGCTTCACTTCTACCTTGACTGGTTCTACTCCTTTTATTAATCCCACTTCCTTTCAAGTCCCACACTTTCTCTGCCACTGTTCCCTGCAATTCGGTTGGCAAATCAGTCACTGTGAACATCGGGAAGAAGGTTATCAAAGGTTACTCCTCATCTACAGTCTACGTCTCTGGTTCTGAGATTTGACCATCCTCCCCTTCATCATCACTGTTTGTCTGCACTTCAATCCCTTCATTGGAACAGGTAATCGAACACCTCGTCTTACACAGTAAGTCTCTTCCCAATAGGGATACAGGACTTGAATCACAGACTACAAATCTATGTAATCCCTGGAAGGTACCAATCTCAATTTGGACCGGATTTGTCAGGAGCTAATTTGCTACTCCTACCACCCTTATGGTACGCCCCGAAAGCGGCAATTTCGGAACATCTGCACTTCTGACTGTTGAGCATGTAGCTCCTGTATCAACTAGGAATGAAACCTTGTGACCCATCACCTTCCCTTGCACATAAGGTCCCCTCTGATCTACTTCTAGGGACACTGCAAGCCTGCACTCCTCACTATCTGAACAATAATCCGACCATTCATCGTTTATTCCATCCTCACCACGCAATGGGAACTGTTGTACTGTATTATTTTGACTCATTGTTTGGCCTGTGACCTGCTGAGGAAGCATCACCTGTTGCTGTCCTATTGGAGCTAATGGTAATTGCATTTGCTGTCTAGGTACCATGGGAATCTGCTGCCGTACCTGCTGCATCTGTGCTGGTTGAACATGTGGCATTTGTATTTGTTGCATGGGCTGGAGACCCTGCATCTGAACCATATTATTTTGAAAGTTTGGATTTGGACCCCTCGTTTTTGGACCCCTTACATTTTGAAATGTACCGACATCATTGCTTTGTTGAACAACACCATCCTGCACCATCATTGGGCACTCCCGCTTCCAGTGTCCCACGCCCTGCATGCATGGCATGGTAACATCTTTTTCATCCCCTGCTCATCATTCTGAACCACAACCGTATTCAAATCTGGACCACGGTTCACAAAACCTCCTTGACCTCGTCCTCTCGGTTGTGTCTGAAACATCCCGTTTCCTTGCGGTTGCTGCTGTACCATCTGCTGTACCTCATTTCCCTGCATCCCTGCTTGAGCTGCTCTAATTTGCATCACCATCACCTTTTCTTTCAGCTTTTTCTGCCTCAATTCACTCTCATCGCTACAGTATTTTGCATACTGCAACACCTCATCAATTGGCTTCGCTTGCCAACAGATCAAATGATTCTTAATCATCTGGCTGATCTCTGGCCTCAGCCCTTCAACAAATCTGAACACAAGGTGATTCATGTCTTTCGGTTCTATGACCTCAGTGCCACTATAGTGTTTGAATGCCTTCCACAACCTCTTATAGTAAGCATGTATGGACTCTTTACCTTCCTGTGACGTTTGATCAATCTTCTGCCAATCAGTAACTTTCGGCGACACCTTCTGTTTCAAAAACTCAATCACCTTATGGTAATACCTCATCAAATCAGGAGACGGTGCTCCAGTAGCCTTGTCCCTTGTCGGCTCCTCTGTTGGCCAATCCACACCCCTCTTGCACTCAAGCCATAAGTCAGCTGGGATGATCTCAAACAATGTATTCAAGTCTTCCCAAAGACATTTCGCAAGCTTCACCAACCTGTCCGTCTGCTGATACCACTCTATTGGCTTCTCCCTCAACCTGGGATAGTCATTTGTGAATGACGGAATGTCACCTCTAGACCACGGTACATGGACTAGGACCCCTCCAGCTGTTTCTCTCATTGGTAAAATTTTTATTGTTCCCATGTCTGGCACAGCTTTCGCCTGCTTCGGTTCCGGGCAGTCACTTTTCTCTTTATCTCTCTTCTTTGCCCATCTGCCTTCCCACTTCTCTAATGCTCCCCAAATGTAAGCGCTCTGCAATATCTCTTTAAGGTGTGCCCTCATTCCAGTGGATCTCATATGATCGACATTTTTAGGTTCAAAGTCTAACCTATAACTCCTCTTCAAATGCTTAGTATTGTCTACGTCTGTGCCATACTTGTCCGCTAGGTTTCCCAACCTCTGATGTACCCTGCTCACTTCTTTGGTTATTTTGGGGCACAGAAACCTCAATTCTCCTTCAGTGTATGACTCTAATCTGTTCACCCCCATCGTTCCTTCTACTAACTCTGTAGCTTCCATACCCAGCCTCACAAAATTCAGGTATCCCTCCCTTTCTGATTGCTCTGTGGTCACTGAAGTGGTCTGCGGAGTGTTGAGTTTATCTAACCACTCGTTCAACTGTTGCGCTGTTAAGCCTTGCAACGAGACATTTCCAGGCTGCATCATTGGTGTCTGTGATGTATTTGCACTCATTACCTGTGGGGTTAGTGTACCCAACCCTGCTTGCCTCATTGTCTCTAAAGGAACCCCAATCAGACTGAAATCCAACAGGGATCTAGAACTTTCGGCTGTCTGTTCTCCTTGCGTCATTACTTGGGAGCTTCCTACGAACCCTCCTCTTATAGCCTCTTGAGTCATTACCCCTTGGTCACACACAGTAGGCTTTGCTTGCGCATACAACGGTACTGGCGGGCCAACAGTAATTGGCAATGATATAGCAGCTAGTGTCTGTCCAGTTCCCAAACCCTGTGGAGCATTAACTCCCATAGCTTGATTCATCATGGGTGCTGTAGCTACTGACTGCGATCCTGCGACCGAAGTGTAATTCGGGACCACCTGTTGCTGCGGCTGGGGTAGCAATTGTGGAGTTGACTCAATCTGCACTAACTTGGATCTCGTGTATACCGGATCAGGCGGCACCATCAAATTCGTAGTTGTCTCTAGTACTGGGACATCAGGGTAGAGCCTCTGAATTGGTGGTGGCTGCAACTGTATCTGCGTGTCTGGTGCAGTGGATACACTGACACCATTCTGTTTCGAACTGTATTGCTTGTCTGTACTGTATTTATGATTCCCTTATTATGTGTCAGATGTTCAGGACCCGCACTAGTACTCGGTCCATTATCATTCATGGCATAAGGTGGCGGTCGATCATGTAACAACTGATTAAGAAACTCATCATCGTCTGAATCATCTGCATCTGCCCAAGACTTTTGAGTCTCCTTTGGCTTTCTAGTGCCCTTGTCGGTTTTACAAGTGGCCTTCTTTCCCTGTGTCTCGGCTTCTTGAGTTATTGCCGGAAACATCTAAACTCCGTCTACTATTCCCCTTCTCCACATCTTGGTCTCGCTATCCCATCTAGCCTCCGCTAGAGTCTTTTTTCTGCTTTTCTCATTCTCCTCACAAATTTCTGCTGCCTCTGTTGTATGGCCATTAAATCCCAAATCGCTAATGCCTCAAACTGAGCTGGTCTCGGAGGCGGTTTTTGCTCACTTACTCTCCACAAATTCTCCAAAATCCTTATATTAAACGTTCCGTACTCCGGAAATGCCAAACATCCCTCCTTTTCTGTCATTTTGCACCACTGCTTTAGCCAAAGACATGGCGCGACTCCCTTCTCCTCCATTAAGGTTTAAGCCGGAGTATCCTCTGGCTGTGTTGGCTCCCCCACACTCACGGTAATATATGTATCTCCCCTCAAAGCACTCTTTAGAGCCTTGAAAAACTTAATTTTTGTGTCTTTTATTTGGTTTAGAATCTAATCAGGAAGTGACTTTAATTCCCAGAACACTCTTCGCCCACCTTCTCAACCAATTGCCTCTTACGGACGGCTGCCAATCCGTGCGCGTCCCCTCTCGACAACTGACATATCCCAGCGCAGCTCCAGTGACGTCACACTCACTGCGGCTGACAAAGTCTTGCGGCTTGTCTTCCTCACTCTAAATCCACACAAAACTAATGCAATATATTGCGAGCACTTCAACAATAAACTCAAATTTGCTGGTTTACTACAGGAAGGGTAAAACAATTGCTTCAGAACTTTACAGAGATATCACTTGAAGCCTCGGCGGCTATTCTCTCCTTCTTAGATCCCACACTCGCAAGAAGAATTCAACCCGCAAATCCTACTCTCGACTTGTCAATGGTTCGTTCTAGTGCACTTTAGAACTTGCCAAATCTCCATTGAAGGTTTCACACACATACTTTGACTCAAACCCGACTTGTCAACCACGCCTGATTGACCTATTAAACCGCACAAATTACAACATAAACAAAGTGTCTCATACACTTCTCAATATACTCCGGAGTCTCAGACCATGACGGTTCCGTACATCACCAACAACCACGTGGACAATTTTTGAGCACAAAGCGCAACACTCACATGAAGTTCGCCAACTTCCCTACTCTCATACTGCGGAGTACGCCCACTCCTACTAAAACATCACCTGGCCTAAATTCACACAAACTTCACAATTCACCCGCGATATGCATAAGCTGAGCAAACGCAAATTCTACACCACACATTATCACTAGAATGCCGAGAACATACCCAACTCACTTAGGCAAGCTTCGAGATTCCGGGAAAGTCATTTGGGACCTATAGGCACATCATACCTCCAATTTGCATTATTTCATAAATACACTTTTAAACAATGGTCCCTCGTCCTAGGGCCCCCAAAGGGCCTGAACCATCCTCTGCTACCAGAACTGGTAACGCGTCCCTTACTAGATAATTCATTCACTCTGGGACTCGTTTTAGGCCGATGAATCTTTTGACCCTGATTGAAGACACCTTAAGACGAGATAACTAACCAACATGTCAATCAATAAGTCAGTAACGTCATCAATAATCACCATCACAAATCAATTCAATGTCATTAATGAGAATCGGGACACACCATGACCTTTCAGTCATGAATAACCACACCAGTTTATTCCCTATTGATTACACTCTACCAGCAAGTTTGTTAGTCTCAAAACCAAGTAACACATCAACATTGTCATAATATTGCAACTCCAATAAGATTTCATCAAAGCAAAAATTATGAATATGAGAACATAGAATGACGTCAACATGGATTAACTTTAGCAGAGTATCATTAGCACGTTACTCAACAAAGCATTGATTCAGTCATGTGTCTATTTGCGTCTGTCTAGTGAACCCCTTAACTAACCTCAAATTATCATTGGCATGTTGGGCTTCATGCAAAACAATTTTGGTAACACAAATTTAGAAAACATCTCACTAAGGTCTCTGTCAAAAGAAGCAGTTGGTACCTAGAAAGGAAAGGCAAACAGACAATTACAATTTCATCATCATATAGTTACCCTCCGTAATGGGTCAGCATACAGAGTCAGTCTTCGTCCTCAGGACATCAATTGATTCGCCATCAGCCAGGAAACACAGCAAAGTTCAGCAAGACGGGGTAAGTAGGGACACTTCCCTCATAAGGTGGAGAAGTATAGAACGGGCAAGGTAAGGGTGAGAATGGGTTGAAGAGTCAAACAACAAAGTCTTTAGGCAGAGTGACAAAGTGGCTGGGTAATAGCAAGAATAGTTTGCAATGGCATCTCCCCTGGCTTCTCGTGTCAAAGGGTTTTATCCCTTTTCTGTTGTACAGTCCCTTAATTTCCAGTTGGGCAGGTTTGGCGCACCACTATCTCCATCCAATAGTTTTCTGCTCATACTATCAAAATTGTCACCTCATAACAGTTCTCACGTAGTTCATTGGTTCCTGTGATTGACATCTCCAATGGGAAGAATGTCCGGTATGATTTCATATTCTCGTGGTCCTCTCGCATCCCCAGTCAGTAGTTCCATTGTCTATACCGGTTTAGGCGACCTTGTACCTGTTGCAAGTCTACACTGTTACATTCAGCAAGAATGTTTCTTTGAGCAAGTCGAGTTTCATGAGAACAGATCTACTACAGTTTCACTCATCTTCTAGCTTCTGGAAAAATACGATTACATGTCCTTCAGCAAGTCAGCACACTGCACGTTAGAAAAACACATTTAATATGCAACCGGGCCGCTAGGCCCCGACTCATGCTAACTAAGGCCTAGTGAATTAATTAACAAAACCTTAACATATAATCCTTAATACTGATACAAAATCATACATTAGTGCATCAATAATTCATTATTAGTCAATTTCATTAATCCCCGTCTATATTGACGGCCACTCCCCGTGGGCACATTTCAAACGCACGTTTAGTAAAACACAGCAATATTTTCTATGCGGCATTGTTATGCATTAGTTCACAAACATTTCATGTTAATTTTGATTATAAGAGCTACGCTCCAACAACTCCTTAATTCCCAACCGACAGCGAGGGCAAAAACAGGGACCTGCATTTCAGACCCTTAAGCGAATTCCCAGGAAAGGCGACAGGGCTGCCCACTATCGGCTCCATTATTTATGCTGGCACTGGAACTTGTAGCACAGCTGCTGCGTCAAGGGGGGTGGAATGGGGCATTCTATTAAAGGGCACGACCCAGGCTATTTCACTTTATGCTGACGATATGATACTGTACCTAGAGGATTTGCACATGGACCTGTCAAATATAGCCGTAACACTGACCGAGTTCAGACAACTTTCTGGCCTCCAGATCAATACTGATACATCTTGTGCTTTCGCATTCTTAGCTGACCCAGGTCGGGTAGTGTTTGAGTTCGGTGGTGCTTTGATCCCCGTGGAGTGCCATACATTTCATTACCTAGGAATTCATGCATACCGTGACCCACGGGATGTATTAGAAGGGCACCATATGCGGACAATCATCTCCCTTAAGCACCAAATTAGTTTTTGGACAACATTGCCTATCTCAGTGGCTGACATACTAGCGCTAGCGAAGGTGGTCCTTCTTCGGAGGCTGCTATAGCATTTTGTAAGCCTACCAGCAGTGGTCCCAGCATCGGTGTTCTGAGTGCTCAACAAATTATTGATTGAACTAGCATTTGAGGGGTGGTGGTCGTCACATAGTGGGTCTGACTTAACTACAATTACTAGTACTGGGGGTCCCAGACCTTAAAGCATACTGTATAGCAGGCCAACTGCAGTGGATGGCCTGCTGGCTTGCAGGCAATAACCTCCACGAAAAGGGCTTCACGTCCACCCAGATGCAAAATGGACATCTACACAGACTGCTGTGCCCCAGAACATCGTCCCCTCGCAACACCCCTTTATTACTGCTAGTGGCACTAACATATTGGCACATGGCACTGCGGTATACACACACGCCCATTCCATATGCCCTGAACATACCACTGCAGGGTCTACTCCTCGCACTGAGAACACTATCGGCGCAACGTTTAGAAGCAATCTGAAACACTGACTGTTTGGGTGCTGTTCACAGATGGAATACTGATGACCATGCAGATTTTTTATATACACATGGGTTACCATACTCCTTGTTTTTAATCCAAGCAGGAACACTACACTACATTAAAAAATACTGGGATCCTGAAGGAATAGAACCTTACACATTTGAATTCCTCCAGGCACTGCACACCATGGGCCATGGCAGTCATTTGGTTCGGTGGATATACCATGGCATACAGGCACATTTAGGAACATCTGTAAACACACTTTGCACTAAATGGGGGATAGACCTGGGCTGTTAATTCACTGATAATGTATGGAAATTTCATCTTGCAGCCCCCAAAGCGGTGTCCAGAAATTCTAGATTTAAGTTAATTTACTTCCCCACATTTCATAAAGCATATCTCACCTCGCACAGACTAAATAAAATGTTTCTGGACGCTAAACCGAGATGTCCTCGCTGTCGCCGAACAGATGGCGACACTTTTACATATGCTGTGTCAGTGCCCAGTGTTAACATCCTACTGATCAGAGATAGCACAATCTCTTATAGATCTGACGGGGCACTCCTACTGGCAAATGCCAGACGCCTGCATAGTTGGCTTTTATCCCCAACCCCAGAAAGCCAAGGTGTCCACACGATTCACAGATCTGGCCTTACTGCTGGCCAAACACTCTATTACGAGCCTTTGGAAGTCCCCATCTTCTCCACAAACAGTACATTGGAGAAAAGAGGTGGCCGAATGGGGCATGGCAAAGAGTGGGGCGTTGCGAAGAGAAGAAAACAGGGGGCTGAGCAAAACACCTATCTCCCTGGAATGGTATATATTTTTGGATAGATTAAAGGGACAGTCAGGGGGAGAATGTTGATGTACACACCTAGTTAATTGTCAATGTGCATGTGCCACCATTGATGTGCACTCACACCTTTCATACCCACCACTACTCATTCCAAAGTCAACCTGAAAGTAATAGTACATGCCTACACAGAAGATATGTTTACACCTGTGCATCTTCACACTCAGTTCCGCACCCATGGCTATATATTATTGCCAACAGTGTAACTCTTCTGACCTGTGGATCCTCAGTGACGGGGACCCGTGTATAGCCCCAAACAAACACTGGACACTGGTGGACTGCACTTGCTGGTTACTTGTTCAGGGGGAGGAGGGAGGGATTGGGGAGTGCTACTGAAACATTAGCATGTAATATTCATTTTATGTCTTTACTACCACTGAGTACTTTACAAATTGGTACTTTTTTTTACTTTATACCATTAGTGGTCTAGTATGTAATCAGAAATACGTGTTGCTACCAAAATGCAATACAGTTTGTGAAAAAAAATTAAATGTCTACATATTAAGAACAGAATGACCCATCTGGATGGGCTTTGCTATAATTGAGCTGTTCTTAATGAGGATATTCTGACAATACTCCAATGATTATTTAGGCACTGCTCCACATTTCCATTTTTTTGTTTTTGTACTGCCTTTCACTCTGAAAATCTCAAACAATTTATCCTTTCCTGGAGCCTTAATATATCATACCACAGGTTGTTTTGCTAACTTTGTCCAAAGCAATATCTCCTCTGTATCTAAAATACTCAAACTTTATAGTGCTAGGGGATTTTAATGCCCATATGAAGTTCCTAACAAGTGGGCTCTATAGCTCAGAGAAGCTACTGAAGTTTTAAATCTCCCTCTTAAAAATAATGCTCTAACTCACATTAAGGGACGGATACTCGCAGGACCTTGTTTTTTCTAATTTGACCAATCTGGTTTGTAATACTCCTTATCCAGTCATCTGGTCTGACCACTATGTAGTTAATTTTTTAATGGTACTCATCAGCATTGGTCAAACCTGATGTTAAGTCACTTTAAAAAAACACGTCCCTGGCACAAAATCATTGTTGGTAATCTAACTCACTCGCTTAATAAAACAGTGTTGGAGGGAGGTCCGGATTTAGATGCTAAAGTTGAAAGTTCCAACAGCCTCCTCCTGGAGCCTTTGGATGGAGTGGCACCTTTAAAGTCTAGCACCTCGAAACGAAAGTCGCCTTCAGAATTTTGGTTTACTCAAGACTTGCATGATGAAAAAAGGCATTGTAAACCCCTAGAAATAAAGTGGAGTAGGGGTTATGATCATGATGACAAGGCTATTCATAAAGTAGCGCTCTGGGCTTTCTGTAAGAAAAAGTTTAAAGCGAGAGCAGATGCAATCTCGGACCCAATTGATTCTTTTCATTCGGCAGCACAAGTCCAAAAAACTGTCACTGACCCAGGTTTGTTAACCCTCAATGCAGGAGATTGCCTGGTACCCATGAATCTACAGGACTCCTGTTTTTGGCTGTCAATTCTACCTGCTCACAGTAATTATCTGAGTTTTACGATAGGCGTCTCAGCATTATCACTTCATGGTTCTGCTGTTTGGGCAGATTAATCCACTGTTAGTTTTTACCAAGGTAATGACCGAGGTGATGGCTTTGCTGCGGTTTTGCTATTCACTAATGACCGAGCTGACAAAAATCTCTGGAATGCACTTCTTAGTTCAAAGAAGACATTTATTATTGCACCATGATGTGCCTCAAAGGAGATTAGCATGTTGAAAGCACACGTTTAAAAATAGTCACAACAATGAAAGGAAAACATACTGCAATATACACAGCAAATATTTGTAATGCAAAGCAAATAATTAATTAAAAATGCATCACCGTAGGGCGTGACAGGTTCTTCATCTTTCTAATGCCAGCAAGACGATGACCCCGTTCAGCTGCGAAAGAGAAAGAGATCTCTACCCTTACGGGAAAGATATCAGGCATCCGACATCTAGAATCCTGATTGAGGCCACTCACTCACTGTCACACTGGGTCTTTTTATATCTAAAAAAAAAACAAAAGGAGCTTTCTGGAAAACAAAATCCTCATTTCGCAATTCAAACATGCTGGCTAGTTTAGGTATGCTTTGAAAATAACACTTTGGGGTTTGGCCACAATCCCAAGGTGTCAAATCAAAACAAGACCGTTCCCTGCCGTCTGAGTACATCCTTATCAACCAAAGCCCTCGTGAGAAAAAGCATGAAAACAAGACAGAAGAACGAGTTACTTACCTTCGGTAACGACTTTTCTGGTGGATACATTAGCTACCTGTGGATTCCTCACCTAATGAATACTCCCATGGCGCCAGCATTCGACAGAAATCTTCTTCCTAGTCTCTACAACTACCTGTGGATTCCTCACCTAATGAATACTCCCATGGCTGCACCACTTCAATCACCGACGCCTGTCCAGGTGAAGTCGGTAACGCCGGAGAGGGCAACGGCGTCGATGGATGCGGCGTGACCGTGGGACTGACCTCCCAAGTCCTCCGGCGCCGATCCGAAGACCTGGAACGAGTCTCCTTGCTTGAATGGCGCCGTGATTCTCTACGGCGCCGGGAGTCTCGATGACGCCGATGCCTTGGCGAAGAAGACTTCTTATGATGTTTTTCTTTCTTCGACTTCGCCATAAACAACTTTCCTCACGTTCCTTGAGGGCCTTTGGATTCATGTGCTGGCATGAATCGCAAGTCGAGACGTCATGGTCGGAGCTTAAACACCAAAGGCAGTCGGAGTGAGGATCCGTAACTGACATCTTGCCCCCACACTCACGACAAGGCTTAAAACCCGACTTTCTCTGCGACATTATTACTGCAGCGAAGGACTACGCAGCAAAAAATACACTGTAACCACGAAAGTAACAGTTGCTCCCTCAAAGATAACCGTTTCGAATGCACGGAAAAAAGGGAACTGACGTCGGCACGTCGTCGAGGACCTCTTATTGCCTGTATGACGTCAGACGGCGTCGCGTGGGCTAGAGTGACGTCCTCGTCGACGTGCAGAGACTAGGAAGAAGATTTCAGTAGAATGCTGGCGCCATGGGAGTATTCATTAGGTGAGGAATCCACAGGTAGTTGTATCCATCAGAAAGCACAGTTTACAATGTGGAAAATTACAAGCAGCTTTAACGTGGCAGTGTCTAATGCTACGATAAAGTCAATAGGCAGAATGAATCTAAGGCTAAACTGAATACAAAATGAAGTCTGTAACTGGTGAACACTGGACAGATAATCCAGGTGCAAAGTGGTGCAACACAAAGTCAGTGGTCAAAACACACATTTCTCTACAGCTGCCTAGGTCAAGAGTCCATCTATGCTTTTAATTGGAGACTGGTTTGTGAGGTCAGGATCTACTGCCTTGGTTATGGAACATCGTTGTTCATGACTTGGGCTTCATGATCAGCAACCAGAAGTTCCATCCCGTGCCCACACATCTCATGCCCTTCTCACAGGAGCAGTGCTAACCATAACATTTAAAAGTATTTGCTCCTCCACAGGATAATAAATCCTGAACAGGATTTTGATGCTTCTGGGACAGACATCGATCCTGTTTCTGCAAGTCCTACAACTGTTATGCCGGATAGTCTCATGCATCAATGGCTCCAAATGAGAAAGTCTCTTGACTCAGTGCACAGCAATGGGTCTGTCCTTCTGCATAAGCACCATGGATGCATCCTTCCAGTTGTTAGTGGGTTGTCGCTCCAGTCCAATGCATTTGAAGGCTACCCTAGTTAGGGACAACTCCTTGTTGGTGTACGATGCCTATCTGAGTGACATCACAACAAAGGCCTGCAGTCCACATTGGAGCAGTGCCTGCATGTACATGTGTTGAGCCTTCAGGTGGTCCTTCTTGTCCAGAAGGATTTCTTCCTTTCCATCTCACGGACTACCAATCAAAGTCTATTAGACAAAATCACCACTGTTCATACAGACATGGCAATGTAGGGTGATGGTCCATCTGTATGGCCCAGCAACTAGGCATTTTCCAGATAGCAGCACACCTCAAGAGCACCCTGAAATGAGGGTGTATGCTTAAATCACCTCCCCTTCAAGCACAATAAGCGATTACTTCATCTTGACAATGTATGTTTTTCAGATTGGGGTTTCCAAGCACAGATTTCTTTACTGTGATGCAGAAAACAAAGTGCCCTGAGTTTTGAGCCACTTCCCCCTGTCTTTCAAAAGGTGCAGGTCGATCGAGCAAAGCAGACACAAATCACCTCAACCTGGGAAAAGAGGATTTGCAATGCCGGCCGTGCGTGCACAGGGCAGTCCTGCTATCACAGCTGCTTGGCCAAGTTGTTCATCCAATTTCTTAGATACTTTAAAAGCACAAGTGGAGATTGAGCAGTGCTAACAGAAGAACTTCTTCTTGCTGCCTGAGTTTATAGACATTATTTTGGCAGCCAGAAACCCTAATCTTGAAATATTTTTTTTTAGGAGCTGCAGTAAGTTTATGGAGTGGTGTGAGTCAGATGATCAGCCCCCCTTTCAGTCACACCTTTCTGTCATGTTACCCTTTTCACTATTTCTTTCTCTGTACAGTCCAACAATGGCTACTATAAAGGATTATTTGAATGTCCTATGCACCTTAATGTATTTTCCTGATCAGAATTCTTTGTGTAAGTTGCCACAAGTAGCTCAGCTTTTAAAAGGTTAGCTTCACGTAATACCTCCCACTCCATTTATTGTACCTTAGTAGAATCTGAATCTTGTGCAACATTCTGTTTTCTTAGTGCCTTCAGGATATCTGGATAAATGGACTCTTTCTACTTTTCCATCATTCCCACTGAACCTGTTACCTGCATTACACAAGGGCCACCTCATCAATTCCATTCTTCATCCCACCTCCACATTCCACCAAAAAGGACAATCAACTACGCAGACTGGACCCCAGGTGAGCAGTGTCTTAGTATATTAACCACACACTAGAGGACAAGTAGATAATCAGCTCTTTGTGGGCACTGCAGAGACAGAAGGGCAAAACAATGACCAAGCAAGGTTTCTGGTGTTGTGTTATCTTTTGCAGTAAGTTCTGGTGTGCTCTTGCCAAAAAAGACCTTCCGACTGGCATTTGTGCCCTCTCCACTAGGACCATGGCAGGGATAAGCAAAAAAAGAATTGTGTCTCATGCAGACTGATGATGTACATCAACAACTATAGTCAGGATTCTGAACTAGTTCCAGTACTGAGATAGCAACCTTGAAAGTTCAATAGAGTATTAACTGCATTCTGAGTGACAGAGAAACATACCTATTTACTTGATCCAACTGCAACATTCAACAAGGCCCATGACAATAGGCTGCTTCACAAATTGATACATAAAATAGGCTTCTAAATCCAAGACCTAAAATGGCTCTTTACCTCCTACTCTCATGCGATCAGATAACAAAGATCAATAGACGCACCTTAGGAACAGTGAGGTGTGTGGTCGCTCAACAATCCATACTTTATTCAAGATTTTTACAGTGTACTTTAAATTTACATTTAGCAGAGACAAGCGTCACTATCTATCAAAATGTGAACAACATACAACATCACGGTCTTACCACTTCTTTACTTAAATTAAAAAAAAAAAAAAATAATCTTCTCACAACAGCCTAACAGAAAAGCAAATTCGACCTGGGAGTTCTTGAAGAACTTTAACTAGAAGCTTTCTCCCCTTCCCTGCCAAATTAGGTAAAATTACTCAGCTTTATGGTTGCCTTCCCTCACAAACAAACAGCTGTCATCCAATTTCTATCTACAGTCTCTAAAGAAAATCTAGAACCTACTATCCATAAACCGACTGAAAATAAACAGATGCAGCGCCAACCTAGGCTTTGGAAAAAATATCTTAGCCGGCATATCATAGTCCTCTCTCACTCCATTCAAAAGTGTCTTCCAAGTTATGACTAGACTCACCACATCCAATTGGGACTTTCACTATACATTGCCCCGATTCAAAGAGACTTAAACTGTTCATACTCAGAACCAAGGATCACATTTAAAATTAGTTCCTTACATGTCACTATGTTTGAACAATTTACTCACTATCTTATGCGTACAACAATGTTAGGGGTGCAATGATTCACAGCATGAACCCCCAAATATTAAGGCATGTCAAGGTGTGAAGAAAACTTTCACTACAACAGAAACCAACCTATGAAACTTAAATTCACAACAGCTGAGAACCCAAAGCACTTTCCCATCCAAAATGAAACAAATACATTTAGGTTATGAAAGGGCCTACCCTAACATTCTCCTCAGAACTGTCAACTTACTTAAAATCTAACCTATACTGCCAGCCTGTAAAAATTAACAAATTTAAGTTTTATTATGATGCAGGTAATTTAATATTTATCTGCAGTTCCAAGGCTTCTGAACCTATTATTTTACCGTTACCTTATGCTCTGTTGATTATCTGTAATGTATTTTTTTTTATCGATGCCATATAAAGCACACTAATAACAATGGTGCAGTTGCACTGTATAAAAATGTTAAATAACTAAATTATCTTTGCAAATGAAAATGCATGTCAGAAATCTGAAACCCAGAAAATAATTCTAGGACTACTCCTGGGACATTACAAATCTCACACCTTTGCCAGAATATAAATGTGAATACTAGACCAAGTGGTACATTTGCTTCGAAGCTAGGCCCGGAACCATGGAAGTAAGTTTCCTTATATTGTTTTAAAACAGACCACACATTATTTCAAAAGCTAGTCAAGTACCAGCCATGAGCAGCCGAGCAGGAAGACATTGTTGAAGGCACTTTGGGGGTCATTCTGACCCCGGCGGTCTAAGACCGCCGGGGCCAGGGTCGGCGGGAGCACCGCCGACAGGCCGGTGGTGCTCCCAAGGGCATTCCGACCGCGGCGGTAAAGCCGCGGTCGGACCGGCAACACTGGCGGTCTCCCGCCAGTGTACCGCCGCCCTTTGGAATCCTCCAAGGCGGCGCAGCTAGCTGCGCCGCCGAGGGGATTCCGACCCCCCCTACCGCCATCCAGTTCCCGGCGGTCCGCCCGCCGGGAACCGGATGGCGGTAGGGGGGGTCGCGGGGCCCCTGGGCATGGCACTGGCATGGGCACTGCAGGGGCCCCCTTAAGAGGGCCCCTACAAGTATTTCACTGTCTGCTTGGCAGACAGTGAAATACGCGACGGGTGCAACAGCACCCGTCGCACCTTCCCACTCCGCCGGCTCGATTACGAGCCGGCATCCTCGTGGGAAGGGAGTTTTTCCCTGGGCTGGCGGGCGGTCTTTTGGCGACTGCCCGCCAGCCCAGGGAAAAACTTAGAATACCCTCCGCGGTCTACTGACCGCGGTGCGGTATTTCGGAGGGGGGAACTCTGGCGGGCGGCCTCTGCCGCCCGCCAGAGTTAGAATGACCCCCTGTATGTTGAGAATCACTCTTATATCTACAAACCTTTGCAAGAATACAAATATCTACAGTTTTGAAAACATATGGGGAACCAAACAGTCTTCTTAAAAAGCATTTACAAATGGGATAGGGTGGACCTTGCCTAAGCCTTTTGCAAAACATGGGTATTGGCAAATACTTGGCTGTTCTGAGTTTCAGAGAGGTTCAGCTAAACACATGCACTAGCATAAATGTTACATATGTTCAATTGAACTGGTCCCTTTACAAGTCTGTGAGGAATGGGCCATCGATATTCGTTTCGCACATGATAGCACTCAGCGCAAAAACATCTCTAGCCATCAATTTGAGGACACCACATAAACTGCATTTGTTGTTCTAGCACAACGCCAAGTCACAGAGTATATGTGAATGTCAACTCTTAATGTAAGAAAAACAGACAAATAACTTACTCAACTCTACACAGCTTCAGCTAGTTATGCTCAAACAGCAATTTCCTTTTTATTGAAAGATTTGATCTGCCAATAGCCAAGGCTTTCAAAAATTCTCCACGGACATTCACTCTTCAACCTGTGTGTTCTTTGCAGCCAATATAAATACTTTCGCTGACAATACATCCCCATTTGTGCTCTAGAATATATTATATTGTGTTAATGCAAAACACAAGAGGGGAACTCTGGGTAGTTCCCAGATTATAGGTGAAGAGCCGCTGCTTTATGTGGAATTTACCACCATTTAAATCATCTCAAATGTCTGTTTTTCCAGCAGAACTAATAAGTATAGGATAAGCCTAGTGCCATCCATGCCAACTAGATAAGTGACAAACATATTTTTGCTATTTTTTAGCAAAGTCTTAGCAAGCACTATACATGCCGAGCTAAAGAATGACAGAAGCATTTTACCATTTATCATTGATATTACAGCTATGGACTGATAAAGTACCATGCAAGCTAACCCGTTGCTTACCTTCGGTAACACTCTCTCTGCAGAAACTTTTCCTACAACTGCTCTACTACGCTGTTAGGTGGCACTACAATGGCAGCCTCTTCCCATTCTCAGGAAATGATGGTGAAGAGCCATGAATAAGGGCCACCCGTGTATGAATACACACTTTACAACAAAGCATTCTGGACCCTGAAACAGACTGAAAACCATGACCAGCTACTAAATATAACATGGAATCTTATTACCAACTAGAAGCCAGTCCACAGTAGGGGGAGTAAGAACATGCAGTGAGTAATCTGGATTAAGACAGAATAACCGCTAGAAAGCACATTACCAAAGGCAAGTAACTTGTTGTTCTGATGGATGTTTCTACCTGCAAGTTCCCCCCACCTGTGGAATAGATAACTAAGAAGTACCTCCCAAAAGGGGCGGTCTGTGAAGTGGTCTTCACCCCAGAAAATCCTGCAGGGTAGAGCAGGCAAAATATCCCTCTATGCAGACCTGACAGTCAAAGCAGCATTGCTTGGAGAAGGTGTGGATGATCTATAAACCTTTGCAACCCGGCAGAGGTCCAGCACAGTAACAAGGCAAAAGACGTAGTGCCAAAGGCCATAGCAGGGGGTCTTGGCACTGGCAGAGTGAGCCAAAAGGGACTCCGCAGGCTCCTTCTTGGTCAAGGCATAACACTGTATTGCAGAGAACAATCTGGATAAGACATAAACAATAAATAAATCTGGCCTAGTCATCCACCCAGTCTGCCTTACTCCAATCTCTACAACAGCGAAGGGCTCTGTTGGAGTTCAGCTGGGGCACCTTTCTCCTCCTTGTAGGAATGTAACACAGAGAATATAGTGGAGACCATGATGGATGAGAAGAAAGTACAGACCATGACAGACGACATAGAAAGACAACAAAACCCTTGGCAGAAATTATGCCGAAGTATGAAGCACCAGCTTGTCCAGAAAAAAGGAGGTATATGGTAGTTGCCCTGACAGCACACGTTATAGCAATAAGGAAGAGCCTGATTGTAAGGGTCAGTAGCCTTAGAGAACAGCTGTGCATAAGCTTGAAAGGCATACACATTAAAAAGGTAAGAATGGGGGCATGGCCAGAATGCGTGCCAAGTAGAACATGTAGTGGATGAGCTCCGGGTCCCGGGGGCAATAAAGCAACATCATCTACCACATCACACCCGGTGCATTTGCCCAGTGGACAGGAGCTGGGGAGGACACAGCGGACCTGCCACTGGTGGGGGCCCCGTGCACCCAGCAGAATGAAGAAATGGCCTAGCAGGAGTCGCCATCTTGGTGGGCAGCGTGGCAGGTGCCTGCCGGCAGACCACAAAGACTGGGCCTGGGAGCGGGAGCCCGTGGACCTTCAGTGAGTGGATCCTGGAGGCCAGGCCAGGATGCTCCTGTCAACCGGCGGGGGGTCCGCTGTCTCGCAGGGACTCAGCTTGCGTGGGGGGCCCAGTGTGTCTGCTGCCTCCCCACATGGTGATCGGCGGGCGGATCTGGGGCCTGCTGCATACGGCCCAGGCGCGGAGGTTGAGAGCCTCAACACCCCAGGGCAGTGGTGACCAACGTCGACTGGAGCCGAAACGCATAGAGGAAAAGAAGCTGGATGGAGACGCAGGCTGAGGGCTCTAAGGTGAGCCGAGCGTGGGGGTGACAAGGAGGGGGCCCCAACAGAGGACTGTGGGACCATTGAATCCTGGAGTGGTAAATTAGTGGTCCCCCCAGGGGACCCCATAGCAAGGTGGGGCGAGGGGTGGCTGAGCACTGGTGTGGCCCCGCAGTGCTTAAGAAAGGGGGGCCAGTCGGAACAGCAAGAGGTCTGCCACTGTTGAGGAGCTGGGCAGCTGTATCCATAACTGCGGGACCTCCCCCTTTTCTTCTCTCGGCCTGCCTCTTTGGAGCGCAGCCTGCAGTGCTGGGGAGCTCAGTGAGCAAAGGGACTGACAGGCACCGGCTGGACGCCTACCCTGGGCACAATCTAGGAGGATTCGCGAAGATCACTTGCAACATGTTATGCACGAAGGCCCCCAAGGAGACCCCCATTACCTCACTGTTGACCAAGACTCCAGGTGCCACTATGGAATCGAAAAGCAAGCCTCAACACACACCAATCTGACAGAATACTGCCACATACACAAATCCGCCAGCCCAAAGGTCAGTGCTAAAGTGGCGGTACCAACACCCATACTGTTACGCCATCACATTATGACCCATAAATCACCACAGCAGAAAACCATTGGTGGTACATACAGCCGCACTCAGAATGGACACCCACATACAAAACACCACCACATTGGCCAATGCCAAAAACACACACCTGACACCCACACACCACTATAAAACACCCACCCATAATACCCACAACCCCTTACGACCACGAATTGCTACCAGGAGACTGAGAAGAACAGCACAGAGACAACTAGACACACACACACCACTCATGCCCATACACCCCTCACGCACTCCACATCACACACCCCACCACATTGCCCAACACACCCTCACCAACATACATCACACAACACCCATGGCACCACAAAGGCACCCCTTTTCACTGATGAGTTAAGGGTCATGTTGGAGGAAATTGTCAGGGTAGAGCCACAGCTCTTTGGAGCACAGGTACAGCAGATTTCCAATGCAAGGAAGATGGAGCTAAGGCAGAGAATCGTGGACAGGGTCAACGCCGTGGGACAGCACCCAAGAACAAGGGGCAACATCAGGAAGAGGTGGAACGACCTACGGGGGAAGGTACGTTCCATTGCAGCAAGGCACCAGCTCACCATACAGAGGACTGGCGGTGGACCCCTACAGCTCACAGCATGGGAGGAGCAAGTACTGGCAATACTGTATCCTGAGGGACTTGCTGGAGTAGCCAGAGAACTGGACACTGGTAAGCAACATTTACTATGTATCACCCCCCCATACCTGCATGCCATCTCACACCCACATCTTCACTCCCATCACTCCACTCTAACCCACACACTGCACCTACACATCTGACTAACCCCAATGCCAAGCCCTGCATGCCATACGAATGCATGGACACCCCTCCCAGCCCTGCATGGACCCCCATCACTAAAGCATGAACTGCATAGGAAAACTAACATACCCACAATACATCACCATACACAAGCAAAAGCTGGCAGGGCAACACCAACGACAGAGGGGAAACCGGGGATGTGCAAATGTCATATACTTGAAGCATAATACATCACTTACATCCTCACAGGTACCCCAGCCAATATCAGTGGAGAGGAGGTGCTATGACTATCCAGTTCTCCAACAGAAAATGTCCCCAGTGATGACAGTAACTCTGGACTTCTGGATCTGGAGGATCTACCTGGCCCAGCCGGTCACTCAAGCACAATCACAGACCACCACAGAGCCTTTCCCATCAGGATCACACCCCATAGCACCCACCCAGCATACCCAAACCTCTCTCCCCAGGACACGTCAATCAGCAGTGTGCCCACCTGTACAGGGACCCCAGGCTACACCTTGCTCCTAAGACAATCAGGGATCAGGGTCAGTGGCAGTGGGCACACCGTTCAGGGGACAGGGGCACAGGCCAACAGGGAAACTGAGAGGACTACTGTGCGCCAGGGGGAGGACAGGACCAGGGAACCGACTCTCCAGGAGGCACTTTCCAAGATCCTGGGGAGCCTACCAACATTCCCAGGAGACGATGGGCCAGATCCTGGACAACGGGCAGGAGAACAGGCGGCTGCAGGAGGGACAGTATCAGGGGATCAGGGAGGACTTCCAGGCCATTAATACCACCCTGATCTCCACAGCAGGGGTAATGGCAGACATGGCCAACATCATGAGGGAGGTGACAGCACACCAGCGGGCCCCTACCACTAGCCAGTCAACTCAACAGCCCTCCACTTCCGTTGCCGCTAGTGTGCAGGAGGTCTTGCCACAGGACCCACAGGCCACCAGCACCCCTCCCCCTGTAGAAGGTGAACCACCCTGCAAACATTCTCTGCGACCCAGACAGAAGCCAGAGACACTTGCCAAGACCACTGCCAGGAAATTAAACTCTCCTGATTGTCCCCCTTGTGTCCCACTCAGTCACCTTGTCCACCGTTAACTGCCATTGCTCCCCTTCCTACGGCCCCTTGGACACTGCACCTATGCTACAAACAGACTGGAACAATACCCTGGACTCCATCGTCACCCCATTTCATTGCACTTTTCCATCAATTTCTCAGCACTACAATAAACACCCTTGAGCACAACTCAAATACTTGAATTTCATGTTTTTAAACAGTGTATTAATGGAAAAAGTTATATCCGTTGCAAATGAACTGTACAGTGTGAGAGCATAGAAATAATGACTTGTAGCTGGCTGTAGTCTGCACATCAATACACAGATGTCATTGAAATAACACCTGTAAACTGAGAATCCATATGCAACATTAAGTAGAGGTAAAAAGTGGTTAATGCCATCATGCCACAGCCACACAGAATACACCAATATTCATTGAAATGTAAAGTAACACTGTCTTACCTGTGTGTCATTGGAAGTATTGACGGATCACAGATGTTCTGTTGTCCTCATCCTCTGCCGCCTCATCCTCACTGTCCACAGTGTCAACTGCTGCCATAGGGGCATCTCCAGTCTCCTCCTCCTGCAGAAAAGGCACATGTCGTCTGAGGGCCAGGTTGTGCAACATGCAGCATGCCACTTCTATCTGGCAGACCTTCTTGGGTGAGTAGCACAGGGATCCACCTGTCAGATGGAGGCACCTGAACCTGGCCTTCAGGAGGCCGAAGGTCCTCTCAAAGATACCTCTGATTCGCCCATGTGCCTCATTACAACGTTCCTCAGCCCTTGTCCTGGCATTCCTCACAGGGGTCAGCAGCCACAATAGATTTGGGTAGCCAGAGTCACCTGCAAATAGTGAGGGACAACATTTAGCCACACACTATCCTATCAGGTTAACATCAGAGGCATACATTAACATTCACCGGGTGGGGACCAAGGATCACCTATAAGCCACACCCTGTGCCTCTGTAGTTGGGCCATCACATTTGGGATGCTGCTATTCCTCAGGACAAAGTCATCATGCACTGACCCAGGATATTTAGCACGGATGTGGGAGATGTACTGGTGCGCCAGGCACACCATCTGCACATTCACTGAGTGGAAACTTTTACGATTCCTGTACACCTGTTCATTCTGGCGGGGGAGGGAGGGGTACAAACGCAATAAGTGTCCCGTCAATCGCCCCAATAATATTGGGGATATGTCCCACTGCATAGAATCCGGCCTTCACAGTGGCCAAATCTTCCACCTGGGGGAAAGCTATGGAGCTGCACATGTGTTTTACCAGGGCCGACAACGCTCTTGCCAGCACGATTGAGAGCACTGGCTATGACATTCCTACTGCCAAGCCCACTGTCACTTGGAAAGAACCAGTTGCCAGGAAATGGAGAAGTGATAGCACTTGCACAAGAGGGGAGATCCCAGTCGGATGACGGCTAGATGAGATCAGGTCTGGCTCCAACTGGGCACACAGCTCTGTGATTGTGGCCCTGTCCAGTCTATAGGTGAGTATAATGTGCCTGTCCTCCAGTGTAGTCCACCAGGGGTCTGTACACGGGGGTATGTCTCCATCTCCCATTCTTCCGTAACAGTAACTATCTAAGGGACACAAGAGTGAGTAGGCTGTCAAAATTTGAACAACTAAACCACAACAGCAGTCCATATCGTGCACTTATGTATTAGGACAGTGTCAATTTTGAAGTATGTGCCTATTTATCCTGTGACGCAGCAATTCTAGATAGGCCTGTTCAACCCCCCTGAAATGTCGACCGCCTGTCCTGTGTGGAGAGACAGGTGGAAGGGAGGTAATTCCGCTGACGTTGGGCGTCGTGGCAGTAGGTGGTTGTGCGCTGCTGTGCAATTCCTCATTGGATAATATTGGGCCCTATGGAGTAGAGTGGCCAATGGGGAAGTACACCGGTTGTGACGGTGTACACCACCACGGATGTGGCCGCCATTTTCTAACTCAATCCTCACTTGTTTCCTGACCTTCAACAGGAGAAGACCAACACTGCATGTGCTGCTGTGACCTGTGTCTGGAACCTACCATGGCCCGTGTGACTGTGGAAAGGGTCCCAGCCTTCACTTTTGAGGAGTTGGAGCGACTGGTGGATGGGGTCCTACCCCAGTATGGACTGCTGTATGGCCCTCCAGACCAACAGGTGAGTACACTGTGGGCACGATGCTTGATGCATGGAGATGTGTGTGAAGGCATTGTGTATAGGGGGGATTATCTGTTGGCGGTGTACATTTTGTGCGCTGGGCTATATGTTTGCCAATGGAGATGGAAACGGGTGGTGGGAGGACCTGAGATGCTGGGCACGGAAGACCGCGGAGGCCCAGCTGGGGATGGCCTCCCAACGAAGAAGGGGTGCCCGTCGGATCCTTACCCCCATGATGGCCCGCATACTGGCGGTAGCATACCCTGAGCTGGATGGGCACTTGAGGGAATCACAGCAGCCACAAGGGGGTGGGTACAGTGGGTATCATTATTTCTTTTGGCTGGTGGGGTGGTATCCGAGTGGTGGTTGTGTGTTAGTGGGTGCCCCTAAGGCCAGGCATTGCATCGTGGGTCATCTCTAGGGTAATGATTGCATGTCAAATACAGGTAACCTAGCTTGTTAGTAATCACTTTCAGGCAGGGCATCATGGGTCCCAGGTGTGCTGCAGTTGGCGGGGTGTGCTCCTCATCATGCCTTGGAGGCTAACCATATCACTGGTAGTGCAATGCATATTGCTTAGGCCTGTTCCCTGTGTGTGAGGGTGCTGTGTATGCCAATGGTGGTGTTGGTGCAGTAATTGACCCTTTTTCTCTCCCCCCCATTTCTGTGTTCTGCCATCCTGTCCTTGTGTGCATTAGCATCATCTGGCGGAGGAGCAGGAGCCCCGGCAACAGAGGGAGCTGCATCCCACATGACCCTGGAGGTAGAGTCCACCGACACCGAGGGAACCTTGTGGGACGGAGGGCAAGGGGAGCACCACTGCGAAGACAGGAAGAGACCACACAGACTCTGATACCTCCTCTGATGGGAGCTCCCTGGTGGTGGCAGACAACCCTGTGACCACCCCAGCTGCAGGTACAGCCGCCACCCCTGTACCAGAACCACCCTCCCAGTAACCCCTCAGCGAGTTGCCCATACCCACTCACCCAGGAGGGTGGGCATCTCCTTCGTCCCAGGCACCTCAGGCCCTGCCCCACTGAGCCCTGCTGCCCTGAGTGAGGAGGCTTTTGACCTCCTGAGATCCATCTCTGTAGGGCAATCAACTATTGTGAATGCCATCCAGGGGCTGGCATCCCAGATGCAGCAATGCAATGCATTCCTGGAGGGCATTCACGGTGGACTGGCGGCCCAACAGAGATCGATTCAGGCTCTGGCCTCCTCTCTGATGGCAGCCATTGTCCCGGTTTCTACCCTCCCACCTCCAACTACCACTTCCCAGTCCCACTCCCCTCAACCCCAACCCATGGCAGGCACACATACAGACAAGCATGCATACAAGGCAGCACACAGGAGTGGCACAGGCAAACACAAGCACCACACTTCATCCCACAGGCACTCACACAAACACCATACAGTTGCAGACACGACAACATCCACTGCCTCCACTGTCTCACCTCCTCTTCCTCCTCCTCCACCTCCCTCCCTCCCAGTCACATCCACACTCACACCTGCATGTACTACATCTTCATCCACTACCAGCATCACCACACCAAGCAGAACACACACCTCACTGGCAGACGCCTCCACAACAGCCATGCACGTGTCCCCTCTGTTCTCTCCCACTCTGTCTGTGTCCCCCCCCAAGGGACACAAACACAAGCATTCACACACCCAACAGCCACCCACCTCACATCAGCATACAGCCCATGCACCTGCACTCAAGTCCAGCAGACATACACCAACAACCACTCCCTCATCCTCCACTCCCATTACTCCTCCCTCCTCCTGCCCCACCATCCGTAAAAAGCTTTTCCTTTCCCAATTTGACCTCTTCCCTACCCCTCCCCCTGTCCTGCACATATGGGAAGAGTACCAAGGACACAGCCCAGCACCTCAGCCAAACAGTCCACGGGGACAGTGGATACCAACCTCCATCACAGAAGGGGAAGAAGCCAGCACCACCAGGGAAGAAGGGGGAGGGGCCTGCACCACCTGTGAAGAAGGGGAAGGAGCCTGCACTACCTGTGAAGAAGGGGAAGGAGCCTGCACTACCTGTGAAGAAGGGGACGGAGCCTGCACCACCAGGCAGAAGGGGGGGGAAGAGCCCATCCACCCTTGCCAGGAAGGGTAAGGGATCCACAGGAGAAGGAGAAGACAAGGCACTCTGCACCAGTGGAAGCTGTCAGGCTGACACCACCACCACCACCACCAGGTGTCATGGGGCCCCCACCGCCAGCTGTGGAAGTGCAGCCATCAGTGAGTGCAGAGGATGCCCAGGAGGCTCCTCCAACCACCACCACAGTGCAGCCATCGGACAGTGCAGCGGCTGCCCAGGAGGCTCCTCCAACCACCACCACAGTGCAGCCATTGGACAGTGCAGAGGCTGCCCAGGAGGTTCCTCCAACCATCACCACAGTGCAGCCATTAGACAATGTAGATGCTGCCCAGGAGGCTCTTCCAAACACCACCACAGTGCAGCTGTCACTGCCAGAAGACGCAATCTAGGCCACCCTCCAGGGTCTGCTGTGCGGCCTGCCCCCACCAGAATCAGTGGGCAAGTCACCCACTTGAGAGACTGTGGCCTTGCACTCCCCAGGACAAAGCAATGGGCATGTTGCCCCCTCCAGAACCAGTGGGCAAGTCACCCACTTCAGAGACTTTGGCCTTGCGCTCCTCAGGACAAAGCAATGGGCATGTTGCCCACTCCAGAACCAGCGGGCAAGTCACCCACTTCAGAGACTGTGGCCTTGCACTCCCCAGGACTAACCAATGGGTATGTTACCCCCTCTAGAAGCAGTGGGCAAGTCACCCACTTCAGAGGCTGTGGCCTTGTACTCCCTAGGACAAAGCAATGGGCATGGTGCCCCCTCCAGAACCAGTGGGCAAGTCACCCACTTCAGAGACTGTGGCCTTGCACTCCCCAGGACAAAGCAATGGGCATGTTGCCCCCTCCAGAACCAGTGGGCAAGTCACCCACTTCAGAGATTGTGGCCTTGCACTCCCAAGGGCAAAGCAATGGGCATGTTGCCCCCATCCAGAACCAGTGCTTCCAGAACCAGTGGGCAAGTCACCCACTTCAGAGACTGCGGCCTTGCACTCTCCAGGACAAAGCAATGAGCATGGAGCTCCATCCAGAACCAGTGGGGACGTTCCCGTATTCGGCTGAGGTGCCCCTCCATCTCCCTGAGGTGCCTTCCAACTTGCAAAATGATGCCCCTGCAGTCTTCTCTCCGGATGTGTCAGGATGCAGGTTGGGCCTTGGACTGTGCCCTGTGGTCTTGTATGCCCTCATGACTTTGGACTGGGCATTGGCCCTTCATGAACTTTTCTATATATTTGGTTTGTGTGGTGGGTTTTGCTATGCTAATACATTGTCGGTACTCCAACATTGTGGTCCGTGTTTTATTATGCTGTGTGTCGTATGCCATTGGTTTACCTGTGCGGGTGCGGGTGTGTGTGCGTGTGCGTGTGCGTCTGTGTCACTCTCGTTTTCCTCCCACCCTCCCTTGTGTGCTAGGCGTCGTCGTTTTTGTAGGCTTTGGTGTTCCAGGTGGAGCATGACGTAGAAGATTATCGGGAAAACTTGCAGTTTGGGTTCCATGGCGGCATGGTGCTTCCCTGTGTCTCCAATAGTGAGCCCTTTCACTTCTGAGCTCTGTTTCTGCCAAGCTTTTGTTGGTGTTGGTACCACCCCAGAAAAGGTGGTGGTTTTGTGTGTCTTAATATGGTGGGTGGTACTTTGTCTCCCACCTGGCTGTTGTTGGCTGCCGCCGTGGTGAATATTGTTTCCGCTGTGGCGGTTGGTGTGGTACATTGGCTGTCTATGAAGTTATCACCGCCATGGTCAAAATTTGGTGTAACTTACCGCCAGCCTGTTGGTGGTATTACCGCCACTTTATCACTCACCGCCAGGGTCATAATGAAGGCCATAGTTTTACCAGACATCCTTCTGGGGGCATATGGGGGGGGGGGGGGGGTGGGGGGGGAACAGGAGCCCTCAAAAGGACAAACCTGAACCTCTGAAGTGGGCACAACCAACACCCACCCACTTCCAGATGAGTCACTGGGGGGACATGAAACTATTATCTCTAAATATACAGGGGCTCAACTCTCTGAACAAGGGTAAACAGCTTTGGCGATATATTCTCCAACATAACCCTGATGTTTTCCTCCAAGAGACATATACGCGGAATGGACAGGCATAGGATGGCCCACTCAAAATACCCTGGTCGGCATTGGGCATGTATATGGATACCAAAACACTGGGGGTGGCCATATTCGGCAAAGTGCACCTTAGCCCACGCATCACAAAAGTTATCAGGGACAGGGAAGGAAGGTATCTGACCATACAACTATAGAAAGGTGGTGAACGCCTCAACCTGCTTCACATATATGTGCCTAAAATAGCTCAGGATGCCTATCTACGTCGTGTACGGAAGTCCCAACTGGAGGGACTTGGGGGGACATTATAGTGGCAGGGGACTTAAACATGGTGTGTGTAGGAGGCTGGCCTGGCTTGTAGTGGGTACCAGAGGTACTTACACCTTGTGCCAGGTCCAGTTATCCCTTATTGGTGTAGAAGAGGTGTTTCTAGCAGCTTAGGCTGATAGAAGGTAGCTATGGCAAAGCAGCTTAGGCTGAACTAGGAGACATGTAAAGCTCCTACTATACCACTTATATCGTATGCACAATATCATAAGAAAACACAATACACAAAGTTACTAAAAATAAAGGTACTTTATTTTTATGACAATATGCCAAAAGTATCTCAGTGAGTATCCTCAGTAAGAAGGTAAGTAATATACACAAGTTATATGTACACAAACCAAAATTAGGTAAGTAAGAGCAAGAAAAGTAATGCAACCAGTATAGAATCACAATAGGTTGCAATAGGAGCACATAGGTATAGGGGCAACACAAACCAGATACTCCAAAAGTGGAATGCGAACCACGAATGGACCCCAGACCTATGTGAGCTTGTAGAGGGTCGCTGGGACTAAGAAAACAGTGAGGGTTAGAAAAATACCCCACCCCAAGACCCTGAAAAGTAGGAGTAAAGTGCACCTACTTCCCCCAGAGAGCACAGAAGTCGTGATAGGGGGATTCTGCAGGAAGAACAAACACCAGCAATGCAACAACAGTGGATTTCCGGACCTGAGTACCTGTAAGACAAGGGGACCAAGTCCAATAGTCGCGACAGTGTCGAGAGTGGGGAGGAGCCCAGGAAATGCCAGCTGAAGGTGCAAGGAAGCTGCCACCGGTTGGAAGAAGCTTGGAGTTCTTCAAGAAAGAAGAGGACTAGGAACTTCTCCTTTGGAAGACGGATGTTCCACGTCGTGATGAAGCTTGCGGAGGTGTTCCCACGCAGAAAGACCGCAAACAAGCCTTGCTAGCTGCAAGGGTCGCAGTAGAGGTTTTTGGGTGCCGCTGTGGCCCAGCAGGGGCCAGGATGTCGCCACTTGGAGGAGGAGACAGAGGGGGCGGCAGGAACTCAGGGAGCCCTCACAGAAGCAGGCAGCACCCGCAGAAGTACCCTAACAGGCACTTAGAAGTAAAGTGAACTGGAGTCCACGCGAAGTCACAAAAGGGAGTCCCACGACGCCGGAGGACAACTCAGAAGGTTGTGCACTGCAGGACGGAGTGCTGGGGACCCAGGCTTGGCTGTGCACGAAGGAAATCCTGGAAGAGTGCACAGGCACCGGAGCAGCTGCAAATCACGCGGTACACAGCTTTGCAGTCTAGCGTGGGGAGGCAAGGACTTACCTCCACCAAACTTGGACTGAAGAGTCACTGGACTGTGGGAGTCACTTGGACACAGTTGCTGTGTTCCAGGGACCATCCTCGTCAGGATGAGAGGGGACCCAAAGGACCAGTGTTGCAGTCTTTTGGTACCTGCGTTAGCAGGGGGAAGATTCTGTCGACCCACTGGAAATTTTTTCGGAGCTTCTGGTGCAGGGTGAAGGCAGGCTACCCCCAGAGCATGCACCACCTGGAAACAGTCGAGAAAGCCGGCAGGATTAGGCGCTACAATGTTGCTGGTAGTCATCTGGCTACTTTGTTGCGGTTTTCCAGGCGTCCTGGAGCAGTCAGCGGTCGATCCTTTGGTAGAAGGTGAAGAGGGAGATGCAGTGGAACTCTGGTAAGCTCTTGCATTCGTTATCTAAAGAATTCCCCAAAGCAGAGACCCTAAATAGCCAGAAAAGGAGGTTTGGCTACCAAGGAAGGAGGATTGGCTACCAAGAGAGGTAGGAGCCTATCAGAAGGAGCCTCTGACATCACCTGCTGGCACTGGCCACTCAGAGCAGTCCAGTGTGCCCCCAACACCTCTGTTTCCAAGATGGCAGAGGTCTGGGACACACTGGAGGAGCTCTGGGCACCTCCCCTGGGAGGTACTGTTCAGGGGAGTGGTCACTCCCCTTTCCTTTGTCCAGTTTCGCGCCAGAGCAGGGCTGGGGGATCCCTAAACCGGTGTAGACTGGCTTATGCAGAGATGGGCACCATCTGTGCCCATCAAAGCATTTCCAGAGGCTGGGGAGGCTACTCCTCCCCAGCCCTTCACACCTATTTCCAAAGGGAGAGGGTGTAACACCCTCTCTCAGAGGAAATCCTTTTTTCTGCCTTCCTGGGCCAGGGCTGCCTGGACCCCAGGAGGGCAGAAACCTGTCTGAGGGGTTGGCAGCAGCAGCAGCTGCAGTGGAGACCCCGGAAAGGCAGTTTGGCAGTACCCGGGTCTGTGCTAGAGACCCGGGGGGGTCATGGAATTGTCCCCCCAATACCATAATGGTATTGGGGTGACAGTTCCATGATCTTAGACATGTTACATGGCCATGTTCGGAGTTACCATTGTGACACCATACATAGGTAGTGACCTGTGTATAGCGCACAGGTGTAATGGTGTCCCCGCACTCACAAAGTCCGGGGAATTTGCCCTGAACTATGTGGGGGCACCTTGGCCAGTGCCAGGGTGCCCACACACTAAGTAACTTTGCACCCAACCTTCACCAGGTGAAGGTTAGACATATAGGTGACTTATAAGTTACTTAAGTGCAGTGGTAAATGGCTGTGAAATAACGTGGACGTTATTTCACGCAGGCTGCACTGGCAGGCCTGTGTAAGAATTGTCAGAGCTCCCTATGGGTGGCAAAAGAAATGCTGCAGCCCATAGGGATCTCCTGGAACCCCAATACCCTGGGTACCTCAGTACCATATACAAGGGAATTATATGGGTGTACCAGTATGCCAATGTGAATTGGTAAATTTAGTCACTAGCCTGTTAGCAGAGCCTCAGTGAGACAGTTAGGCACCACACAGGGAACACATATAGGCCACAAACTTATGAGCACTGGGGTCCTGGCTAGCAGGATCCCAGTGACACATAACAAACACACTGGCAACATAGGGTTTTCACTATGAACACTGGGCCCTGGCTAGCAGGATCCCAGTGAGACAGTGAAAACACCCTGACATATACTCACAAACAGGCCAGAAGTGGGGGTAACAAGGCTAGAAAGAGGCTACCTTCCTACAGTGTGGGACCCCGACCTAGACTGACACACTAATACACAGCATGTGTCAGGAGCCATGTCAGCGCAGCTCAAACGGGACATTCTAGATCTAGGTCTTACTGACGCCTGGCACTATTGGCCTCCAGACACACGGGACTACACTTTTTACTCACACGTCCATGCCACATACTCCCGCATTGACTACCTCTTCCTCTCACATAAGCTCTTACATGCCCTCAACACCACTGCAATCTAAGATGTATCCATTTCTGATCATGCATATATAGAAGCAGTATGGCCTCCACCCAGCAGAGCCCAGGGAGGACCCCCCAGGTGGCATCTCCCAGCGAGGTTGTTGAGGGACATGCTAGACGTAGCTGAGATTCGAAAGGGCATTACTGACTACTTCACTCACAACACAGACCAATCAGTCTCTCTGCACACTTTATGGGATAGCTTTAAGGGTGCTATTTGGGGAGTGATCACCACAATAGCCCTTGCACACAGCAGAGCGGAGCACGTAGTACAGCAAAATCTAACTTTTGATTTAAAAGTGCTGGAACAACAAGACAAGGCCTAGCCTACAAGCCGGAACAAAAGGCAGCTGGCCACTCTGAGGGGCCAACTACGAGCGCATAAAACAAATAGGGCTGAGAGATCTCTTTTGGGGCTCAAACAATGTTATTACGAAGGGGGTAACAAGGTAGATACGCTACTGGTGTGCAGGTTATGACAACAGCACCGTAAGACACATATAGCTAAGCTCCTGACATCCGATGGATCTTGGTCAGTCACAGAAAAGGACAAACAAGCTACGCAATTATTACCAGACCCTTTATAGTAGTGATATAACATCACAGGAGCAGATTGACACGTATCCGGGTGCCTGCGACAGGCCCGACTGGAGCCTGTTTATAGAGAGGCCTTCGAATCCACTATCTCGGCACAAGAGATTCGCCACATGCTGCGAGCACTTCCCACAGGCAAGGCACCAGGCCCGGACGGCCTGCCGGTGAACTTCTACCTGACATAGAGGCCCATCTGCTTAAACTGTACAATTCTTTTTCTGAGGTTACGGCGCTCACCCCTACAATGGCAGGCGTGGAGATCATGCTTATTCCCAAGCCAGACAAGGACCCTACTCAATGTGCCTCTTATAGCCCCATTGTGCTGCTTAACACCGATGTTAAAATCTACACAAAGATATTAGCAACTAGACTTGAAAGATATATGCCGAGCCTCATAGACCCTGACCAGGTGGACTTAATTAGGTGTCAGCAGGGAGCGGACAACATCCACAGGGTAGCATATCTGATTGAGAAAGCCAATCGGCACGTAATTCCTGCATGCCTTCTTTCGCTGGATAGGGAGAAGGCATTTGATAGGGTTGACTGGAGGTTTCTCTGCTCTGTTCTAGTGAGGGTGGGGTTGGGCTCAGGTGCGATCTCCAGAATTATCGCATCATACAGGTCCCCAACGGCTACTATTAGTGTGAACGGAAGTCTCACAGATCCCATTCATATTGGACGTGGCACACAGCAGGGGTGTCCCCTTTCGCTGCTTTTATTTGCCCCCAACGGTAGAGCCTCTGTCCATTGCGATACGCAGCAGCAAGCAGATTGAGGGGATACCATTTGAAGAGCAAGAGCATAAAATTAACTTGTTCACAGATGACCTTTTTTTAACATTAACTCTGACAGATACAACGATACCGACGACGGTAGCCTGCCTAGCAGAATTTGTTGAGTTTTCAGGGCTCAAGGTGAATCTCTCCAAATGACAGATCCTTAACATCACCATCCCAAAGTCAGATGTCCAGTTGCTGCAGGAGCTGGTGCCTTTTCGCTGGGCCCCTGGTAACACAAAATATCTGGGGATCTATCTCACACTCATGTTGGAAACTTAGACGAGCGTGAACTGGCCGAAACTCAGACGAGCGCTCCTTGAGGAACTCAGACTATGGAAGCCGCTCCACATATCATGAATAAACGTAGTGAAAATTAATGTGCTGTACCTGTTTCAATCTCTCCCTACATCGATCTACAAAGATGACACACTGAGGCTACAGTGCGATCTGCGAGCCTTTGTTTGGGGCACGACAGCTCCTAGTCTCTCCAACTCTCTCCTAATGCAGCTCTGGGGTAGGGGCAGCCTGGGTTGCCCTAATCTTTTAGACTGCTAGGCAGCAGTGCACCTGTATGTCTCGGCGTGGACAGCGAGGGAGAGCGAGAAACATTGGTTCCTTATGGATAGGGCGGTGGCATGCCACCCCTTGTGGGATTTGGCATGGCTCCCCCGACATGCTCGTCTTTGTAGCGGGTATTTAGCAACTCGGACTCAGACGGTCCTGAGTGTGTGGGACAAGTTGGCGGAATCGCGGGGCCTGATCTCTTTCCTATTGCCAAACACGCCCCTGACATGCAATCCTGTGTTCCTCCAGCCTTTGTTCCACACACCTTTGGGGTCTGGACGGATGCGGAATGTAGAACCCTACACAACCGTTTTCAGGGCGATACCATAAAAACGTTTGAGCAATGCCAAAAGGACTATCGGCTACCTGCAGCGGCTCACTTGCAATATCTTCAGCTTCAACATTGGGCACTACACCCTTCAGTATATCCTGGCATAAACCTGCCCATACACTTCCTTTGAAACGCTTGTCAGGACCTATAACGGATCCCGGGGTCTAATCTCCAACACCTATCGGGTTCTGCAATACTAATTTTTTCACTACCAGCGCCAGTGGGTCGTAGCCCCTGCTGGTGATATCTCCACCAAATAATGGAAAGACTGGTGGGACATCCCTAAAATATACCTCAGTCCCTCTCTCAGAGAAACAGCTTGCAAGCTTATGTACATATGGTACTACACCCCTATATGGCTGGCACTCATGTACCTAGGTACCTCGGACTCCAGCTTGAGATGTGGCTTGGAGTGGGGAGACTTCTCTCACATATGGGGGAAGTGCGCACTGATCGCCATCTTCTGGAAGGAAGTTCTAAGCCATATAAAAGACGTAGTGGGGTTCCCCCTGCCAGCCACATACCGTGATCTTGGGACTACGGACCACCCAGTTGACAGCCATGTCCAACACAGACTGGGCCCCTGAAAGCTATATGATGCACACAGCCAGGCAACTAATAGCAATAGCATGGAGAAAAAACACACCACCCTCTTTGGCCCAGTGTTCTACTCAACTATAGCATGTCATAGCTATGGAGCAAATTTTGCATAGCCTGTCCCTTACTGATGGCAAATTTCAGGCTATATGACAGCCCTTGATATGCTATCTTACATGTATAGAGTACTCTTACTTTAATCCGCCCCAGCTCAGAGCATTACAACTCTTCCCGTGACACCTCGCTGCTCTCACATTTGACATCACATAGGTTAGGCCTACCCACAGTGACACATAAATATCAAATAGGACATACACTACTTGCCTAAAAGCATATGATAACACGCTTACAGTACATGACCTGAATAATGCATTGTTGTTGCCTGTTGTTTTTATGTTGAGCATTATTTCCTCTCCCCCATGTCCCTTTGTAGGTACGAGCAATCTGGAAGATACCTAACGTGATGTGCAATGTTTTTATAAGTACGATAATACGTCATCCGAGGTTTAATATGTTTATATATTGCTTGCTTGACGTGAAACACTGACTGTCCTCAGTGCACAGCTGTGTTTTTTTCTTTACTTGTCAAAACTTAATAAAGAGCGTCTAAATGAAAAAGGTAAGAACAAAATGAAGGCCCTAGTCTGTCATACCAAAGGGTGCTGAAGGAAACATATGTGTACGCTTTTAACAAAAAAATCATTACAACTGGTGACTTAAAAGGAAAGTGAATGTAAACAGGTTAAGTGAGCTGACAAATCATTTTTAATTTGCCCACAGCAAGACCTTCCTGGGCCAGAGACAAGACAAATCAAAGAACTTCAGATAGCTTGACTTTAAGCGGATCGACCCAACAATCCTAGCATGGTACCACAAACTCTGATCAGTGGGCAAGATAGACTGATTTCATGAATAAGCAGGAAAACAGACAAATAACATCCACTACCTCAAGCTCAAACTCAGGAGGCAGGTCAAATCATCTCTGCTGGTTCCGCTCAGTCTCTATGCATGGACATGTAAGTTGTGGAGTTTTGGGTGTAGAACACTACCATGTTGTTGGAAGAGCAAGTCCTCCCACAGAGGTGGATTGAGCAACGGGTAGATGCTCAGACTCGGCAGATCTGAATACCTGACCCTCCAGCCCATTCGTTAGCATCAGGATGAGCTGAAATCGGTCCCTCCTCACCTTCAGAACTTAGGCAATCATTGGTAGAGGTGTAAATGTATGAAGCTATAAGCGTAGAGCATAAAGCATTATCGGAGGTGGCAAAATTACCTAAGCAAGGCACACCCCACTGGGTAAATATGCCTTGAACTACTTCCAGGTGCAGACACCACATGAAGTCAGCTAGATGGTGTCTACTGCTCCTGCCTATCCCGACCTTCACTTTTTCTGCCAGACGGCTGATAATTAAGAAAATTCTTTAAAATACTATCTAGCGCCACATCCTCAGTTCCCCCTGTCACAACACATGCCCCACACTGTTCTGTTTGCTGCAGTACCACATGGCCGTTGTGTTTTCCATCCACACTTTCACGTGGCTGCAATTGAGGAAAGGTAGAAAGTTCTTGAGAGCCAACTAGATGGTGTACAGTTTCATTAGACTGGTGCGGAGCCTCTAATTCAGCGCAGACCAGAAGCCTCTGATCTTCACCTCATCCTTATGACCTCTGCAGGCTGAGTCAATTTATCCACCAATACTGTGAGCTCATGGTGGGGTAGGGAGAATGACTTTCATCAATGAATGTCCCAGGCCATCTTATCTTTCACACAGATATTGAAAGCCACCTCCAGTGTTAAGTCCATTCAATACGGAAGCTGCACTGCAGAACTCACATGTACCAACATGCAAGAGGCACCAGCAGGATACACGAGGCAGGAAGACAAAAAAGACGCAGAACCATCCAGAACATAGGACTAAGCCTGAAACATCCAATCCGGAATGTTCCAGACAATGCAGGGGAAGAAAACTTTGAGCATCGCCATGTCCACAATGGCCTGTAAATCGAATCCTCTGCACTGGCCAAATGTGGGACTTCAGCTCTTTGATGTAGAACCAGAGGGAAGATATGAACGTAATGGTCATCTACAGGCAGTCTGCGACTGACTATGATGAGCCCGATTTCAACAGCCAGCTGTTGAGTTACAGGAATACATGTGCTTCCAACCAACGAAGATGGGGAGAGACCCCCATTATCACCTTTGTAAATATCCTGAGGGTCAAGGTGACGATGAAGGGCGGGACAGCAAACAACATTTTTCTCTCTCACAATTAGGCAGAGGATATGCCTGTAGGACTGGAGGTCAGGTACAAGAGGGTACACGTCCTGCAAGTCCAAGGATAATAATCAATCCCTGGATCACGGGCTGGGAGAACCTTTGTCAGGGTTAGCATTCCGAGTTTGTTCTTCTAAAAGAAGGTGTTTAGAAACCAAAAATCCAATATCGCTCTAGTGCCACGGTCATTTTTGGGCACCAAGAAGTATCAGAAGCAACCCTTATTGCTCCTCTCCTTCCCTGGGACAATTTATATTGCTCCTTTTCCTGAATCACTTTGGCATGCATGGAGGCATGTGCTGCTGAGGTCTGAGTGCAAACAGAAGGAACCCTTTGGGGAGTGGGACTTCTAACCTCACAATAGCTGAAAGATCTGCTGCCTGGGCTGAGATGGTTGCCTCTGGTGGTAACCCAGACCTCAGGTGAACCCCTAAATCGCTATTATTTTTGATGGAACTGGCAAGCTGGGGAGGCAAGTCCAAAGTGCGGGCCATAGCATTGTGGGCTTTAAAACATTCTAAAGATAAACCTGTCTTGTCTCTAAACAGCGAAGAGCAATTGTAAGCCATTTCTATGAGGGATTCTTGTACATCTCTGGAGAAACTTGTGGCTCACATTCAGACATGACAAATCACCACACTGGTGCCCATAGTATACCTTAAACAGACAGTTGTGTCCAGCCCAGCCTGCAAAACATATTTGGCTACAGCCTGTCTGAAATGAACTGTTTGTGCAAAACTATTTCAAAACTGCTCAGAGAGGGTGGGCAAGATCTCACTCATCAAACCCCTGAGGGCGCAGTTTACCTGCCAAACAGGCAGGCCACCTTGAGAGGTTGAAAAGCCAAACTGGCAAAGAACACCCTCTTGCCCATTCTATCAGTCAACGTAGAAGGAAAGGCATTTTAGGGTTTACTTTGGTGGTTGGAGCCTGCACTGCAACAATCAAGAAGACTGGCAAGTAGAAGAGGGGTGACTTAACCACGCTGCAGTCAGAGTGTCTGTCAGGCATTCAATGAAAGTAGTAAAGGCTCAGACCCTGAGCGGCCAGCTGCAACATTTCTGTGAGCAGATAGGCCTTTCTTTCCACAGGTGGCAACTGCAAGTCCAACATCTCTGCTGCCCTACATACTACTAAAGAGGTGCTTTTGTCAGTTTGAGGCCCCACTGAGGAGTACATTCCATGGCAGGTAAGGTATCAAAACCACTAACATTCTGGAGGTCCAGATACACTCCATCATCAGTACAGTGAGAAGGAAACAAGCCATCTCCTCCTCATCACCCTCGTCATCTGAAACATTCTGAAGGTCCTATATGGCGTCTGAGTGTGCTAAATAAGTCCTCAAGGCATCCAAGATTTTGACGCTGAGGCAGAGGCGCTACCAGAGAGTCTTCGAACACCACTATCTCTGTCTGGGTAATCTTTTAATAAGATACTGGTCGAGAACTAGCCAACCCCAGCTCCAGATCTGAGATCAGTGTCCAATCCAGAACCAGCACCAAGGATCAGTAGGCTCCAGAAAAAAAGCCCCTTCCAGAAGAAGTCAGACTGGGGCCCCTGGCCAGGCTGTGCGGCCAGCCCCATATAACCACCCAGAATTTGACAGCTCTTACTTGCTGGAATTGGAGTGTTTGCTCTGACTTCGCAGGGGCTGTCAAAGCAAACACCTATGTCTGGGGTGTGCACCCTGGGCCATTACTGGCTCCTCGAGCATTGTTTTAGTTCAGCCCTGGGGAGGTAGTGGTCCCTGGGGCTGAGGGGGAGGGAGAGGAGGAGGAGGAGGAGGCAGGGGCAGTAGGGGTTGTGGGGGAGGCTCCATTTAATTAGTTATTAGCCCTGGGGAAGTGGCCATCCCTGGGGCTGTGGGAGGGTCAAGCACCACCGCCTGCATTCAATTAGTTATTAGCCCCAGGGAGGTGGTGGTCCCCAGGGCTGAGGGAGGGCCCAATGGCCCTCACCTTCAATTAGTTATTCGCCCCTGGAGGTCACAGTCCCTGGGGCTGTGGGGGGGCTGCATGGCTGTAATGCTATCTGTATTTACCCATCAGCTCCATCTTGACCACTGACTCCATTTTGTACTTAGCTTAGCTTCAAACGCCGTCACACTGGTGGCGCAGGTATTTTTCCGTGAACATCCTGTTAACCTATTTTCACTTTTCTCACCAGGGAAAGGAACATAACATGGGGGAGGCACTACTGATAAGAATGTACCAGGCTCAGAATGTTTATGGTAGAGCAGGGTACAGCTTGGTCTTAGAAATACACCGTGAGATCTGGCCAATCTCTAGCGTGTTTTTTCAACACTGGCCTTGTATGGCCAGCACCTGAATTTCACAACTTACTCAAATGGAGGGGGGTTTCTAGAACCTTCCTCCTAAGTTTGTTTTAAGTATATAGGTTGGGGAAGCTTGACAATGAGGGAGAAGGAACTCATCTCTGAGGGTGGATGCATTGCTCAGAGTAAATCCCTTTTGGGTTTGTTCTCATTTGTCACTGGTTCCACAACTGACATTGGCAGACAAAGGATGATGTTATATTCAAGCCCCATGGTGATGCATTTTTAATTCCTAATATCTAGCTTTGCTGTGTGCATGCATGAATACATAGCCACTGCATATATATTATATTCATTGTTGATGTATTGCATTTTCTCTGATTATTATTATTCCACTGCTGCGATTATTTTGAGAGTTTAAGGTGTGTTTCTGCATTCACATTAAGTGCTCACGTTATTATCTTTGTGTAACCTGGAAAGTGTCTTAATAAATTAATTACTCAGACTAAGAGTGCTACATTTCTTGAATTTTCTAGCTCTGTTCCCTCTCAGTCTGAAGCAAAGCAGAACAAATTGGCATAACTGGCAGAACGAGGTGGGAGGTTGAAAAGTGAAAGTTTTAAAAGTGAAAAATATTTGGCAAGAAGTCAAAAGCGGTTTCCCAGGCATTTTCCCATGTTTCACGTGAGATTTCCAGGTGGGAGAAAGAGCCTTATAATGTTCTTGCAAATGAATGGTCTTCTGGTGCTGTTTTATGCGAGAGCTGCAACAGATGTCTTAGCAATGCTGAGCCAAAAAATGGTTTACTGTGTTTACAAAAAGTAGCTTTGGAACGGGGATGTGATCTATGTATTTGAGGCAGAAGAGGCTAGATCCTGTTATCTAGTTATGAAAAATGCATGACAAATGTAGGCAGCTGGAACAGGAAAACCAGTAATTAGAGAGGCAGCTAGTTGAAGCTAAAAATAATGTAACCATGCTGTCTTGTCAGAATAAGTTATTGCAAGATAAGGCAGATACTTTCAGTCTGTATGTTTACCCTTGAATATCTCCAAAACCACAGAATGATTTTACACCCAATAAAGAAACGCATGCTTACTGGGCAGAGAGCTAGCTTTCTGCCAAATTTGGTGTAACTCTGTCCACCGGTTCAGGCTGTAGTCGTGTTCAAAATCCCTACAGAGAAATGATTGGGGAAAACGCATTTTTGGACCACCCCTTTTGCTCAGCCCCCGTTTGACAGATCATCCCAAAACTTTCAAAACAGCAGCTGAACTGACCAAAATATGAGTTTTGAAAATTTCATGAAGATTCATCAAAGGTATCCAAAGTTATTTGCAAAACAATAATACACTCTTCCTATGGAAACTAGATCCTAACTGCAACTACCTATTGGTGATCGTCAGTATATATATATATATATATATATATATATATATATGCATATATATATATATATATGTTTAGTAGTGGGTGGAGAGAGAGGGAGACAGAGAGAGAGTGTGAGTGTGAGTGTGTGTGTGATTATTGTCACTTCCTGAGAATAAGAACACGCCATGATTCAAAAGGAGGTGAAGACTCTAATGAGTTGCAATACTATATGCACAATCACGTGTGCATACAGTGACCTAGGTCTACCTTAATGGACCGTGGTCTACCATAAACCAGGACGTGGGTCCAAAAGCACTTCCCTCAGAATGAGTTGGGCAACTGTCCTGGCCCAAAATTGCAGAATACAAGTGCAGTGGTGGCAGCATACCCATTTGGTGAACAGCAAAATGATTGGGCTGTATCCTTTGTCATGGGAGTGGAGCCTACCGGCTCACTCGGTTACAGTTCTGCTGTTGTATTTGCAACTCTCTTTGCATACATGAGGACTGTAGTTCTGTGAAGCACCCACTTGTTTGTGAGCGCTAAAGATTACATGTATGTGTGCCTTAAGAGTACATAACAAAGAGGCCAGGGGCGTGGCTTGGATGGCCAACATGGCCTTGTAATCTACCACAAATCCGATGCTGTAGCTGCCTTTGGAGGCCCCATACTGACTTCTGAAGCACAGTGGGGCTGCAATGCTTTTGTCCCCAAGAGCCAACAAGCGGCAAGCTGACTCCCTGCCACTGTGGTGGGCCCTGTGGCTATGCTGACTCATCCTTTACTTCATAGCTCTTTCCCTTGATGTTTCTACAATGTTGTACATGTTGTTCTCCCTTAAAACACCTTTTTTAGGGTGACAGATACTTCTAGGGTAGAAGTATGGGGAGTGGTGGGAGCTAGGAGGTAGGGATTCTTTTAAACATTGTTGGTTTTTTAATGCCTTGTTACGCACTGAGAGTGTTTACTTCCTTCTTTCCCTTTTAGGTTTTGACACACACATTCGCAACAGCCATAGCAGCAGCTTTCTTGTCACTACTTTCTGCAGGCCACACTGTCACAGCTTGCACCCAACTATAGGACCTCAACAGGTCTCCTTCTCACACTACTTGCTGTCTGTAGCCCCTTTGACTCTCCATAGCAATGGCCTTCTGAGTACTGTCTTGGAATGTTAACAGGCTACTGGACCGCATTAAAAGATCTGCAGTTATCACCTTTGCCCACCATCATACCCCAGAGATACTTATACCTCCAAGAAACACATCTTATATGGGATCAATGTCACAATGAGGGCTCAGTCACGAAGGGTGGCACCCTGTGGGTAGTTGGCACCTTTCAAATTACCTGATTAGAAGCGTTCGCCCTTCATTTGGAGCAGTGCTTGGCATCTGATCCTCGGGAGGACCTCTCCCACTGCCTAGGCCTCCTCAGAGAGGAAATCCTTCAGTATTCCTGGGAGGGTGGCAAACACGTTTGGAGAGCCACCACAGCCCAAATTTATGGCTGGAGGGGCGGGGGGCAAGAACGGGAAACTAGTATATTGGTTGGCTTCCCACCAACAGGAGAATAGAATTATACCCGAAATCACTGACGACAAGGGCTCTCTGAGATATTCTCTCTCCGGCTATGGAATCCTATACGTAGTCCTAGAGGACGGCAACTGGGTGGTCCTGGTCACTTTCTTAACTCAATCTCTCTCCCCAACTTGTCTCCTGCTGAAACCCACATGCTCGACAAACCTCTCACCGCCAAAGAGGTTGGAGTGGCCCTATTGGGAATGAACTCGGGAAAGACTCCCAGCCCAGACGGCTTCCCCACGTAGTATTATGCCACACAGCGCGAAATATTACGCTACCTATTATCACAATACAAGCAAGCAAGCCACACCAGTGTCTTTCCACTGGAATTAGATGCGGCCACAATAGTGGTAATTTTTAAGACGTAACTCCCTCTACATCATGTGCCGATTATCGTCCTATATATCTTCTCAGTGGGTAAGTCAAAATCTTTGGCACTGTATTGCCTAACCCGCTTAAACGTGTACTAGCTACATTGATACACCCGGACCAGTGTGGCTTTATGCCAGGTCGTAAAACAAGACACTGTCTCAGAAGCCTCAGTGGCTTGAGCTCGCCGTCATCAACTGCCCCATGATTTGGCACTACTTCTTATCAATTTTGAAAGGCTTTCGACACAGTGAGCTGGAGCTACCTCCAGCTGGTGCTGACTAAGGATGGTTGTGAACCTCGCTCTTGTGGCATGATCAGCGCCCTATATAGCAACCCCAGGGCCAGTGTCCAGATTAATGAAGTACTTTCAGAAGCGTTTCCTATAGAATGGGGAACCAGGTAGGCATGTCCTCTATCCCTGCTCTTTTTTGCGCTGGCAATTGAGCCATTAGCCCAGCTCATCTGTACGGACGCCCAGTCTGGGTGATGAAACTGGAGTGATGCCTTGGAAGACCGCATTGGTCTATATGCGGACAATGTCTTTCTATACCTTGCAAACCCAGCTAAAAGCGGCAACCGATGCCTTTACCTACTGAAATGTTTTGAAATAGCCTTAGGTCTTAAGATGAATCCCTCCACACTGATCCCCCTGCCCCCCTATAGAGATTGCTTCAACTGGCAGACAATATTCCCGTTCTCAGGTTTCAATACTTAGGCGTATGGGTCACCATATTTTCTGAACTCACTTGGGCTCTCGATCTCTAACCGTTGATCCGGAAGGCTAAAACCAATCGTGATAGATGATGATCCCTTCCTTTAAATGTTATGGGGTAGAGTGCACTGTACAAAACGATTACTATACATTTTTCAAAACCTCCCACTCCACATGACTCGGACGTGGCTCTGTGGAATGGATGTGACAGCAAGAGCATTTTTGCGGCACGGGTCTAGACCCCGCCTTGCCCTTGCACATTGCCATCTGGGTCCCTACGATGGTGGGCAGGGAATGACTAATCTTTACCTTTACTACCTGGTCTCCCATCTCCTTGACATTCACAATTGGTTCAAGGGGGGTTGGTCTGATCCTGCATACCAACAAGAACTGTCCAGGCTGTGCTTTTCTCGTCTACAAGCTTTGCTCTGCGACTCCCCAATTCCTGCCTCTATGCCCTGGGTTACTAAGATAGTACTTCTGGCCTAGAGAGCTGCACTCCGGCATACACAATGGTATGCTAAGCTCTCACAACAGACCTTACTCTGGCATGGAACTTGGTTGAGAGAGGTGGCAGCATCCAGGGCTTTAGAGCCTGGGTTCTAACAGGCATAGCCCAACTTCGGGACGTCTGGTCCGAGACAGATATATACCCCTTTTCCGACCTTCAGGCCACCTATGACTTAACCAACACTCAGTTTTATAAATACCTCCAACTCCGACATGATCTCCACACTTGAGTCCCATCATCTGAAACCCTATCAGAGTTTAGTCCCCCAGAAGCCCCACTCCTTATAGGCAACCTTGGTCATTCTGGGATCTCCCAGATATATTGTTCCCTGATAATCAACACACCTGGCACACTACAATACTTCAGAGACCACAGGGAGGGATGGCTGGATCCCATTAATGACACAGACTGGCGGGATGCATTAATGCCACCCTGAGAGCTCACTATCTCTAGTCCACTGCGAGTGGTACAAACATACTATCTCTATTTTGCCTATCTCCGACCCGCATGCATCAAGTGGGCCTTCGCCTTAACCCCCTCCTGCCCTCGATGTGGAACAGACCTGGCGGACTATTGGCCTTTTGGTTTGACCTGCTCTATGGAGAGAACTACTGGACCAGAGTGACAGGGGACTTAGCAGATGTCTTTGGATGGGAAGTTCCCCTTTCCCCCCTACTGATACTGCTTGGTGTATTTGAGGGCACAGGAGGCACGAGAGTTGAATGGTTGTTCTTTGGTATGGATCTCCTGATTACTAAATGAGATATTGCTGCACATTGGTTGTCTCCGCCTCCTCCAACCCTGTCAGAAAAGTGGCAGGGGGTGGACTGGTGTGCACATCAGGAACATGTGGTTTACAAGCCAGGGGTATAGGGGGGAGTGGCTTGTTTCAGTGACTTGAACTGGATATTAATCCCCTCGGGCTCCGTGAACATTTTTTTTTTTAATAGAACATTCTGCCCTGAGTGGCAGAATGTTCTAATAGCCTTAGAACCCGCCGTAGCGGGCTCTACCGGCTATTAAAGTCCCTCTCCCTTGTTAAATGCCCTTGCCTTCGGCTCGGGCATTTAACGCGGGGAGCGGGCCTTTAATAGCCGGTAGAGCCCGCTACGGCGGGTTCTAAGGCTATATTATATGACCATAATCTTTTCACACTTTTCTTGGACGAGGATGGAGCCTGTTAGTAGGGTTCTAGCTTTTTGGCTTTGCTTGCTCACTACAGTACAGGCCAAGATTTAATTCCCAGAAATTTCAAAGACCAAATCAGCATAGGTGAGATTTAAAAAAAGGTCTTTGTGATGTCATCATGGTTAAGGTCATGCGGAGTGAGTTCCTTGGGAAAAAAAAAAAGAACAGGATCAGGTGTCATATTAAGTCACTTCCACTATGCCTAGCATTTTGACGAATGGATGCCCATGGATTTACATAGCAAACATTTTCAGGTGTCGGCTCGTTCACGGGCTCTAAGATCCGAGACAGTTCCCTGGCTCGGAACTTGCTCGGCTCTCCCCATTAATTTCTTGGCTCTTAATTATGTACGCATGTCTATGAGAAAGAGCAGGACTGTTTAAGTGAACTGAAACAATGAATACCAAGCTATATAATCCTCGGAAAACCAAATCATGCATTGAAAGTATCCAAGTAGCAGGAAAATCAATTCTAAATGTAAGCACATAACAACAATTACTTCTGTTAACGGCGAGTGGAGCTCTTCGCATGCAGTGAAAGCGACGTTAAAAATTTCCACACTCGGTGAGGAACGTGTGCAGCTATAAGAGTTCATGTTACAACACCTCAGATTCCCTGACAGGTTACACAACTTGTTTTGTCCCTGGAAGCTTTTTTCCTGACGACTAACTGCTAAGAGTGAATAACAATTAGATGACAGACATTGCACCTACAGCAGACAAGAACGGTGATTCAGCGGCTTACAGGTTGCAAGTCTCACAGATTGGCAGCTATACCGCCCCACACGCCAAATACAGTCCTAGCAGCCAGTTCTAGTGTGGTAAGCATGCAACCGGTTGAACTGCGCTAAGGATGCAGTTTAAACGTGAATACATGAAGGCTGGGAGGATGCAGGGAAAAGAAAAGAGTCTGTCTCCCCTTTAGCACATTAATGAACGAAAAACAACTCCAGCAAGAGAAAGCAGCTCTGAAATCAATGCATTTTTCTAAAAAATGTCTATCGGTAGAAGGGAGTATAGATAGTAACATTTATTTCGTTCTAAGCATTTTCAAAATGAGTGTTTATTTCACCAGATTTCCATAGTGCTGGTGGGAAACCGAAAGCACTCCAACATGAAATTATTGTAATTGTATTTATATAACACTTACTACCCCTGAACAGGAGTTGAAGCGCTTTTCGGTGAGTAGCACGCTACTCTGGAACCCAAAAGGATTAGTGGTGGATTAGAATAGGGAAATATGAGTACAGTATTAATATAGGAAGGTATGAGTTAATGTGAGTCTGTTAGTTGGTTTGAATACAATAATGGAGGGATAGAGGAGGGAAGAATCCAGAAGTGTTAACTGGGAGATTGTAGTAATAAGATGAGGTTTCGGATGAGTAAAGGAGAGGTGGAGGATGGAAGAGTATGTAGAAAGGGATTAGAGAGATGGCAGCAGTTAAAAGGGTTTTGGATGAGTCAAAGGAGAGATAAATAAGGGAGCATTTAGTAGGGTTGTTTGATAGATCATAGTCGTAAACTGAGGTTTGGCGTGAGCCGGGGGGGTTGAGGATGGAAGGAGTCTGGGAAAGGTAATTTTGGCGATCATAGTAGTAGAATGAGTTTGGGTGAGTCAGAGAGTGGAGATAGAGGATATACTGATAGAGGCATAGGGTGATGGTGAGACAGAGTAAAGCTTTCGAGAAAGTAAAATGTTTTTTTTTCCCTCTAGTACAGTAGGATTAGTGTAGTAAATATACATAGATACATGATTACATAATAAAGGGAATAAATGTGTAATGAATATAATATATTGACATTTAAAGTTGTATCGTATAAACACAGGCTTTCAAGAATTACAGTATGTGAAGTTAATTTATTTGTGTAGTTTTATAACATTATTTTATCTTTCCTCAAGATTTCAAAAGTGAAATTCTTGTAGATAAGTAGTTTAGAAAATATTTACGTATTGTGATAGATAAAATAAAAACAGACTCATAAGCATCTAATCAATCAACTTATGTACAAACTATGCAATGACCTATGAACATGTCAATTGTACAATTTACACACATAATATATACATACTAATATATACACACACAGAAACATACACATATGCATATTATATTCACATGCATACACCTACAAATATATATATATATATATATATGTATTTGTAGGTGTATATATATATATACACTTAACTGAAGTAAAATATGCATGTGCGAAACTCGCTTACAGAACTAATGCGGGCAGGTCATTTGTGTTCAGGTGCATTCTGCAACTGAAGACAGATCCAGGCAACGTGCATCGTGAGCAGGTGCCATAATGGAAAGTGAAAGACATCGTCTTGTCGCTGCCATTGTTACATATTTTTTTACTGGTACAATGGAGTACAGGTGAATAGCAGAGATTAAAAGAGGGGCAGGGGTCAATGAGAAGATCAATGCAAGAAAGAATACATTTAATTATCTCATTGGGTGTTATGGTTAGAAACAGAAGAAGCCCATGTTTAAAAATCCAGTTCTGAGGAAACACATCCTCATGCGATATACCACTAACCACTAATCACCGTGCTGTAACTATGCGTGCACCATGGATCCACTGAAGGTCTTTGAGTAGAGTCCTGACTTCTGATTGGATGTGTGGCAAACTTACTGGAAAAGCAATCAACCTATAGTAAGCGGTGGTATGCCAAGCATCATTAAGATAGAAAATACAAAATACAAACGGAGAAACAACAGGGACAGCTCCACATTTTTATCAGACTAGCACAGAAAATATCCAAGAGGACATTGTGAAGATAGTGTGGAGAAAAGACATTTAAATCCGATGTATTTAGAAGTTTTATACAGGTGCCAAGCTATTTAGATAGTAATTCAAACAGCCACATAATAAACATTGCTCTGCCGAGCTCGCTCATAATATGCACTCTATAATAGATTCGCAGCCAGAAGCGATTGAGAGTCTGTACTAGAACAGATGATAGCTTTGCATCTGAAAATATAATAGGCCTCAGAGGTTTGATTTCCCTTTCACTTTCCCCCAGCACTAAACACTGTGGCCATCTAAAGGGGTGATTTTTATTTAAGATGCACATTATGAACTTCTTTGCACATGAAATAATGATTATAGGTTACACGCAATTAAGTACTTAGCATTGTTGAGTAAATGCCACATATCACAAAGGACCTCTTGTCAGCATTAAATGATTATATCATTAGTGGAAAAAAACTATCAAGAGCACACTGGATCACTTAGTAGGAAAGGGTGCAAATACTACTGAGAAATCTAACCTAACAACCTTCACAGGGTCTGCACCCATGCTGTATGGCATGTTGATGCGACTTCTACCTAGACAAATTCTTACACTTGCTATACCTATTGGAAAAACCCCTCCTAGAACCTTTTTGCTCCAGACTCATTGTCTTCCAATTATAAAAGAAACCTTTGCTATGATGGATTAAATATGGATTAATTACTCAGATTAAATACTCAGTTGAGGGACCAGATAACATCTGTATTTTGAAGAAGAGACCCAGGATCGTCCTAGAACAGTGCTTCTCAAACTTTTTATTCCCAGGCACCAATTTTGAGAATTACTTTCGCAACCCACCTAGCTTTAACCGAAATGAAGCAGGGGTGATTCTTAGTATAATAGTAAACATTCTTGTGAAATGCTGTGAATTACCAAAATAATATACGATTTACAAATTTTTGCATTCTTCTCAAAAAGCAATTGTATATAATTGTCACAAACTGGCCCACATCATTCGATATGTCTTTATCTGACAGTGGACAAGATATTGATCGGACCAGATGGTGCACTGCAGTGGAGCTCGAACACTATTCAGAATGAGGAGTTGACCTGTGAGATCTGTTCACTAAAATAACAAAACGTCTAAAAAAATGTTGGTGTCGATATCAGTGACTTTAGCAAATTTAAACAAACCAGTCTGCAACAGAATATGAGGTAAGGCCTCATATAAATTTTTGTGGTTAAAAACAACACCCAGAGGTAAATTATGGACAAAAATATATATATCACCTCCACTCGGTTTCTTCACAGCCAACGCTGAGCTACATCACCATGAACACAAATGATTTTCAAATTTACTCCTCCTTTCATTTAATTTTTTCAATGCTATGACTCATACACTACAGTTATTATCCAAAGTCCATGTTAGGTATTGATATTGCAACACAATACTAGTGGGCATAATGTACAGAGAAACAGTTACTAACAATCCTAATGCCTTCTTAAGGTGCTACTGGACCCAACTACTTAGAAAAGCAATCAACTAAGCTTTGTATTCTTAGCCTCTAACTGTATGAATGATATAAATTATACTGAGATTCACAAAGTACACCTTAAGGGCTATAAAGTGCCGATGCTACTCAAAAAGACTTCAAAGGAATCTGTAAATTGCCAATACTTTTTCGGGGTCAACATCACTATTATTAACCCACATCAATTACTTATAAAGTGCTGAATGCTTTCTTAAAATGTATTAATAACCCTCATAAAGTTCTCCCACCTCGCTGCCAAGACCTGGAACTCCCTCCCCACCAACTTACGCAAGACCCAGGATCTCCTAGCTTTCAGAAAGCACCTCAAGACATGGCTTTTTGATCAGTAAACGGCATCCCTTCCCACCCCACCCCCACAGCGCCTTGAGACCTTAACAGGTGGGTAGTGCGCTTAATACATTTTTTTGATTGATTGATTGACTTATAAAGTGCTGAATGCCTTTAAAGTGTAAATCAGGATAATCCACTACGAGACAATTGTTGGTGATTCACACCAAATTCTAGAGTGGATAAATATCACTGTCCAGCCTATTAGTTCTTTAGGCTATTAAACATATCAGGCTTTTCTCACAGAGAATGCGAGTTCCTTCTCCAGAAGTTAACATCCTAGTAGTAGACAAAAGATTTGCACGTAAATAATATGTAAATAATTTCAACCACCCAGCAACCTCTCACATCTCACTTTGTTCTTCTTCCAAATATATATATATATATATATATATATATATACACACACATATATATTATATATGTATTGCAGTTTTATATTGCACATGCACTGCCCCAGGGAATTAGAGCACTTCACATGGGCACCACATCACATTACATAAGGTCAGGTACATTTTATTTTAAGCACAGGACATTATGTAATTTGCCCAGAGCCAACACTGGGAGTCGAAACTTATTCTCCAGATCCAACTTCGACAACTCTGGCCATTAGGCCACATCCACACAGCCATACTTCTCAATTTATGTGTGAAAGTCCTGTATAAGTGGGATGATTGTGTACGATTATCTATGGAGAGCACATTCTCTGTTGAAATGGCATAGTTTAGTAAAGCAAATCAAAAGCAACAAATACTGGAAGGTTCACCCAGAGTAGTGCTTTGGAATAATTGCAAGGCTTTGTTTTAAAATTGGAGTTTGAGACATAGTTAAGCACCTTTGCACCAGTGTTGTGGGAACGATTTTCCGAGTGGGGGTTCTGGCGAACATTAATGTTATATCACTGAAGTCAAAGGGATTGTGAAAAATCATAGCTTCACAGAAAGTGTAGCAAATGTATTTAGCAGGAGAGTGGTAAGGGGGGAGTATGTAGCTGCTGGTGGGTTATAGAGCACACTGTCACAATATATTATCAGAGCATTAAGTGGTAGCTTCCTGTCATCTACATACAGTACATTTTCCATTGAAATAGCCACTAAATTTGCACAGACAAATAGTTTTAATGATAAAACTATATAGCACACAAATGATAATGTGTGGAAATCGGGTTTCAGTGAATATTTACTATTAGTGTATCACCAAGTAAAAAAGTCTTGATTTGTTTTGATCCTATTAAAATCTTTGTTTCCATCTTCAAAATTACAAAAATATTTGCTTAATTTTTGCGTTCCTAACTTCTGATAAATTCTAAAATAAGTGTACATTTCATTTACAGGTATTTAAATTTTGTTGAATGTTACAAAAAATACATCCTACTTACAGACTTTCCTTTCAACCCTGCACAATTGTCACATTGTTCACTTAAAAACTCGTCTCATTTTGCAGTCAGAGAAAGTAACGTATACACCAAACCCTATATTATTAAAGGATTACGCAGCACTTTGTCAGAAGACATAGCCTGACATTTGACCTCTGTCTTTGAAGCACAGCAGATGTGAAAAGATATATACAAAATGTAAAGGCATCTTTGTATGCTCTTTCACGACCCACAATAAATATGCTGGTGACCCACCAGTGGGTATCGACCCACAGTTTGGGAAACCCTGCCTGAGAAGCTTCCTTTAGCAAACAAGTGGAATTCAGAGACTCTCCCAAGCAAACTCAGATGCCTAGGGGCTTATACCTGGTTGCTGCTTCAATGTAATCCAGAGCATGTCTGCACTGTAAAGGCTAATCCCTGATGATTCAAACAGATCATCAAATTAAATATAATGTGATACTTCTACAATTGCTATGTCATAATCATCTAATGCCAGTCTCTGGACAGTAGTAGTAAAGAACAAGTTACTTACCTTTGGTAGTGCATTATCCGGGAGAGACAAAATCTAGCTGCAGATTCCTTACATTTGAATTTCCCAGGCATTAGACTGGATCGGTTCCACGCATTATCATTGGCACTGGAAGTGATGTCGCGGTCACCTATGTAGGTGGCACACGGACATCAGTTACTTTTCAAAACTTTCCACGCCAGGAGCGCAGAGCCTGCACTGACATTTGTGTGTTCAAACTAGGGCCCTGAAAGGGATTGTTCCTCACCCTAGAAATATCACAGAGTTCACAGAGAGGGGAGGCATGGGTGGGTCTTTAAGGAACCTGCAGCTAGATTTTGTCTCCACCAGATAAAGCGTTACAGAAGGTAAGTAATTTGTTCATCTGATAGCGGTATCTAGCTGCAGATTTCTTACCTTTGACTAGATACCCAAGCAATACCATCAATCCCAGTGCTGGGCTGCGGACAAATTTGTCTAGACTAAAAACTTCTGTAGGACCAAACAGGCGAAATGTCTGTCTCTTTGGACCTGATTGTCCAGGCAGTAGTGTTTGGCAAATGTGTACAGGAATGCCCACGGTACTGCCTAGCAGATGCCCAGGACTGGGAATCCACGTGTCAATGCTGTGGTTCAGCCTTTTCCCTGGTGGAATTGGCCCTTAGGCCCTCTGGAGGCTGTTTCCTGGTCAAGGCAGAACGACCCAGCATGAAATGCTCACTTCCGTACTGCCCTGCCTTTTTTTGCCCCAATATATCCCATGAAGAGTTGATCATCCACCCGGAAATCTTTTGTATGGTCAAGGTAAAACGACAATGCTCTTTTTTGGGTTCAGACAGTTAAGTCGCTCCTCTTCTTTAGAGGGATGTGGAAGAGCATAAATGGTGGGCAGGGTGACAGATTGTCCCAAATGACATAGGGTCACCACTTTGGGAAGGAAAGAGGCCCTAGTGCGAAGCCCTACTTTGTCTGGAAACACAGTCAATAAGGGAGGCTTGGATGACAAAGCCTGTAACTCACTCATCCTCATGGCAGATGTTATTGCCAGTAGAAAGGCTGTCTTGATGGTAAGCAGCTAGAGGGGACAATTGTGCAGTGGCTCAAAAAGAGAGAACCAAATGAAGGTCCCACTGAAGCATGATAAAGGGCAAAACATATGTGCAAGCCCCTGGAGAAACCTATTTACAATAGGGGACTTAAATAAAGAGGGTTAGTCAGGCAGCCGCAGAGAGATAACTCTCCAGAGTACCCAAAACAGAGCCCTGCTGGTCAAGGGTAAGAATGAAGAGAAGACTATCAGAGAGAAAGTGGCAAAAAGAGGCCTGATAGACTTCTCTGTACAATAATTAAAAAATATATTTTTGCAATCAGCAGGCATACACTGTTTTTGAGGAGGGATGGCTAGCTGCCAGAATAAGCTTGCAGATTTTGGGAGGAAGATCGAAGACCGTCAACTGTTGCCACCCAATCTGCAAGCAAGAAGACGCAGAGTTGACAGGTTCGGGTGGAAGACCTACTCCTGCTGCTGCAACAGAAATCCTCCTGAAGGGGCCGTCTGAGCAGAGGATCAGTCAATGCTTCACTGAGGGGAGCAGAGGTTCTGAAGAGGAAACTCTAGGTTGAAGCACTTCTGTTAACAGGTTAGTCTTCACTACCGCTGCCCTCTTCGCCACCATTGGGTAAGATGCTCCCTCTTCCATAGCCACGGTAGAGGGAGAAAGCAAGCCAGAATCAAGAGATGTGTCTAGTCCACTGGCATCTCCAAGTTCCTCAGACCAGTCCAACGATGTTCCCAATTGGTATTCTAAAGGGTCCAGTGACCCCTCCCATTCTTCATGTAAGCTGGGCTGCTCAGAAAAATGCTCAAGCAACGCCCTAGGACCAATGGGCCCTGCCGGCACTGATCGACGATGTTCAGAGTCATCGCGGATTAGAATGGGCTGGCGCCGGTAGCATCAGCATGAGAACCAGCGCTGGAGAAGGTCGCATTAGCACGGCCAGTGCCGGTCCAGATCCACGATTGGGTCCAGGGGGGCCCATCGGAGCCTAGGCTAAAACCACTGGTGCACAACCTGATTGGGCCCCACGGGGCTCAAAGGTGCCCCAAAGGGGCCAGCCCGCTCAAAGATGTGGCACATGGCCACAACAAACTCCCTTACCTAAGCCAGGGTTGCTGCAGCTCCCAGAAATGGAGGGAGGCTCAAAGTCAGACCTGGCAACGGCTCTGTGGAAACTTGCCTGGAAGCCCCGTTCAAAAGTCGTCACATCAGCCGACAGATGAGGAGAAGTCAAAGCACAATTCCTAGCCCTACGTTACAAGAAGATACAGCTATTTCACCAGACAAGAGCCTTTCAAAGGGATAACCATCCAAGGCATATCCATGACAGAGGCCTGTACATCTCTTTGGAATCCGATGGACATCATCCACACATGGCAAAAACACCACACTAGTGAATATCGCCCTTCCAAGACAATCAGTATTATTAAGGCCAGCACAAATCACATATCTAGTTGCATCTTGTCCATCTTAAATAGTTTGAGCCAGAGAGGCCCCAAGGACTTCTGGGAATGCTGGTAAGATCTCAATGGCCATGTCTCAAATGGCATACATATATCTGTCCAACAACCAAACTGCACTGACTGATCTCATTGCTAGGCTAACTGAAGTGAACATTCATTTTCCACATGACTCCACATCCAAGGGAGTCATTGGGAATAAGTTGGGGGTCACCTTGCTCGCTGAAGCCTGAACACCCAGACTCTCAGAAGTAGATGTTTATGGAGGAAATCAGTATTGCCAGGCACCGGTCTGTAATGCCTGCTCACCTGCCTATTCACCGGTGAGCAGGATCAGTGTTTTGACGAGGTGTCCATTAAGGTGTCAGTGAGGGCCTCATTGAACGGGAGCAAGGGCTCAGATGTGGGCTGTCCTGCATATAAGATTTTCATAAGGTCATTTGTCTTAACCTCAATAGAGAGTAGTTGTAGGCACAAGATGTCAACTGGACGTCGTGTAGCCACTGCAAAAGAAGTACTCTTGTTGGAGGTCCAAATTGCAAGTTCCACTCTGTATCAGGAAACATTTCAAGCCTACTGGCCTCCTGCAAGTTCATCTAAAAATTGACATCATCATAATCATAGGGTTAAATCATTCACTCCCTCCCCACCCCCGATTGCCATTTACAGGTGATGGCAAGCTCTGGTCAGAATCAGAGGCAAAAACATAATGGATTAGAATTAGGCTGTATGATAATTGGTTGTACTTTAATAATTTCATAGGCCAGATATCGGCCGGGTTCATGCTGAAGTCAATTCAGGCTCCGACATCGAAACCAGTGCCAGATCCTCCTCTGGTGTTGGCATCATCAGTACCAGTGTAAACAAGGGAATGGACGGACGCGAGTCTTGCAGCCAGAGTGGGAGCTCATATTGGGGCCAAGAGGGTCAGAAGACACCGAGGGTTGATCCGCGGATGGTAACACGACTGAGGGCCCCCTGTGGATCTTTGGACCTGGAGGTGCACCAGAGGGAGGCAGAAGAGTGACAAATTTCTATAACATGGCTTCTTTAAAGGCTCTGATTTTCTGTGAAGTCGCCAATAGCCCAGCAAATTCAGGGCACACTGGCACTAACTAAGGAATCGAGCTCTGCAACTGGAGATCTGGAGGGAGATTGACTAACATTTTGGCACCTTTGTGCATTTGCTTTAGTTGCAGAGTGGAGAATAGGGTCAAGTCCCACTTCTCTTTCCCATATTTTAGTTTGGAGTTCAATTTACACTTACTGGAGAAATTTAAACATGAAGTAGACCTCTTGCATGAATGACCTCAGGAGTGGAAGCAGGTCCATGCCCTTGACTTGTAGTGGAACTTACACGAGGCCCGCAATTTTTTTTGTGTTATGTGATGTACAGCTTTGTTTCTTGATCCCAGATCGCTTTTGGGTGAATGATGTCACACGTGTTGCATGACTTCAAGTCGTACCACAAACCCAAACACTAGAAGCATATCTCATGTGGATTTGTGGCCAACATCTGTTTTCCAGCAAGATCTGAAACCTGTAGACTTAGGAATAAACATTGTTCCCTAGCACCCTGGTTTTTGTTCTGTTTTAGGAGCCGCTATAAGGCAAACAAATTGGTAACAGAGCTCTGCATCCTTGTCAGAAGGCGTGGAAAGAAAGCCATTGACATCAGGTGTTTATATGCTGCTGGTGTTGGTGGTGTTTATATGTGTTTATATGCAGCCCTGTTCTGACATTTCTTGGGTTTTACAGAGCCAGCACAGAGCCAAGCAGAGCCACCTAGTGACCAGTGGAGTATTGCTGAAAAAACTTTCAGATTCAGTTTGGTGCGTGGTAAAATATTCTAAAGGGGAGAAATCTGTAGTTAGAAGTATTCACCAGAAAGGCATACTTTTGAGGACAGATTCTAGAAATATTAACAACACAGTGTCTCCCGGCGGAGGACATTTTTAAACTCATTTATTTGTTCAATGGATATGGTAACCATGCATCCACTCCCTTAGATATAATGCACATAGGGTAGAAAAAACTAAAAATTTTACAACAGTAACTATAGAAAGGGGTACTTCCTTCGTCATCAACATGCACTTTATTAATTACATATTCATTATAATATGGGCCAAAACAAAAAGACTATCCCGCTGTCAGCATTCAATCACCCAGATATTGTATTTCTTGGTTTCGGTGGGGATCCAGACAGATCACAAGACCACCCAACCATATTGTCCTCCTTAGCTTCATAGAATATATCTCTAAGAAGAGAGGCTTAAAGTCCATAAAGCATTTTAACAATATTGTGGGGGCCACTTCGTCAGCATTTCGGTCTCCAATCATTTAATAAGTACGTGAGACTATCGCCAAAGCCAAGTATCAAGTTCTATAATTCAGCAGAACCTCAATATGCAATGAAACCTAAAACCATCGGAATTAACACATTAGATATTCACAATGTATGAGAAATTATTTACTCTGTTCTGGAAACTCACCCTTGCCCACACAGAGTACCACCAATATTTATAGTAGATTGTGCTACTATTGCATTAGGACAGAACTACATTTTTAACGATGATTTTTGTGACCAAATCAAAGATGTTGTTACGGGAACTGTTTATGCTCCAGATATTGCCGACATTTATGTAGCTCCCTTTGAAGACAAAGCAATTTACTCAGATATCAACCAATTCAGGCCGTATATTCAAAAATGGTTATGATACATAGAATGCATCTTCTGTATTTGGCAAGGCCCCTTCAGAGACCTTTATCTACTCCATAGTTGGTTAAACAATCAAGTGTCCCTTTAAAATTCCCACTGAATCACAGTTTCTCAAATTCATTTTCTTGATTTCTTAATCAAGAATGATGAAAAGTACCTATACGAGACCGTACAGCAGACCAACTGCACAGAAAGCTTTATTAAAGTATAACTGTCATCATGCCAGGAATTCGAGGGATAATTTGCCTGTTGGTCAGTATTTAAGAATTAGACAGAATTTCACCAAGAAAATAGACAATTTTCAGGAAACAGTAATATTGTCACATAAACTGATTATGAGAGGTAGGTAAAGAAATTCCTGAAGAGAGCATGATTCAATAACAGAGATGAACTTTTGAAAGAAAAAGTGAAAAACACAGACACCAAAGGCATCACGTGTGTAACCACATACGCAAATGAATCCCATAACATTAAAAAACTATACTAATAAATACTGGCATTTACTAACGCCAATGAATTTCACATTAGAAAATGTTGTATTTGCCTTTATGAGAGAACAGAACATTGTCTGGTGAAGGCATATAAAGAACCTAAGAAAACATCAATCACGCAACTATAGGGACGTAACCTTATTATAGGCCATTATTATAAACAAGTTACTTATGTGTACACTGTGGTTCTCTAGTATTAATATCTTTAATAGATTGACATGCTTGAATCTTCCCCGTCGCCATGGTGGAGTCCCACAGGAACAGCACTGTTAGCCTATTCACATTGTTTTAATGCCCAAACTTCAACCAATCAGAGCTCAGACCGAGAAACACTCATCCCCTGCAGAGCCACGATACCTCAGATTTCGAGCACAAGTATAACAGAAGCACAAGAGGAGGCCCAAAAAAGTGAGCCTGAACAGTGAGGTAGGAGGGTCAAATGTGAATCTATCTATGATATCAATATTGGAGAACAACTATGTACAGTAACTTGTTTTTTCTCCAGTTTTGTATATTTTATAGATTCACATGCATGATGCAGACTAGCTAGCAGTATCAATCTTATCATGGCGGTGGGTAAGGCAATCTATTGCACCACGAACGCCCTTAATTAAGAAAAGTAAATCCAATCCCATTAAAAACTGTAAAGAGGCACTGAAGAAGCATCACCATAGCAAGCAATAACAATAACTGAAACATTTGAGGAAATAGCAAATGTAATAACAAATGGCCTGAACATAAAAAGCGGTATATCTTATCAAAACAGGCAAAGCAGAGTAGCCTGACCCAACTGCCACATCTTCTTTACTCCAGGCATCCAAGCATTAGTGCTTTGTTAAGGTATGGGCAATAACCCACGTCACCGCCCAGCAGATGTCTGGTAGTGACACTCCTGCACACAGGGCTGAAGATGCTGCAACCTTCAGGGTCGAAAGAGCCTTCACTTGCGAAGTAAGCAAGCGTGCTGCCTTTTCACGACTTTTCAGAAGAATATAATTGCCAAGACCCAATCAGCATTGCTAGCCTTCAATAAGGCTTGGCCCTTCTTTGGAGCTGAGAATGAAATGAGCAGCTGACATGACTTTCGCAAGGCTTTAGTTCTTTGTAAGTAAAACTTCAGACAGTGTTTAACGTCCAGAGCATTCAAGGTCTTTTTCACATGCAGGAACGGAAGAAAGTGGGCAAAATGATGGGCTCATTAAGATGAAAAGCTGTTGGTACTTTTGGGATGAAGGATGGATTAGTTCACAGGATGACTCGTATCTTGAAACTGTAGGTAAGGCTCTTTAATTGTAAAAACATGAATTTCACTTATGCTGCTCACAAAATATCTGCACTTTTAGTTGAGAGCAGTGACAAAAAAATCTAAGACTGAAAAACTTTCTGTAACTGACTCTGGCTGATCTCCCACTCATGGCATTGCTTGTCCGTTCTGCTGAGGGAATCTGCCCATTCGTTCTGCACCCCCGGGACTTGCTCTATTTTCACTGAGATGATGTTGGTCAGCAGTCACTATCAAATTTCTTGTGCTTGAGCTGACAGAACCTGTGATTTTGTTCCTCCTTGTTTGGTGAGATAAAACATTGTTGGACTGTTGTCTGTCCTCACCAGTACTGTAGTGCTACGAATCCTTGGCAGAAAGGGCTCAAGTCGTAGAAAAAACACCTTCAGCTCCAAGAGGTTTATATGAGACAATGCTTCCTGGATGGACCACTTCCTTGCACCTCTAAGTCCTTCAGGAGGGCTACCCAGCCTTCCAGAGAAGCGTCCTTTTGTCATCACCACCTGTGGTATAAGTGGAAGGATTGAGAGTCCCTGTGCAACATTGTTTCTGATAGCCCTTAAGGACATTGATAACTTCATCTTTAGAGTGATTGAGATCCTGTCCGAAAGATCCGTGGCATTGAGTCCATGGTGCATCGAGCTGTTCCTGAAGAGGCCGCATGAGGAGGTGGGAATTCTAAATCAAAGGGATGCAGGATGACATCATTCCCAACATGGATAAGCATGTTCTCAGTTAAGTGAACTCTTTTGAAGAGAGAGATTGTGTGACTGCTTGTAAACAAGATATCCTTTCTTCAATGAGGAAGGCTTTCAACAGCTTTGTGTCCAGCGTCGCTCCCAAGGACACCGTCTTTCTGAATGGAATGAGTGAGGACTTTTCCTTGTTGAGTTTGAGGCCTAAGGATTTGAACAGCTGTAGACAAGCCTGTGTTGACCTTCATGCTGAATGGAAAGAGGGCACACTTTTATCAAACAGTCGTCTATAAAAAAAAGATCTGGTGACCCAAACGTCTGAAAAAAGCTGCCGCTGGTGCCATGCATTTGGTAAATACCCTGGGAGCCGATTTTAACCCAAAAGGTAGCACCTTGAACTGGTAATGGCACCCAGCCACCTCGAACCTTAGAAACTTTGGTGCTTCAAATGTATTGGAATATGGAAATATGCATCCAGTAGATCTAGAGAGGTCAAGAAGTCTCTGGTGTCCATGAGCTGCAAAATCTCCTGAAGAGATAACATCATGAAGGGCTGATTTTTGATTAACTTCTTTAAGAGCCTCAGATATAACACCTGTCTCAATTTTCCTGACTTCTTCTTGATGAGGAAGAAGTTGGAGTAGAAGCCCTAGTTGCCCTGATTGTACAGCACCTCCTCTATTGCCTCCTTTGAGACAAGCAACTGAATTTCTTTCCTCAAGATGAATAGACAGCAATGAGATGCCTTGAGCGGTGGTAGATTGGGAGGCTTTTGAACGAATACCAGGGTGTGGCCATGTTGTATTATGTCTAACATTCATCTGTTGGAAGAGATGAGCTTCCAGTGATTGAAGAATTTGGCGAGAGGGCTGCCAAATTGACGTGAAACTAAGGTGACAGGAGCCTGCTTCACTACATTGTCTCCTGTTAGTATCTTGTGACTTTCCTCCTGCTGAGGGACATCGACACACTGGCCTGGCTGTCTAGAATACGAAGACATTGTTGTTGGTCTGTAAGACTGGGTGGAAAATTGTAGTAAAAAACCCTGCTGTAAGACTGAAACTTTTGCTGGAATTTTGGTTGGGTACTAAACTGATCTCTACTCGTGCTGTGAAAGGGCTGGAAACGTCACGTCTGTGGGTGTCCATCGATCTCGCAGTGTCAGTATCCAACTATAAAGACTCCAATGAATTGTTCACACGCTTCCCAAACAGGTTCTTGTCGTCAAACAGTATGTCTAGAATTTTAGCCTGCAATTACGGACTGAAAGCAGTTGCTTTTAGCCATCCTGGTGCAGCTATAATTCGGCTGCCGCCATTTGTCTGAAGGCTGTGAAAGAAATAGCTATGGCCACATCTATGATCTCAGACAAGGCCTTCTCTCCTTCTATTAATATTTCCTGGGCCTCCTTTTTTGTCCTCTGGGAGATACTCCAGGAGAGATGAAATGTCAGAAAAAAACCTGACTGTCGTATCTCCCAACAATGGTCACAGCATTGGGGGCTCATACTGAAGTAGCAGCCATGTCAGAAAACTGCTTTCCAATATTCAATATTATCGAGCCTGCGGCCCTCTTTGTCCGGAGGAGCTGTGCACGGAGAGGAAGAGTTCTTCAATCTCCTCTGAGCAGCTTGAATAATGACCGAATCTTGTCTAGCTTGATCAATAAGACACATCGGTCAATTTTCCAGAGCTCTGTATTTCTTATCTAGCTTTGGGATAATAGCCGCCCTTGATGTGGGGTCATTACCTTTAAGCTTTCTTGCCCAATGAAATCTACAATAGGAATAGCTCAAGTTGTCCATTATGCTCCTGCCCTACAATAATAGAGGAAGCACTCCATTTGTTTAGCTGGTAGAGGAAGGTTAAAACGCTTGGACGCTCTTTCAAGCAGATCATAAAAACTATCAACGTCCATTGGAAAAGAGTGTTACATAATCATCCCACTCAGGATGGTCACTCAGATCCAACTGGATCTCTCCCTCTTCTGGCTGCTGGTCACCATCACTGTCTTGAAAAGTATCCAGGATATTAATTGGTGGTGGCACCGTTTTTTCGTTTTGTGGCCTGGGTATGCTTTGTGGGGGGGCAATGGTTTCAAAGGCTTTGTGTGTAGATGTAGGCTTTTGAGCAGCATCTGTCTCTGGGAATCTTTTGTAGCTGTCCTTTAACATCCTGCACAAGCTTGTGACGAGCATGAGAGGGATCACAACAGCTGGCTCTTGAACCTAGTGTGGCTCTTCCTCTTGGTCGTCATATGGATAGTGTTCCTAAAATGTATCATATTCCTAGGTGGATTGATGACCCCTGTAAGAGAAGGAATACTCGCCCTCAAGGTAAGTTGAATGTTCCTGGTCCGCCTCCTCCTCCTCCGTCTCCTGACACTTTACATTCAACTGGGAGGGGCTATAAACAGGACCAAATAGATCTTCATCCCCAGATTCCTGAAACTGCAGTAAATGTGCTAGAGGCAGAGGTGAAATGTTTTAAATATCCTGAGACGAAGAAGTCACACCCTTGCTTGAAATGTGAAAATTGTCTTTCTGTCATTGACAGGATGATTGACGATGCCATAGACGGGGTCGGCGACATGGATGCGGCAGCAGTCTTCGGTGCCAGAGCAGCAGTGGCTGTCGTCATGGATATTTTCGCCATCGGGGACAGTCTTATCAACAAAGCCATCATAAGGGTCTTCGTCGGCGACGATCAGGAAGTTGTCAATGTAGTTGCGTTTGCCGCCGACACTGAACGGTACATGACACCGTAGACAGTACAATCTTCGTCGACAGGTCTGCCGAATTTTCCTTTGAGGGCTCCTTGAATGGAGTATCAGGAGTAGACGAGTAGACAAGGATGGGAAGCCAGACTTATTTTGAGAGGGGGGAAGACCAGCTGGCTCTTTGCTTCTTTTACTCTAAAAACTGGTCTCCCTACTACAAGACCTGGATCTTTTCAAATCCTTGTCAGAGGCTGAAAATCCCCATCCTTTCCTGATATTGAGGTGGAATCAGCCCTCTACTCACACTCAGAATCTGCAGCCATAGGAGAAATCTACCTTCCCGATCTTTGTGGGTTTTGCCACAAAACAAAATGGCAAGATTTTGGCCCTCATTACAACCCTGGCAGATGGCGGAAAAAGGGCGGTAAGACTGCAAACAAGCCGGCCGTCATTACCGCCCCATTATGACATTGGCGGTTTGGCATATGGCAAACCGCCAATGTTCCGCACCGTCCACCACGGCGGTAACGACCTCCAGGCTGGAGAGAACGGTCTCCAGCCCGGCGGCCGTCACTAGTCCGCCGGTGGTATCAAGCCATGCATACCGCCATGGATTTCGTGGGGTTTTGTAACGCCACGAAATCCATGGCGGTATGTACCATCAGTGCCAGGGAATTTGTTCCCTGGCACTGATTGGGGTCTCCTCCTCCTCCCTCCCCTGAGTCCTCCCCCAAAACCCATGACCCCCCTACCACCCACCAAAGGTGGTAGGACACCCTCCCCACCCCCCCCGCCCATAGAAAGCCCCCACACACCCCCCTACATGCACGCTCACACCACTCACACACACACACACACACACACACACACACACCTTACATTTCCCATACACACATTACACCCCCCGCATGCATACACGCACTCACACAACCCCTCTACACACGCCCACGCACACCCCCTAGCATGCACACACCACACAACACCCCCTCTCCCCCAACAGACGATCACCTTACCTGTTCCGGTGATCCTCCGGGAGGGAACGGGATCCATGGGGGCTGCTCCGCCGCCAGCACCCCGTCACCAAACCACCGCCACGCCGAATACTGGGTCATATTACGGTGGGCTGTGTTCTGATGACGTGGTGGTGACGGTGGAGCAGCCTCCACTACACCACCGACCGCCAGTATGGCTGCTGGCGGCTCTCCGTCCAAAAAAGGGCAGAGGGTTGCCAGCAGTCATTATATGGTTGGCAGAAGACCATCAACACTGGCGGTCTTTGGCCCGGCGGAACCTCGGCGGTCTTGTGAAAAGACCGCCGAGGTTTAAATGAGGGCCTTAGTCTTTAGGCATATGTTGCGGAAAAAGACAATATAAGCATTCCCTGGGAGGGTCTTCAGAGTATAGCCTGGACTTTCCACAGGTCTTACAAGGCCTGAACAGCCTTTTTTTTTATCCTCAGACATGCTGTCAAAAACAGTCAAATGCACTCCCAGACTGTACCTCATGACTGTTTGAAGAGGAACTGAAAAGCAGTAGGTCAAAAGTTTATCAGAGAAACACTGACTGAGCAGAGATCAGGGAGGCTCCATAACACACGATGTGAGGTAAGAAATCTGACGTCTGGTGGCTCTGCAGGAGATGAGTGGTTCTGGGGCTGAACTCTGATTGGTTGAAGTTTGGGTGTTTGAAGGTTGGGTGTTAAAACAAAGTGAGCAGACCAACAAGATGTATTGGTTTATACACTGGAGATTAATGCTAAGGTTCTAGCACTGCTTTTAGTACTGTCACTGTGGGACTTCCACCATGATGACGGGGAGGATTCAAGTATGTGAATCTATAAAAGGTACAATACTGGAGAAGTGTGCTACCTGCACTGCATGTAATTATACAAGCAGGACTAAGAGTTGTCTTGCCGATTGCAAAGAGTGGATATTTAGACATTTCTCAAACTACGCTTCTGCAACAGTTGTTTACTGTATTGTATGCCGATGCAAATGACATACTTGCAAAACAATGCAGGAAGTTAAAAGTTGAATCCTCCAACATCAATCAAGGATTAGCTGTAATGTGCAAAATGCTCCTTTGGTTGGAAATGATCAAACAATGCATCACAATGTTACAGATATGCAATAGTTTGTCCTAGAGGGGGTGTCAAGTACCACTAGGAATCATGATGTGGATCGACTACTCATGCAAAAAGAAAACAGATGGATTTGATGCTTTGATTCTCTTTCAAGAGGCCTCAATCAACAGACTGAGTGGCACATTTTGGCGGTACTATGATTCAGGACACTTATGAATCAACAGCAAGTGGTGTTGTCCATCTCTGGGTTTGCACAGTTGGTTAATTGCATACTTAGTTATCTCTATGTGTTGTTATCAAGCTACTTTTTAAAGTTTGCTGTATAGCTCCCCTCTATAAGGCAATGTATAACATAATTTAAAGGGACAGCTTTTTTCTAAAGAGAGTACTATCCGGATACTATGTTCTGGATTACCCCTGATACTATCTTCTCTAACATTTGAATTATGTAGTATATATTGCCTGTAGTTCAAATTTAGTTAGTGCTGATAATCCAGTATTGATGTGACAATTTATTGTATGTATCCCCTTGACATTTGTTTTCTGTATTGATGTAAATCTTTGTGGTTATATGAATATGGTTTAAGTTTGATTTAATCTATTTAGTAATTACGATATTCTAGACTCCATTTCTTGGGGTTGGATACCTTCTTGGCTTATTCTTGCCTAATCCAATATGGGGGCACCATGAGCTGATTGATACAGAGGATTATGAAGCTGTCACAAAGCCGAGGGTGCACACGCGTATTTAGACCGGTAATTTGACCACAAGGCATTGATTTAATTCAAGAGTGCCGCATGAACTTGGCACACATTAGCTTGGGTGCTGATCTTAGACACTAACCTAATAGTGAGTAACACAGACCCCTATATGGAGTCAGCAATGATATTCTTTTATACAATCATAGTGAATACGACAAGTTCGATTTGCAAGAATAATATGATGATTTCACCTGCACTGTTTTTGAGTATACTATAGATGCTCAAGCAATCTTTCTACTTCCCTTATATGGAACCCTTATTTTTTCGTTCTGTTAGGTTGTGTCTTTTTTGGCCCTTCCTTTAGAATTTATTAATTGATGTTGAAATTATAAGACTCTGGAATTGACTCTACATTAGAGCATTAAAGTATCTTCAATTTTTATTGCAAGTACGTTTTAGGTGGTCATTGTGCATGTGATGGTATCTGTTTCATACATATGGTGATGTTTGTTTTCACTGGGCTTCTCAGGTGGATTACAAACGGGTGTGCTTAATTGACATCTCTGATTCACTAGGGCGTACTTTTTAACTTTCTCATATGTTTTCAATTTATATTACTGTGAATAGCTAATGTATTATTTCAGTTGGTAGTTTTAAGTTTCATTGCATATTGAGGGTCTACAGAATTGTACAACTCGAGGATAGTCTCATCTACATATTAGATGAGTAGCGATCAAATAGAGATCAAAACGTCGACGAACTGGCCATCACATTCTTTAAATATTCTTTATGAACTTACAAGTTTCAACTCTAAGAGATGTATTCCTTGAACCTAAGGAGGACAATGTGGTTGGGTGGTCTCCCAATCTGTCTGGATCACCACCGATACTAAGAGAAACAATATCTGGGTAATCTGATGTTGACTGCGGGTTAGTGCATTTTGTTTTGACCCTTATTACACTGCATATGTGATTAATTAAATTCCTTTCCATAGTTACTTTAGTATAATGTATACTTTTTGCTACTCTGTGCAATATATGTAGTGGGCACATGGTTACCATATCCTTTGAACAAATGACTGAGTATAAAATGTTCCTCCTCTGCGAGTAACTCTGTTGTTAATGTTCATATCCAGTCTCCTGTGGGTTGCCCTATTATGCTGTGATGGGTTCGAGAAATAGCTTCAGAATCGAAAAGAGGCTCACTTTCATAGTTGCTTCAAAAACCTGCAACAGCAAAGGTCATGGAACCTCAGTGTAATTTGTTTTGAAAGACCCTGGAAAAACCTTGAGCAATTCACCTTTGCAAGGCGCTTCGAGTATCAGGCGTGCATGTAAAGACTAACATTGCTGGTAAGGCCCTGTAAAAATAAGCATAGAAAGGAACTCATGTGGGACTCTGATGCCATAATACACTGATCTGAAAGGCTTCAAGAGAAATATTGTGTAGGAAATCACAGACATAGCTCAGAGAAGAAGACCCCACAAGATACCTGACCAGCACAGCCCAGCTGTCTGGACCTGTCAAAACCTCACAGGCACGTCTTAGGAACTGGAGCCACGGGGGTTGCTGGTGCCCAAGTTCTGAATAGTACACAAAAAGCTTCAGGAGGACGATTGTGATACAACCAAGAAAAGGCATAAATGGTGAAGCAGCCAGTAATGAGATTATCACATCAATATGGGTAACAGAACTCAGTCACTGCCTGACACTGCAAACCTATTATTGTCACCTCATGTACAGAGGTACCCTCATTGCTCGATTTTAATGAAGGCTCCACTGAAGTTGTTACAATGTTTTTTGGGCTTACACAGTAAGTTCAATGCCAGGAAAATCACTGCAATATGAAACAGACATGCATTGGGTGGTTTTATATTTCAGGGAACCCCATGTATCAACAAATAACATCTAAAATTGAACTTAAATAGTGGGGATTACTATGATATTCGTCGTATGCAACCAATGCCAGGGTATTAAAGTAAGAATGGAAAACCACTCACATTCAATTCTGTGGATATGAAGTTGCAGGAACATGGATTAGTTCACAGGATGAAGCCCTGCTAAGAATGAGCCTCTATTTGCTACTGTATAGAGGTGCAGCAAAGAAATACAACTTTAAAAATCCCACAATGGCCACTACTTTATACTGAATCTATGTAATCGATCATGAATTTGAGTTCCAAGTAATGTACACTATAGACTACCGCCTCGCTTATATCAATGATATATAATGCACACTTTGTTGCTCTCACTGTCTGTAGTCAGTGACTTTGAATATTGCTCTACAGTTAGGTAACTTAGGGTGGCCTTGAAACAAAAGGTTTGAAATGAAGTCTTAATAAGACGTCTAAGGATGTTTTTGAAGATTTCCACTCACTATTTAGGGTAGAGCGCAAAGCGCTCCGTCCCTGGTGTAATCTCTCTGTGGGCTTTTAACCAGGCCACCGCAGCCCCATCAGTTTGGTTGGTTTGTGGGCTTGCCTTTTAAAATTAGCTTCATTTAATTAGTGAATAGCATGCATACATCATGCCTTTTCCAGTGTGTAGCCTGCCTCGAGCGCACTGGCCAACTTCTGAAAACATATGAGGCTCCATGTTTTCCGAATGGTTTCTGCACTACTTTTTCTTTTTAATTGGTAGGCAGCGCGATCTCGCTGGGCAGTAGACAAGGGCTTCGCATGAAATCGACCCTCTTACATGGGTAATTGGCTTTTTGCCGGTTACATGGATAATTGAACTTTTGCCGATACGCTTCACTGCGAGCAAACTTCCGTTTCCTTTTGTGAGTGTGCTTTGCGATCATGGCAGCCGTAGGCTCGCTTATGTGAAGCTGTTTTACTTTTCAGTTTATGTGGCAAGAAAAGTCCGGTTAGTTATGTGAAACTGTTTCACTTTTCATTTTCAGTTTATGTGGCAAGAAAAGTCTGGTTAGGAGTTTACAACGCTAAACTCGAGGAAACGCGAAACCCATTGCATTGCAAATGCTTGTTTATCAGATGGTGCCAAGCAATCTAACATATGTATGCTGCCATTCTTTAATTTTAACCAGACAGGCTTACACTGCTCATTTGCAAATGCATTTTGTGATGGCAAAATTACGACAATTTTGATTTCCGAAAACAGGGATGGAATTTATCTTTGTCAATGGCTTTAGCTCTTCTAAATTTAATTTAGGTGAGCAAAATGTATTGGGCCTGACATTTAGACCTAAAAACGGCAATCTACTCACTAAAACAAACCCTTTATGTATGCAGGAAACTGTGCAAAACACAGGGTCTATTAACCAAGCAAGGTGTCTTTCACAGTAGACCCCAAAGCAAGACTGTGTAATACTTCATTCCTTCCAAGGTGTTTACCATCAACTCTGGCTGTCTTTGAGGAAAGAAGAACACTCACAAAGCAGTTTAACAGAGTATAGCATCTGCCATCATTATATAGTCCTTTTTCAGTGTCTAACTTCTTCCATGTTAGGATGACTCATGAAAATCAGTTTTCAAGTTAGGCGTGGCAGGAAGAAGTCTCTATGATTTAGATAGGGAAAGATATTGTGGGTCCTAGCAGTGATATCAGGGAGGATGAAGGGTGGTGGGGGAATACGGGCTTCAAACAGATGGGCAGCAAAATAACATTATGTTTTCTATTGGTAGTGTAATGTGGCTGCGGCAAGAATGGAGTACAGTGGAGGACGGAGACGTCCTGTGGCCAGCAGCCACTGGAAGAACTGAACCACAACAAACAAACATATAAGACACATACTGTCTGCACAAGTGAAACTTTAATTGTTCCAGAAATGCTCACATACCCCCTAACCACACACAAGAGGGTGAGGTGAAAGAGTGGTCTTTATCCCATTGGGAAGTGATCACGGCTGCAAAAATAGCTTGTGATGGATGAAGACACTACTGCTTTGACTCTTCACCTCCACAGATGAAATGCTTTCCACAAAATGAGGCTATGTCAAATCGCAACCCATTTAATGTAAAATGCACTGTTTGGGCCAATTTGTGAGAAATTTCTTTAAGGAAGACCCACCCCATAAACCACTTTTGAAAGTTAGGCTTGCTTGTGAATTGGGAAGTACGTGAATATTCATGGATGTCCCTTTGGCAGATTAAAAAAAAATCTCGAAAATTGTGCTGGACAATGCACCATTTGATCCATTGATTAAAAAGGGTGCAGATTTCCACTCTCCTTTTTTTCCATTCCCATACAGCCTCGCAGTAATGTTGAGGTATGTTTTCACGATTATTGTACTTGTGTATTATACAGTCACTTGTTTGTCACTTTAAGAATAGAATCTGCTTGGCCATTCTCTTAGTGAGGGTTCCAGGCTCCGAGTTGCTGTGGGAGGTTGGAGCAGTCAACAGGGAATGTTGTGTGCTGTCCATTTTTTAAATAAACCACAATTTTACGTATGCTGTGGAGTCTGGAAACTGCTTTTGATACAACATAATTTGGCAACAAGCTGTGGAACCTGTGCCCTTCTTCACGGACCTCACATTTTGAAGTATGACTGTTTTCTTGCCAAGTTTTTCAGAATTTCAGGTTTTGATTGCCTTCTAGGACTCCTGGTGAGCTAATATTTTTGCTTAAAATTCTGAACCAGGGTGATGCTGCTAGACGTTTTCACTTGCTACCTTGGGTTTGTTTAAAAACTGTTTGAGTGAGGGCATGGCCTTAGGGTCCTAGATGGCGGACGCTCCATAATCAAGCTCCGTAGTGAATCCCCCATGATCCAATCAAAATCTTACATACCACCAAAGCTGCCATAAATGTTTAAGCCACAGGGCACCCCCTGTACAAGGAGGAAACAGAGGACTACGCAATTCGGATCCCTGGTAGAGCTGGGGGTCTGAAATTGGTGCCCCAAAACAACAGAGGGACCGAGGTGAAGGCTGCGAGAGGCCCGGGCCGCCAAGAAGACAAAACGGGTCGCAGCCCAAGACCTCACCATGCTGGGACTGCCTAAAACACTGACACAGCCCTTAGGGAAGCTCTCCTGAGTGCCGCGGAGGTAGATGCTGGACCCACGGCACTATTCTGGAAAGGACTGGGACAACACCAGTCTCAACGCCAGGGGCTCGGGCAAGATCCATGGCTGGTGGCTGCAGTGAATGAATTCCCGCATATAGGCGGTTGTTGATCACTGGTGGTTCTGGGGCAGCTGGGGGGGAGGCTACTGCACGTAATTCACAGTGGGAGTCTTCCTGTCATCCCCCAAAACCAAAAAAAGGTAAATAAACAAACACTCTCCCCCCAGTGGTCTGGGGCCTCTGGACAATTGCGGCCCAAAAACACAGACCCCCACGACATACAGTGACGAACTACAGCTCAGCCGCCCTTGGTCGCCGGACATAGGAGGGCTGCACATGCTGCACATCACTGGTTGTGCAAGCGAGCCCCAACGATCTCTGGACGCCAGAGACGCATTTGACCACCCCGTTCCCCCGCCTCATATGGGATCCAGTGCTGGGCGACCCAGGTACATCAATAGGCCCAGGGTGACCCAGAAGCCCCTCCATCCCCAACACCCCCAGAAACTGTGATTACCTGATAGACCTAAATCCAGCACTGGAGGTACTTACAGCGACAAGCGCTCCCCAAGTCATCTTTTGACGGGCAGGACATTGTGCAATGGTAAAGACACCGCTCCATCACTCCCAAAACATAGTGGCTCACTGAATGGAGAGCAAATTAACCCCAGGCATAAGCACCCAGGTGAGATTCAACAGGGTCACACCTGGTGGATTAGAACGGGAGGCGAGAACTAATCCTCCTTTAACTCAGTCAGTAAATGAAATGGACACCTGGCAGCTGGTTAGCTTGAAAGCAACACAATGGCCAAAGATAAAGACCCTAAGACTCCCAAGCAGGGGAAGATAGACTGCTATGTGAAAACCACAACCAAATCAGCCGGCGCGAACGTGCCAGATAATGCAGCCTTACTTCATGCAATCAAATCTTCCTGGGAGGCCCTGGAAGGGATGATCAGAGAGGTAAGATCAGATATCTCCCTCATATGTCAGGACCTAGTGAATGTATCTGAATGAGTCACTACAGCAGAAAACAGGATCTAGGAGGTTGAAGATGTGACCCACGGCCTCCGGAAGGAAGTTTCGGAGCTCAAAATCATAGCGAAAGATTTGAACTGGAGAGTCGAAGGTGCAGAAAATCACACAAGGAGAAACAACCTATGCTTTGTGGGTCTTGCAGGGGAGGCAGAGGGCCCCAAAACTGGGGCATTCTTAACCAAGTGGCTATGAGTTTCCCTTCCAACAGAACAATTCTCCTCCTGTTTTGTTATAGGGAAGGCGCACAGGGCACCGACCAGCCGGCCTACCCTGGGATCCCCCCCACGTCCAATAATAGCCAGATTTCTTAATTTTTGGGGCAGAGACACGGTTCTGAGAGAAATCTGCTGCCTGGGGGAGATTCACTTTAAAAATACAAAAATTATGGTGTATCCAGATTACTCCCGGGAGGTTCAAAAGCAACACCGCACCTTTGACTCGTTCAAAGTCAAATAGCACTCCCTGAGACTCAACTATATGTTGCTATTTCCAACTAAACGAATGGTCCTGTATGAACGGAAAGCTTTCTTCTGCCAGTCCCCAGAGGAGGCGTGGGAGTGGTTGAAGGAGCGTCTACCCCTGAGGAAGGCAGGAGAGGAGCAACCGAGCGGGGAGCCTCCTTTTCAAGAGGCGCGAGACCCAAGATGCTAAGACCAGAACGGAAGAGGAGGAATTGAGACGGTGGCCCCAGGTGAGGAGCTACCCCGCGTGAAAGCAGAGAACAGAGACACAACATGGCACTATCCTCAGATACTGAGGGTGACATAACCTTGCTTGCTAAGACGTCCAAGCACACCCAGAGACGAAAGGAAGGCACCTCAGACCAAATGGGGAGAGGCTATTCTTCAGAGACGGAAGACCCTCATCCTCTGATCCAGGAGATCACGCGCTTGGAAGCAAGCAGACGCAACCCCCACCCCTGGCGCAGGATGACACAGAAGGAAAACCTGGGTCAAGCTGCTGAATGGTGAAACTGAAATCAATTTAAAGTTAAGGGGGAAGATTGGAGCCCCTGTGCCAACCCCAAGCAGAGTTAGAAGGCATCTGAGAAAGTGTTGGAATTTTGACTGGACATTTCTCCCTGCCTCTCCCAGTCCTTTCCTGTTAAGGGGGTGAGTTACCTAACTTTGTTCTTATAATTGGGAAACCGTAAGAAATTGCTACAGACCTCTCCTACTCTCTCCATGCCACCCTTGATCTGGGAATTGTGGCCTAAGATGTGGGGAATTTTTGAGGAGTGGGAGGACAGTTGTAGGAAGAGAAGTTTAGTAAGTTCTATTATACCTTTTTGGAGGGTTTGCTTTCAATCACAACTTTGTTCACTGAAGGGCACACACAGACAGGCGGTGTCATATATATTGACCCTCGCTAGATGGTGTAGCCTAACATAAGAGAAGACCAACCACTGCTGCTGTTCTCTTAGAACGTCAAAGGCCTGGGAAATAAATCAAAAGGGGATTGGTTGTAAAATTTATCAAACGAATGCAACCAGATATAGTTTTCCTAAAGGAAACTGACCAAGAGGGATCACACTGCCGATTCTTGGGGAGAGGGGCACACCTCACCCTCGCTCATGTGGGATTCAAGGGGGAGGGAGGTTGTCATACTATTGAAGAAGAATCTCTCCTTCCGAGTAACTCGGACCTGGATAGACCATAGTGGTAGGTATGTGAGGGCTAAAGGGGCCAGTCCAAGATTAATTTAATGAGCGTATTTGCTCCTCCACGACTTCAATCCCCCACACTGGCTAAAGTGAAGGAGATCCTTCTGGAGTCGTCCTCCGCACTACGCACAGTGGGTGGGGACCTCAATGATTTAATAACCCTGACCTAGACCACTCCAAACTGCAAGCAGCACCCCCGCAGAATACTGCACTAGACCATTTCAGAGAGAGTTGGGGTTGGTGGACCTCTGGTGAAAAACACCAGACTGAAAGGAAATATTCCTACTTTTCAGGGGCCCACAAAGTGTAATTGAGACTGGATTGGATTACATACTCCCACCCAAGGGAAAAATTAGTGAGACAATGAGGGCTGAATATTTGGCCTGGGAAGTGTAAGACAGAAATATTATGCTTGTACTTAAAATGAACACAAAGTAAAGTAAAAAAAAAAAAAAAAGGAAGTAGCAGAGCTTAAGGAGCTAGAAAAATCAAATACTTCAACTAGAAGGTTCCCCAGATGAGGAGACAGACACACTGAGGTCCCGACAGATTGCAACCCTACAAGCAGAACATAGAAACCTGGCACAAGAAGGGGCCAAAAAATAGATGATGGCCATGGTGCACTGCCTCTATGAGGCAGGGGACCAGACCGGGAAATGACTAGTGTGGTTGAACAAGAGAGAACAAGACACCCGCTGGGTGCATACTATCTTTAACCCCATTGGGAAAGCCCAGGGGACTGATACCCTTATTATGCACAAATTTGATCGTTATTATGAGAAATTCTAGAAGGCTAGACCTCTTCATGATGAAGAGACCATAAATCACTAAAACTAGCCACAAACCCCACCCCAGTTTTGGATACAGATGCCCCTGATTTGTTGGAGGAGTTAACATTGTCTGAAGTACAGGGCACAATATCAAAGCTGCAACGAGGCAAGACCCCCGGTCTCAACAGAATACCCACAGAACTGTATAAGATATATGCAAAAATACTCACGCCACACGTCCTGAACTTATTTTTAGAGGCCCAAGACGTGAAAAAACTTCCCCTGGACCTGCGAAAGGCCAGTATTGTGGTTCTCCCAAAAGAGGGGAGACCCAGGGAACTATGTGGATCATATCGTCCTATCTCCCTGCTCAATGTGAAGACCAAACTGCTGGCCACAGTCCTAGCTGCACCTCCCTAATACATCAGGACCAATCCAGATTTATGCCCAAAAGGTCCACCCGTCACAACCTGCGACGTACACACAATTGGCTAACTACGATTCAGACACAAGCGGCCTCTCGTGTCTTCCTCTCCCTAGATGCAGAGAAAGCGTTTGATGCAATTCACTGGCCTTTCTTGGATCACACGCTAATGACGTTTGGATTTGGTCCTCAATTCCTGGAACGGGTGGCACTGCTGTACAAGAACCATATGGCAGCAGGAAAGGACAAGGGGAAAACATCAGCAACCTTCCCAATTGAAAGGGGTGCAAAGGAGGGCTGCCATTTGACCCCCCCCCCCTCTTGCTTTGACGCTGGAGCCTCTGGCTTGTGCGGTGCGAATCTATCCCAACATCAGCGGGTTTCATATCTTCAAGACAGACAAACATGAGGAAAAAATCTTGCTGCACAATGACAATGCTCTCTTGTATGTCACAAACCCAGAGGCCCCCATCCCAGAGCTATTCCAACTTTTAAGCGATTATGGAGCCCACTCGGGCTATACGATCATTTGGGATAAGTCAGTGCTCTATGCATAGAGGGGACTTCAGGCCCAACTGTCACTGCCACATGGGCTCTGCGTGACCAAAGGAGGTTGTGGATATTTGGGGATGTTCATTACAAGTAGAGAACTGTGCACATGACAAAACAGAGAAAACTCAGAAACATAGAGAATTCCAAACCGATGCTGCACTGTGGAGGGGGTTATCACTTACATTGATAGGAAGGTCAGCCAGATTTAAAATGATTACTCTTCCCAAGTTTGTTTATGTATTACAGAATACCTACTACCTGGTGTCCCAGATGCTCCTCACCAAAATAAATGGAGAATTGAGAAAACTGCTATGGGATGGAGGCCACCTGAGAATCTTGTTAAAACACTGCAAAATAATTCAGACAATGGGAAGCTCATGCTCCCTGATATTTAGGGTTACTACCTGGCTCCGTGAATTTCTAAAATTGTGCGCATTCCAACTTTGGGATACCATAGGAATCTCAGAAGTGGGAGACATCTTGGAACAAGGGGATTTTATGCCCTTCTCCGCAATGCAAAAAGAATTTCACATGTACCCGACCCAATTTCTAAGATATGCACAATTGAGACATGCCTGGCAAGTGGAAGGGCTGATAGGGTCAGAAATGCCTGAATATGCCCTGCTAGAGGGACAAATATTGGAGGAATCAGGCAAAGGGTTAATAACTGCCACATTCAGAACATTCAATAACAATATGCCAGATACCCTGGGCCAATAACGGGCTAGGTGGCAAAGAGGTGTAGGTGAATTTGAAGACATTGATGGGAGGTAGCATTGATGCATTGGCCATTAAAACACGTCTCCGTCTCATAACAGTTTAAAATTCTACACAGGATTTACTATGATCGCTCCAAACTACACAGCATGTGGAGAGCACCTAATCCAAACTGCCAATGCTGCAAAGAGGTCATAGCGACCTTTATCTATACGATCTTGGGACTGTCCTCGCATCAAAACATACTGAGCCACAATTCTTCAGGCACTTTCAGCCATTCTGGAGGTTCGCCTGCCGCTTGAACCTATAGGATGTCCTCCTGGACATCCCAAGTGACATGTATTTACTGTGCTTTAAGCTCATCTTTTGCTTCTTAGCTTTGATAGTGGCTAAAAGAGACTTGGCCAGATATTGGGAATCGTTGGAAGTGCCTTCCATGCAGAAATGTCAGCAGGGAATGGACCTCTATATGGCAGCAGAGAAAGTAACATACAATAGTAGAGGCTGCCTTCGTACGTTTTAAAAGATTTAGGGGTGGTGGAGAACTCACTATGGGATTGAAGCCCAAGAGGAAAACACAAGTAAGACACGGAGCCAGACCCCGCAGCAGGTAGCAATCACCAAAATGTGGGTCCTAGGCATCACTACTCATATGATAACACACTAATAATGCGCCATACCTGTGTGTTTAGTCAAACATTATAACTGCTTTGTAATATTACTGTGCATTAATGGAAACTTCAGTCAATAATGCATACAGATAATGATTGTACTGCCTAGGTTTGTTGGTTTATGAAAAACAAAATTAAAATAGTTCTAAACAAAAAAACTGCTTGAGATCTCTTTTCTCGCACACCTTCCTGGCCCTTACACTTTCAGCCATGCGTGACCTCATTAGTGGACTTGCTCATGTGTTTGCGTTGAACCCGAAGCCTCGAGTTCGAATGCCTCACTCTAGCTGCAATTTTTGTGCTTGCTGCGCCTAACCTGTGCTGGTTTGCTGAGCACAGAAACCAGCCATCTCATTGTGAACTTCGCCATTTCCTTGCTTTGGATTATCTCTTCCCCCTTTGCATTGGTTATCATAATTTTCACCAAGTGTGATTATGCATGGATTGGTGTTGGCCACACCAGCTTATTTCCTCTGGCTTGTTTTCCTCATGCTGATTGGTTGACCACTATTTATCGGATTTCACTGTACAGCACGTGTGGTTATAAATAGATTTAGATTAGCCACACTAGACTTGTGGTTCACTACTAGTTTCTTTTCGGACACTCCAATTTGAAGTTTATACATACATTCAAGTGAATAAAATGTTGACCATGGAAAATGCCAATATATATATACACAGTTCTCCTAGCCGAACCAGGTGTTTACAAGTTTAAATGCAAATAATGGCTCAAGAATTTTCATGGTTATTTAATTGCTATTGATGGCTCTAGATTTGATCCTGAACGAAAACCTGCTTTACTTTATAACTGGTTGTAGCCAGAAGAACAAATAATTTTTTCATCATCTACCAATCGCCACGCAGACAGCAGAAATTGATCGGGATGTATATACTGAACCAGTCAACAGACTACACAAACATTTCAAAGACAATACCAGGATAACGGCTGAGTATCATAAATGTTTCACAAGGCATACATTGAAACCTGAGTCAATTGATACATTTCTAGCAGAACTTCGGGTTTTGGCCTCTAGCTGTGAGTTTGACAAAACTGAACAATTACTTAAGGGATCTGATAGTAATTAATAGTCATGAAAAAAGTATCAAAGAGAAGTTGCTATGTTGTCGCAAATCCAGTCTACAAAAAAGACTTTGAAAATATAGATATAGAAAGATCCATAAGGGCATCAGTAGATTTAAACAAGTGCAGAAACTTGTAGGAAACGGAACATGCCCATGTTGCTTCATCTAAACAAAAGCTCACACTTCAAAAGACTTCAGAAAAGAGGTTCAAAGATACATTTGGAAAGTGCAAAAATCGGTCCTGCCTTAGGAAAGACTTGTTTCAAATGTAAAAAAAAGCCGGACACTTTGCTAAAGTGAGCAGAAACACACAAAACTAAGTTTGTCACTATTGAGAACTCTTCCAAGGGGAATGCTGATGAAACAGGCACATATGAAAGCAGGGTAGTCTTGTCCATCAACATGTCATAATGTAGTACAAGGGGGTGATCTCATTTGTAAAAATGGTGTATGGAGTGTGGAAGTGGAGGTGACAGTTGATTCTGATACTCTCATCACCATCACCATTGACAAGTTGTACTTTAGAATGTGGAGTTCTGTTGAGTTGCAACCTCCTGCCATTCACACAGTGGTATTCGGTAGTCATAGCATTAATATGATGGGTTATTTTCTGAGACGATAGATCTATTTTCACAAACGTCTATGTGGCCAAAAAGGGTTTTAAAATTCCGCGGTGGAGAGATCAGAGTGCTTTTGGGATGGTGTTTTCCATTTCTTTAGTAGATATGTTTACCTTCATACCACACTCCTAGCATGGATGTTAGTGGGGCCGCAATTGGGGTATTTCTCACCCAAATGGCATAGGGGAAGGAGTATATGGTTGAGTTTGTCTCCAGGTGTTTGTCTGCGCCATAAAGGAATTATAGTACCATAGAGGGGGAGGCACTAACTTGCGTTTAGGCAACTAAACAACATTTTTCTACTTGTTTTAAATTTTCTTTCCTTATGGATCATTAACTGTTAGTGTATATGATATCTGAAAAAACTTTCAATAGAAAAAGGGCACGGTTAGTCAGGTTGTTAGCAAGAATGCTCAAATTTAATTTTGAGGTGATGCATATTTCAGGAGTCAAGACCCTTCATGGACAAATTTATCCTGGGTGCCAGTCAAACAGGAGGAGTGAATTTTAGTCCCAGAGAACAACAGACATACAGAATATCTATGGCTTTTTGGGAAACCTCTTGATGGGTTAGATGGATGTTTCCCGTTATTTAACACTGGGGGCATACACGCCCATTAATGCTTCTTTATGATAGAATAGGGCTGTGCTGTGAAATACATATGAGTGTATTGTTCCTTACATTGCTCATGCAAAGATGCAGGGTTAGGAATTGTGTTGGAAGGTATAGAAGCCTACTGGTGGTTTTGGGTGTCAATGAGTTGGGCCCACGGTGGCCGCCCTGGTTAATGGCTCATGTTTATCTCTGCACTGCATGAACACATTGTTATATATTGTTGCTGTTTTTGGGAAGGATTGGTTCCTTTGGTGTTTGAAATCTGGCAAGTTAGAAGCTGGACAAGGGTTGGGAAGGGTAGTAAGAGTTGTGAAAGGCGTAGTTTTAGAATGGAGAAAGAACAGTGCATATGTATGCTGCATTGACCTAATATGATTGAAGGACCAAGGGGTTAAAGACTGGCAAATACATGACCTTGAATGTCCGGGAAATGAAGAATTGTGTAAAGCGGCATAAATTAGGGGCACAAGTGAAGAGACATACAATAAACCTGACCATTCTACAGGTAACATAGTTGTTGTGTCAAGAGTCATGGTAAGCTGGCTCTATGTTGAGGGTCTAATCGGTCATATGCATCACACACTTCTGGTTCAAGGAGGGTATTGAAAAAAATTGTACCTAAATCGTTAGACTTAAGCCACATAGACGGTAGAGTTGTGGGAACACTGCGTAGAGTGAAAGTGCTGTTAGACACCATATATGGTTTCAATAAGGTTGTCCCAAAGTTTTATGAAGAATTTTCACATTTAAATAGATGCTTTAGGACAAGTGATGCTTGTGAAAGGTGATTTTTACACTATTCTCGATTTGATGGTAGATACATTGAGGTTTAAAGTTTGGGAGTTACCAATGCTGACAGGACAATAATTAGTCAAGTGGACTTTATGGGAATTACAGAGGTCTAGCACTGTAGACTTGGTACACATTTTATACGCTGGTACACAGTTCATCATTGTGTACAGATTACTTCCTGGGCTTGTCAGAAGACTTGCATGGATATTATCTAATCATGTTCTGGTAGTGATTAAATGTGATTTCTTGACACCAAGATAGTTAGGAATACCTGCTGCTTCAACCCAGATGCTTTGATGGATTATGTTTTTATTCTAAGTATCAGGCAGGTAATCATTCAGTTTGTTCAAAGAAATGATACTGGAGGAATGAATAAGGGACTGACACTGTATACATTTGAGGCAAATATCAGAGGAATGTCCATAACTCTGGAAGAGAATAGCCTAAAGGCTCTGATAGGTTATTTGGTTATAACTAAGCATACCTTTGTGGGAACTTAAAAAACCTATATGAAGTGGCTAAAGAATCTAAGTTATTGGGAGAAAACAGAGACCAGGAGTGTCAGTTTGAAAGGCTGCTGCATATGACATAAATGTTTTGGACAAGGATATGATTGTGCATTGCTATGCTCAGCAAGATAGATTTGGAAGGCTCTAGTCAGGTTGTTAAGCAGTACATTGGGAGATTGACAAATCAGAAAGATATTTTATTAATAAAGTACAAGATTCTGGGGCAATGAGTCCAATACCTAGGAATACAATAGCAAGCTGTACAGCCAACCTCCAAGATTTATAAGTATGGCAATTTGGCCCATCTCAAAACTTAAGGTTCCTAAATTAGGATATGAAATAATGGTTATGCTATATGTGCTGCTAACAGTAGAGAAGGTCATGATGCCTATTTCAGACCTTAAGGCCAGTAAGGCCTTTGGGCCCTGTGCGTTTACAGAGGAAGTTTTATAAGGTATATGTAACAACACGGACTCCTAAACTCTTTGAGATTTATAATGAGGCGACAGTGACACAAATGTTAAGTGACAGAAAGAGGGTAATTATGAATAGTTGCCTATCTCAGATCTAATAAAAAACCTCTACAAACTGTGCCTCAGACCATTATCATTAACATAAAATAATGGCATTCAGGAAACCTCATTATTGACTAGAATGATTCATCTTAATCAGGCAGGATTTATTTCTGGGAGGTTGATCGTGTGCAACATGGGTACATTTTATTTTGTCCCTAGGATACAATAAGCACCTTTCAATGTTTGCAATGACACCTCCTGTTGACTCCCTAAATGGCTTTCTTTGTGAAGTACAACAATCTGCTGACCAGACTAATGTAGGATGGGTGGGAGGTGTTTCCTAGATCTACAGCCAAGAGTGGACTCAATGCCCCTGATCTATTCAATACTTTCAGACAGCATTGCTGCTGCATGATATTTGTTGGTTGGATCACAATGAATGATATCCACATTTGGTGATAAAAAGGATGACGATTGGAGACATGGTGCTGGTGGAAGTGCTGGTTTTCTAAGACATACGTATAATAAGGGATAAAACTCCAGCAGACTGCGTATGTATCTCAACAGCTCTATAATAGGAGGACATCACAACTCACATATCAAGGCGTGGAAAGATGCATCTACACCACTAAAGCTTAACTTAAACTTGTTTAAAATATGGTAGGAAGAAGGATTACTGTTGATGGGCTGTCAGGTGGTGGAGAGGCATCTTATTTCAATGGCTGATGTAGAAGAGAGGCTAGGTACATCTACTTCCCTAACACTTCAGTATGCACAACTTTAGGCAGGAAGCTTTGCCACGTGGATTCTGCTAAAGGTATCCAAAAAGGAGAATGCCATGTTATCTTATATATTATTGCTGGTGAATGTCTCAGATTGATCAGCAACTTGCACTCATTGTTGCAAGTCCAACGAGAGATGAAACTAGGGTACCCATATACTGAGAAGCAATGGCCGCAACCATGCCATGGCCGCAACCATGCCATTGCTTCTCAGATGATGATTCTCTGAACACAAGAGTTCAGCTTATTCAGAAAAAGTACTTAACTAGATACTACCTCACTCCTCACGCTATTGCTATTGCTAAGCAATTATAATCTCCATCAAGCCCTAATTGCACTTGAGTTGTTGCACTTTTGTTGTTGCTTACGAATGTAGGACCCCATCATAAGTAAAGGCTGCCTACTGTGGTGCACTGGTTGTGCAACTCGGCCTTTTGCTGTGATTATCAGGACAGTCTGATACACCCCTAGAGGGCCTGAGACTAGCAAGTTTAACAAGAAGAAAGACTTACTCGCAATGTCACATTCAAAGATATACCAGAACAGAAAGCATAGAGTGAGACCTAGTGTGGGTTGGAAAAGGTGTGAGAACAGACCTATGGAGACTAGGTCTGAAAAGAAAGGACTAGCTGTATAACATAAGCCAACGAACCAATCAGGAACACTCTCTCACTCAACAGGACAGGATAGGTACTAGGAAGTGACTTTAAGTAGCAGCACAATACAGTCTGGTCCTCGCAACTTGCTGTGTTGTAAGGTTCCTGCTCAGCTCACACAAACTGTTAGCACTTCCCATACTTTTATTATTTTGCCCATTCCTCATTCCTATTTGTAGGTCTGTGTCTTTGATTATTTCCTTGAAATACCTGGAGTTTTCACCTAGGCATGTCCCAGTTTTGCCAACAGCCCATTATCTGGAGGTCTGCATAAGTGTGTCTACTTCATGATATTGATGATCTGTGACACACTGTTGATCTGTGACAACCTTGTCACCATATGCTTAAGTATTCTTGGTTTCATCAAAGATTCCATCCTTCTACTATAAGCTGTTAGATAAATGATCTGTTAAGAACTGAACACCACTCTAATTCGTTAGACGAAGGGCAGCAGCGTTTGTCTTCTCTCTCAAATCCCTTGTGCCTTATTCCCCTTGATGAAGACACAGTGATGAGCCTCTATAATAGTGTTTATTTGTCTGCTCTCACAGAGAGGAGAATGATGCAATATCATCAGAATCCATCTCACATTTGTACCGCTGGCCGAGTCCTGACAGTGACGTTGAGGAACATTTTTTCTAGGAATTATATATGTGGAAATGAGAATGAGGTTTGAGGTTTGGTGTGCCAAATGAAGTGTGAATTGGTTTATGTCTTGTTAAAATTAAAGATTTAATTATTCTCATAAGACAGATATGATTTTTGGACTGAAACTCTGTACAGCTGTTATGCTAGTTGACGCTATACTACACAGCACCTACTTAATAAGTCAGGATAATACGTGCCCTTCTGTGTGCAGTGATCATGTTTGCTCAGATATCTTTATTGTCCAATGCTAGGATCTCTGTCTAAGTCAATTATTGCTAGACCATCACAAGATGTGTTGTAATGATGGACTAAATTGCTAATGCATCCCTTGAGAGTGGGGCTGATCTATGCATGGACAGGGACAGAGCCACTAGTACTCTTTATGAATATTTTGAGCTTTTCTGCAGTCCCCTGTATTTGAATTTATACTTTATGAGTAGCACGGTCTATGACAAGGTCGTGGAGGAGCAGAATGTGTTTTAGGCCGATCCATCAATGAATCATGCAAATCAGCTTTCTTCTTGCTGTGAGAAGGCTGGAGAGACATGGTAGTATGACACGAGAACTGGTGAGGCTCTGGTAATCTCCGGAAGCTGAATACCGTTTTGACTGAAAGTTTAAAAAAGGACATGTGGTCTGGGGGCTGATAACTGCTAGGTGAATAAGTTCTTACATGTGCATTTTGAGAGGAATTCTGATCCATAAATGGCTGTATGGGAGTAAAGGAGTCACAGAAGTAACAGCAGCATGGAAAGACTGTGGGAGACGATGATGGAAAGCAAGAAATAGGAGAAAACCGGGAGTCTGTGTGAATGGGGAAACATGCTATAGAAACAGGCACCACATCAGAGGCATAAAAGTATAGTTGAAAAGCAGAGCATTATGGAGCAGACTTGAAAAAGGTTGAAATAGAGGCTTGTAATGAACCTTAAGCCTCCGTGTCAAGTGTAAAATCGACACTGACGTCTCTTAGTTGCCCATAAAATTCAGAGATATGAATGCTAGAAGATGAATGTATGAGGACCTTACTTAGGGGAGAAGCAAAGGGCTAGAGAGACTGTTGTAAATAAAGGTCCAGAATGGTGAGGTAACCACACACTTCATAAAGTATCATTAATGGGGAAGTCCATCCAGATTAGACATCAAAAACCAACGCTAGATCTAGTTATGAACTCAACATTCTATGGGCTAAACAAACACCAGTAGCGGGAGGTGGGGAAGGAGAAAGGCAAGAATGGTACAAACATAGTGACAGGTTATTACTAAAACTCACACAATATATAACAGAGATACTACCCGGAATAAAACACACTTCATAGAGAATACAGAAAGCTTACTCCTCACACTGGCATTAGTTAGAACAAGATATAACCAAGGAAATGGAATCCTTAAGAGTACAGAAATCCTGGGTGTAGCAAACTGGCGTCTTTGCAGATGCCCCACTTTTTTGTCCCCATTTGAACTGCTAGATGCTGGTTTGTAGACACTGTTAGTGTACTAAGACCTGCTAGCCAGGCCCCAGTACCAATGCTCTTTCCCTTAAAACTGTACATCGAATTACATAGGCCAACTGGCAAGTCCCTTCTCACCTCTGTAAGTCCCTAGTAAATGGCACCCAGGGTACCTAGGGCAAGATTGGTAAAGGGATCACCAGGGCTGCAGCACTGATTTTGCCACCCTGAGTACCCCAAGTAGAAGAAAGATGACAGGGCTGTCATGTCGCCCTGCACGAGCAGCCTGCTGCTCGAGTGAAACTCTACCCATCCCAGGTGCAGGCAGAGTCCCTGTTACTGCCCATGAACAGGTCAGTCACCCCTAAGGCAGGCCTCCTCTAGCCCATGGGGCAGGGTGCACTATCCCATGAGTGAGGACATATGTGCAGAAGCACATATGCCCCTGTGCTGGCATTTAAAATGTGAAGCTGGCCAGACTAACCAGCGGTCTGTTGGATAACATGGGCTGGCATCTAACCACTGCTCAGATGTCCAGCTCTGCAATGGCCCAGCTGAATCCTGTTGTGTTTGGTATCAAACGCTGTGCTTTTTAACCCTGAAAAAGATGCCCATGTTTAGTATTAAAAAGCAGATGCCCAGGTGGCACCCTTAGAGGGTGCCCACCAACCTATCAAGTCATGCACTGTTTTGCAGGCTCTCCCGAGCTGCTGCCACCACGGACAAGAGTCTGACCTCCTGCCAGTGGTGCTAGCACCTTACCAGGACATAAGACAAAGGGCTTGAGCAGGAAGGAGGTCACACCTGTGCCCACTCAGGCTGGCTAGTGAGATAAGCATCAGGGTGGTGAGCCTCAAAGGTTTCGCCCACCTCTGATGTGTAAGTAGCTGCCCCCCCCAGCGCACAGTCACTGTCCCTCTATCTCCAAGAAAATTAGGGTACATCCATTAATAAAGCGACGCACCATTTGGAAGCAATGAAATCTGTCCTCCGAGGTATTTGTCTGACAAAAATGTATTAGGGTTCATAAACAATTAGAGAAGGATATTCAGACCCTTGAGAAAGACCTGGGAATGATCGAGTGGAATCTGCCGTTAAGACCCGATCGCCTAGGTGAATGAAGTAACACTTGTAAATTATTGTTGGATCACCTAGAAAAACATATACATGCAGCCAAGCTCCACGCTGAAGGAGATAAGACTGGTGCTATGTTGGCCAGGCTGGTCAAATGGGAAATGTCACCAGTCCTATCCTGTACATGTCAGACACCGATGGCCATCTTATCTATTCTCCAAACGCCATCAACAAAATATTTTGCTCCCACCTTAGCCTCGGTTATGCCCCTCTCCCCCAAATACACACAGACAACATTGACAATTATTTCTCCCAGGTGTCTCCCCTACACTTACCTCCCCTGCCCGAGAGGACCTTGATCAGTCCATCACCAGGGAGGAACTGATCGCAGCAATCCGTTCCCTTAAAACCTCAAAGACACCTGGAAGCGATTGCTTACCAGCAGAGAGTTATCATAAATATGCCAATACCCTGGTGGATAAGCTCCTGGAGATGTATTGGGAATTTTTGCACTCTGTCTAGCTTCCCCTACAATGTGCGAAGCCTCATAATCATGGTTCCTAAACTGGGTAAGAACCCCACCACACCATCCACATATCAAGGAAAACCACAAACTGTAGAAAAAACAATGTGAGGCACTCTAACAATTTTAAAGTCAAAGCATATGTCTACGTCGTTATAGTGAAATATAATATATAAGACTTTTCAATCAAAGTTCAAAGCAGTTCAATAACGTGTAGTCCAATCCACATTATTTATTGAATCAAATATTCCAACAGCTTGAATCCCAACAGTTCATTCATTGGAAAGTCACATTACATTCCAAGCCAACACGTGTTTCCTCATGGGAAAAATACCCCAAACGACTTCTTCAGGCCTGGAAATTGTAAGTAAATCATTTGAGTTAGAAACCAAAATGCTCAAATACAAAAACTGGGTATTTAAAAAACCCATATTCAATAAGAAAGACCCATAAACCCAGAAAAAGTGAGAGGAAAGAAGAAAGAAAGAGTTATCCAAAATTATACCTGAACGTCTAGTATATGAAAAACTTATCTCCTTCTGCTAAATCACATAAAGTAAAACCACCTTGAGGGGAATTTCAATCCTACAAACTAATGTGCTCGTGCCTAATACCCATAAGAAAAACTTGTGGAAAAAGTTTTTATAAGCAATTCAAAACAAGTGATACACTTGCACCCGAAGGAACAATAGTGCCACAAAAAGATTGTAAAGGTGCCATACACTGTGCACAATACCAAGTGATCGAATCATGCTACCAATATATAGTCTCCCAAAACTCATGAGAATACCTTATTGATAACCGAATATAGTACAAACGTGTAATGCTGTCCGTGCAGATATAGTTATCAATGCTAACCATCAATCAATACCACCTAGGTCCAAATCTAATCGAAAATATAAAGAATATGTATATATAATTAAGTGATAATACAAATAAACATTACAAGTGTACAACAAGCCAACAACTTATTAAGTGAATAATGAAAATTATCATAGTCCATAATACCCTGAAATCAATGCTCGGTAATGAAATCAGTAATTCCACGAGCATGTCCAAGTCATCTCCCGTTTGCCAGTCTCTGCCCGATAACTATAAGAAAAAAAAATATTACCCCCAATACTTGTAATCAAAGCGACCATATGTCCGAATTAACTACTCCACATCCTCGTCAAGCGGTAGCTGTCCGCTCTTTAGAAGCTAAAAGTTAAAAACAACAACTTACCCTTAATTATATAAGTCACGGCGTTTCCAAGTCAACATGCCATAGCCGCGAGTACGCTGACCGCGTTTGTAAGACCAGGAAGTCACTATAGACACTGCAAATACCGACAACATCGAGGAAGGACAAATTCTCAGCAACATAGAAATAGGACCAAAGGTCCTGTGAAAACTTATAAAGAATAACTAAGATCGGTCCCATTAACTGGCGTGAACTATGAATATACACCTCCATAAGCTCTGGAGCTATAAAATCCCCAATTTAAGTATTATCTACTACCTTGTTAGTGGAAAAAAACAGTGAACAAATTGAAAATTATAACTCAGTTCGAAATTCATAATTAAATTAAAAATTTCGAATTTAAAACGCCACCCAAGTACTCTTAATTTCACAAGACAGCAACCTATATACCAACACCTGCCACCAGAAAGGTCGTATTCAGTGTTTGTTGACACCTACTCTGGCCCCCTAAATTATGGGGGAATAAACCAAGAGAAAAAGAACCAAATAAAGATGCACCCGAGAGGAAGATATACAGAAAGAAGAAATAAAAATATAGAGATTCAAGGAAATTACATGTCAAAATTAATATACCTAAAATTGACACAATAATGTTGTAGTGACATCTCAAACTAAACAACATAAAATATAAATCTATATTTGAGAATTTTGATTGCCCACTCAAGTAACCCAAGAAGAGGTAAAGCCCAAATGATGGTAGCAGCAAGTCATACAGAAAACAATAGTGATTATACATTTTATAAATTAGACCTATTACAAAACCTAAATTGTTGTTTAAAAATTTAAATCACAGTTCAATCCCCCAGAAAGTACTCCAACTCTCTGTCGGAGTTGAGATGCAATTCCACGGCCCTCAATCTCATTATCCATAATGCCTCTTTTTTTCGTAAGGACAATTCTCTATTGCCCCCCCTCGGATCCCTAGGACAAACTCAAAACCAAAAAATTCAAAACTTTTGTAAGCAGATTGTGAATCACACGTTAGTATATGTGCCACAATAGGATATCTTACATCACAATTTTTGAGTACTCTAACATGTTCACCAATTCTGATCTTGAGTGGACGTATGGTGCTCCCCACATATATTCGAGTACATTTACAACAGATCTTATAAATAACATATGAGGTATTACAGTCAATTGTTGATCAAATTGTGAACACTCGCCCGACAGTAGAAAACTCTTTAGTGTTATGGCATGCCCAACGACATACCCCACATCGTCCGCACTTTAAAAAAACCTGTCCCTCGTGGAGATGACCAAGTACTTTTAGATAAAGTAGTAGTGAAACTAGGGCTCAGAATATTTGTCAAAGTCCTACCTTTTTCGATACGATGTAAGCACTTTTTCTGGTATTAAATTCTTTAGTGACTCATCTTGAAGTAATATGTTCCAATGTTTCATCATAAATTTTTTCAAAATCAAAGAGGCATCATTGTAGTCTGTTATAAATCGGACCTTGTTGGATTGCTCAACCAGATTATTCCGATCCTTAACTCTCAAAGTGTCACTTCTCAACAGTTGTTTAGCTTGATGTTGTGCCCTTTTAACCACCTTATTAGAGTAACCTCGTGCTCTAAATCTCCTACCCATATCATCGACATGATGTAAAAATTCACGATCCAAACTACAATTACGTCATGCCCTCACCAGTTCTCCAAAGGGAATTGATACAACCTGATGTCTGGGGTGTGCACTCCTGGCATGGAGAATAGAATTACATGCTGTGGCTTTGCGAAAAAGCCTACTTTGAATCTTACCATCAGCAATAAAAAGTTCTACATCCAAGAATTCAATGTTCTCAGAACTAAATTGGATGTTCAATTGGTTTAGACAAAAGCAGGGTGTAGCGATGGGCTCCAAATTCTCCCCCTCGTACGCCAATCTTTTCATGGGGTGGTTTGAGGATAAATGGGTTTGGGGTCCTGAATCTATTCAATGGCAGACTTTTATATTATTTTGGGACCGCTATATAGACGATTGTTTTTTGATTTGGACTGGTGGGGAGGACAAACTGATGGAATTTTGCGAATTTTTGAACTCAAATTCCATGAATGTAAGATTTACTTACCAATTTAGTTCTGAGAACATTGAATTCTTGGATGTAGAACTTTTTATTGCTGATGGTAAGATTCAAAGTTGTGGGGTAGGTGGGAGGGATGGGGAGCTCTCACTTCTAGTTCTTTGTCCTTGTGTACTTTTTCTTTTCTGTTTTATAGCAATAATTTCCATCTCAGCTTGGCAGGTGTACAATCTAGATCAATGCAGATCCTCGACTACAAATGTGTACTGTCCACCAACTGCATTCTAAGAGAGACTTGTATACTTGGAAGACGCTTAAATAAAATTTATAAAAAATGTTTTTAAAAAGTAGCTGTCCCCCCAGGGGAGGACAAAGCCTTTCCCGTCCTGCCTGTCGAGGCAAGTGTGAAATTAACTATGCATGAGGCGTGCACCCCCATAAGACTAGCCACACCTTGACGGTGAGCTAGGAGGTCTGTATAGCCAAGGAAGGGTTCTGTTATCTTGGCAGTCCCCAAGAATGGTGGGTTCTGGGAAGAAAGTGACATACTCTCACAGGAAGTTGTCACTGCAGGGTCGGATTAGCCGCAGGGACTAGTAGCCCATTGGCCACTATCCCTCACACCCTTAAACACCCCCTAAACCAGGATTTAAGGGGCTCCTGCGGCACCAAAACTTAGATCTTACCTGGAAAAGAAGAAAGAAGCACAAAGAGACGTCTGCACCAACAACAGGACCTGGACTCCAGCCGCAGGGCAAGGAAGAGGACACAGAGTGACCTAAGGAGACTCATACTGTAACTGTGTGTCTGAGGTGAAGACTCGTTGGTCCCTGCAAAAGGGACCCCAGTGGACACTGAAAATCCAAGGAAGACTCCCCTGATTGATGATGCCAGTCTCCTGTAAACTGCAGGAGTAAAGGTTGGCTGAGATCGAAGAACTGCAATCTAACAGGCTCTGTGTGTCAGAGCCTAAAGAAACTCATTGATCAGCATCTTAGGAGTGGGAGTGAGGCCCCTGCCAAGTTTCAAGTCTTTACTCCCTGCCAAACAACCTCCAGCTGCCAGAAAGTCCATGGACCACCCTTGCAGCTACCAAGGCTTGTCTGTCGCCTGCCCTGAAACCGATGGCCACACAGCATTCACCGACGCCAGAACATTTCCCCCCCCGCTTGCACAGAGACGGACTTCGCCAGCGACCCCTCTCCTGTGGGTTTGGAGCCTGAAGGTAGTGACTTCCACCAGAGCAGCAAAGCATCTTTGGCACAATCAGCCTGGTGATTGACAGCTCTGGCCAAGTCAGCACCCGGAGTCATCGGGAGAGGTGGTGAAGATCCAAGTGTTGATTCCTGGTGCTGGCTCCCCAAAGACCTCTACATCCAAAGGGCAGAGTGGGAGTCCACCCCCAAGTCCAGTGTTGAAACAGAGTGCAAAATGCACCAGCTACTGTGGACCGTTCAGCACCAAGGACAGCCAAGTCCCCCTCTGCAACCGGACTCCCTGGGCAAGGTAACAAAAATCTGACTGTTGAATCATAGTCTAGGTCCCCGCAGAACCTTAACTTTGTGTGGGTTCGCAGGAACTCACCCTACAAGTGACTGAGGAGAAACTGCTATTTTTCCCATTGACTTCAATGGAAGGCCTCTAAATCTGCGAAGTACTGTATTTTCTATAGACTTAAAAATTCACAACTCCGGTTGTACAAAAGATGCAAAATTTGTTCTGGTGTCAAAATTAAGATTAAAATCTAATCTATATTGCTAAATTGGTGTCGGATTTCTGTTGAGTCGTATCATTTACTTATTGTCCATGTTAGTAATGTGAAATGCTATAGACATGTTCCCCTAAGTAGCCTGGCTGCTCTTTGCCACACTACCAGAACTAAGCTAGGATTTGCTGAGAGTAAATCCGAGGTCCACTACTGGGTATTGTGCTGGTATTCCATAGTAAGACTACCTAGTCATTCCATTTAATATTTTCACCTTGATACACCGGGGTTCCACGCTGTCACAGAAACAGGGCAGAGCATCCACCAGTGCTGTGACAGAGGCTGGATAGCTGCATTAAGAGTCCTATGGTGCCTTGAGGCAGACATGAGATGACTTACATGTAGGAGAGAACTACAGCGGCAGGAGCCCCAGAGGTCACTTGATTCAGTATACATTCTCGCTGAGAGGGATAGAGGTGGGTGCGGGGAGGCAAGCTTGATTTAGGGAACTGGAAGACTCTCTCATAGAACCACAGAAACATTTGGTGTCTCCCAAAGAATATCCGGGGCTGCCCTATTTTCATCCTCCATCTTCCTGCCCAACCTAAAAAGCAACCAAGACCCGTGATGCAGGGCCCAGCAGGCCTTTTCATTGCCCCGGGTATTCACCAGGTGGGGTGGAGCCCGTGGAGGCTAGTTTTTGAAGGCCCAGGGTCGCTGCTGATGCCTCTCACATTCCACAGCTCCCATAGGTTAACTGCAGCAGGCAGTGGAGGCTTCATGAGAGACAAAAAGAAAGGGAGGGGGAGCTAGAGAGAAAGCGAACAGGGATGGAGGTGAGAGAGAGACATTGTGAAGGGACGAAGGGAGCGGAACTGGTTTAAGCATTTTTGCCAGGGCTGTTTTGGCTTACCCAGTCCAGGCCTGCTCGCCTGACCGTGAATCTGAAATCATGTCTTAATTTTCTTTCACTAATCTCTTTTCTCTGCTATCTAGGTTGCAGTCGCAGCTCACAGGTATTCGGGGGGGGGAGGGGGGGGGAGGATAAATAACATCTGCACAGGCTCCCATGCGCTCTGAGGGGAGTGCATAGTGCACTCCTCTCTGCTCGTCACCGCCAATGCCCGCCCCTTTCACAAGGAAGGGATAATAAACAGAGTTGCTGCTGGCGTGGAGACGCTCCTCCGCCCTTATGGAGGAGCCTGCTTGGTTGTCCATCTGTGTCTAAATTCCCTTACTTGTCACACCTCCCAGAGCACTTGTTTTTTTGTCGTATTCCATAGAGATAGTTTGGGGTGTTTTTAAGGACCCAACAAAGGGCCACATGTGGTTCTCTTATCTGAAGTGTTCTTGTGCTTAGAAAAATTAATATGAACCTGCCTCTAGTGCTACTTATAAAATCAAACTGGACTACTACAACTCGCCTTGAATAAACAGGAGCTGTCCAAGAACTTGTATCCACCGAATATTTTAATGGTGATATGCCTTCAAATGTATTGTTTTCTTACTTGTGGCTAAACATTAGACTCTTGGCTTGTGGTTTCAGTGATTACAAATCACTCTGCATTTTTATTTTATTTTACCCTTTTGCTCTTTAAGATACTTTATGCATCATTTCCAGCATGTTTCATTCGAAACAGGCATAATGCCAGGAAAATAAAGATCATACTTCTCCTGTCTGAGATGATATCATCTTTACCCCGAATCACACACTGTCCTAAGTATCGAAGGATCTGCTGATGGCGAATGTTCTTTTTTGCTCATTGTGGGGGAAAAGCTAAGCAGGACTTTCACAATCAGCCAAGAACCGAGAAAAAAAGGCTCTCTGTACTACAAGGGATTATGCACTCTGCCTCCTAAAAGCAGAAAACAAAATGGATGAATAAAATCGGTTCACCTCTGTTCTTCATATTTTATATTTTTTTTAAATGTATCTTACCTAGGAAGCATGCCCGGAAGTAAAGAACTGGGGCCTGGTAGCTGATGGAATGTAAAACATGGTATTCGAAACGAATAACTTCTGTTTCTGCACAACAATCGCTAGATACAGGGGCGTAGGCTGACTGAGCTTCAAGAGAATCCTAAAAAAGATAAAAACACAGAAAACATTTCATTAAGAAGCCGGTTTGTCAATTCTGCTAGGAGTATTTTTTGTCACTGGCATTCATTGTATCCATGTTTGAAGTGTTGTAGATCACTGATGAGTGCTTCGTGCGCTGTGAACCTCAGCCATATGGCATCTGTCTTACTGCTGCCATGGCAGCACTGTTCGATAAACACCTGTTTTAGCGCGCAATTTAATCACGTGTAACAGGTACACGTCAGGACCGGCCAATTGCCACTGCAGTCTGTACCTTCTTCCTCTCTTTAACTCCTGCCTTAACGAAGGATGTAGGCAGGAGTGAAAAATTCCTACAAGCGCTCAGACTTTAAGACCTAATGTGGAAATCCAAGTCAACAAATCCTTCAAAGACAAGGATTCAAGGAATTTCCTGGAATTGGCTCTTTAAAAGGTGAACCCTCGTTTATGGAGTGTGCTTTACCTAATTCATCATGGAGAGAGAGGCTCAATTTCCGAGATTGCGACTGTGTTACCATTTTAGTTAAAGCGTGTAAGGATGGTATTCATAAGGCATATGGAAATATGAAGCTTGAGAGCAATGGCTCTGAGTGGTGCGAGGCATGATATAGGGGCTGATTTAGAACTTGGAGGGCAGGTTACTCTGTCACAAATGTCTAAATCTCATTATGCCCTATGGGATTTAGATTTCAGTGGGCAGGATACCAGGGCCGTGCTGGTTGTAGCAGGCATTGGGTGTTTCCCCATGAGGCTGGAAGGGTGGGAGCCAGTTTTGTTACTGGAGGTAGATTTTACAATGGTGCTGCAATATCAGTCCCCAGTAACAAAAGGAGAGGTCCTACATAATCTACTCACTCTCGCTTCCAACCTCCGTATCGGGGCTGATCAAACAAAAATTGCCAGGGATGCTTTGGGTCCCAGTCTGGCTTTGCGGGATACCCACCACTGCTGTGATGAAGTGACACATCCACCAAGGTCTAAATCAGGCCCGTAGAGCTTCCAGTATGTGCACTGGTAATTTTCCATAGCAAACGTGTGGGTCTGCTTTCTACCATAACTCTGTGTCCCACTATTCTGAGACATAGAAGCTGTTCCTGTCGCCTTCCCCAATAGTATACAATCAGTAAATAAGAACACAAAAGAAAAAGTGAAACAAGCAAGAATTTATACAGTCACACACTATGCCACCGAGTCCTGTTGCACTACACCAAGAATCAGTTGGTAGTACTGACATAGTTGTATGTAATAAAGCAATGTTTAAAATGTTGACTACATTAACGTCGAGTTGAAACTGTTAAGGTGATATCCTTCAATATTACCTATGGAAGTTCTAAAAATTTTGAATCTTAAAAGTCTTTTTCTATTACATGCATTCTTTAATTCATCTAGCTGTACCATAATAACCCCTTAGTACCTCTTAATGCTTCACAACCCAGAACCCTTAAAACCCTGAACTATCCCTTAGTGCTACCCTTACTTGAACCTTAAAACCTACACTTCCCTGAGACTTTAAAGCCCTTAATGACCCCTTAACGCTATCAATTTCTGAACTATAACAACCTTTTACTACCCCTTAACACTACCCTTTCATTAACCCTACAAAATCCTTGTTTCCTCTTTATGTAAGCTTCCTTGAACCCCAAGTACTCCTTACTGCTCCTTAACACTACCCTTTGCTGAACCCTAAAAACCTCTTACTATTCCTTAGTGTTACCCTTTGAACCTTAAAAAAACCTTTATGTCCTCTATTGCATCCCTTCCCTAAATCTTAAAAACCCTTACTAACCACTGATGCTACCATTCCCTGAGCAAAAAAAAACCACACAACCCTAAGATGTTACCCATCCCAGAACCAATAAACACCAAACTACACGTTATTCTACCTTTCCCTGGATCCTAAAGAAACCCTTATTACCCCTTAACACTACTATCCCCTGACCTCTATAAACTTCTTACTAACCTTTTATGCTACCCATTCCTGAACCCTAAAACCACAGATCTACCCTTTAATTAAAGCCTCCCCTGCCCAACCGTTTGTTACTCTCTAATGCTACTCTTCCCTGAATCGTACAACTCCCCTTACTAGCCCTCTCTATTTTAGAAGGAGGATGCCCCCTAGCCCTCGCTGCCAGTACAATTACCTATGCCTTTTAAGGCATGACATTTTCCGTTTTTTATGGTAGGCACGTATTTTTATTATTCTATTTTATCTGCAGATTACATTGGACACTTTTTTCCATCTACTTCCCCTCCCCCACTGTATTTTTGCTGCAAACCACAGACACAAACACAGTGTGACAGCACTGAGACACAGCAGCAAATAACGTGTTTCACCCTCTAGTAAGGCCCCACGACATTGTGACAGATGTGGTTCCTGTGTCATTTGTTGCGTTTTTCAATGTTAATTTAGTAGTAAAATACTGATACATTTTATTAAGGTAATATCTTCACATTTAAACACCTATTACAATCCAATTTTCACAGATATAATCTAACACCAAAATGTTTCGCTTTCATCAAAGCTCGAGACACACATATCCATATTAGGTTATCCTGACTTCAAATGTCAAGGAACAATTTAAGTGGTCAACTAAGTGCCTGTTCCAGCAAGCAACCCCTCGGTGCGGCGTTTTTGTTCCAAAAACCACAAACTTTCAAAGACATAAATACCGATGTACCTCTTTCAGCATCACAGCTACTAAAATGCTGCTCTCTTGTGTACATTCCTAAGGAATATGACGCACACCGAGTTTAAATGTCATAATAAACTCGAGGACTCAACTTGGATAAGTATACAAAAGTGCAGATAGACACAGAAAATACAGAAGTTCTATTTTCAAGATAGCCAGAGAAATTGTTGTGGACTGTGGTTTGTCCCAACTATAGGCACAACTGATAAGAGTTTAGACTACTGTAAATCTTAATTTATGTCAATTTAGAAATGCAAGTTAACAAAACTCACATTTTGTTGAATGTGGCACACAGTAGACATGAGCTAGTGCGCTAGGTACAACAGATACTTTAGTCATATATTGCAATGTTGTTATCTAGAATGAGCAGCGAAGGGAGAATAACAGCTTGCGGAATCACCAGTCAGGAAAAAAACATGCCTAAACATATACTATTGACCAATGCTATATCAAAATTAACTTATTTTCTTGGTTATTTAATCTGCATCACTAAGGGACCCACAAAGAACTAACCCTGGAGAAAATAAGAAAGTCAAGCAGGGTATCCAATGAGGTCTGTAAGTCTAATTTACAAAATCGTTTCTACACACAACCATCACTACTACTGCCTCTCACAGGATAAGACTGTTGAAGACCCGGAATGTTGTCTTGTGCCACCACCGATACAATGCATTATCAGCCCTTTATGAAATTAAGCTGCTACCCTGTATGGTTCTGGTTTAGTATGTTGTCTGCTTCCCCAATTTACACTGTGCTGGTCTTGAGTTTCCATTTGCATGCTGCCACGCTCAGATCTGGTGGGTTCCATCTACCTAGCCCACTCTACACACCTCTCTGGCCTCTGAGTAGACCTACGTGATCCGATGGGATCTGTGTGCTTGCTCCTCGGCCCTTACTTATGAACAGCTCCAGCTCTGAGCTGTGTCTGAGGATGGCTGCAAAGAAAGCTGATGGATAGCAGCGAAACTGACTCTCCGAATGTGTCACAGGGTTCTATGCTGCAGAAACCCAGGTAGTTCCAATAGCCCACTGATACTCCTGAACTGACTGTGAATACCTGTATTTGAGACTAGATGTTGAACTGGCTAAGGCGAGGGTTCGACCAACACTGTTGCCTGCAACCTACACAATGCACCCCAGACCCTTTGCAATTTATCTCCAGACCGGGGTTGCCGCAGGGTGGATGAGGGCGTTACTCAATGTGCTTACTGTGAGAGACAAATGGTGCATCAATTATTGTTAGGTGCAGAGCCTTTCATAAATCAATATCATCAAAATCTTCCCTTAACTCTAGCATGTGCCTGTTAGTGTCACACTCTATTAGTTTTCGTTAAAAAAGTCCATATTATAGCTGACTACCATTCAGTTTTGCAAAGATGCCAACATGTTTTTCGAGATAGCTAAGATATCATCACGGCAACCTTTGAGAAATCATAAGAAAGTGTAGTACAAACACCTTCAGAGCACAGCTGTATTTTTTGAAAAATGTAAAATAAAGTTCAAAACTGCCTACCCACTTAGATTGTTTACAGTTAAACGTGCCCTTGTGATAAATTATAGGTTGAACACTCTATACCTCCTTCTAAAATGGGAGTTCTTGAGCACTTGAAAGTGACTGCAAAAACAAATTGGAAACGCAGAACAGTGGTCCACTCCTGCAAAAGTGCATAATAGTCAAAATTCAGATTCAAATTTTACCAGAACATATTTAAGATGGTGCTGTTAAATGGGGCTAAATGGATACACGGGGTATGATTTAAGATTCTGAAATGCCTATACTTTGACTACAGGATTTTATCAACAGTAACTTAAACAAGAACATGTATATAAGTTCACCTTTTCTGATTATAAAGGAAAATCGGCTTATTTTTCTTCTTGCATTTTCAAGCAATTCAAGCAGACCATCACCTACTTCAAGTACAAATGCCAAAGTCTTAGAAGACCTGCAGAGGTGCTATAGATTACTGCAACTACAGAAACATTAGGGCTCCCACAAGTTCAATATTGTTTTTTGTTTGCCACAGGTGAGTAAAAAGCACTATGAACTCTATAATGGCATTTGTAAAGCGCACGGCTGCTGAGGGTGTCCCGGCGATGTAGGAACTGTGACCACTGACCACTACATACAAAGAGAATTAAAAAGCAGCATCACACTGTCAGGTCTTTAAGTTATGCTTCAATGAACACACATCCTTAATAGTACAAAGGTGCAAAGGAAGAGAATTCGAACCTGCTGCGGCCAGTGCCGAGAAGGAAGAGCCTCCCCTTCTTTCCCGCCTAATTTTGGGCACTACCGTAAGCTGTGCATCAGCCGAGCGCAAAGGACGAGCAGAGAGATAGTGTGAGAGACGCTCGGTCGGATAACCAGGCCCTACCTCACAGTAGGCTCTATGAGCGACCATTAGGCCCTTGAATTTCTCTCTCCCCGGTACGGGTAACCAGTGCAATTCCTTCAAATGGACAGGGGTATGACGAGGGATCTTGAGCAGAAGCCGGACTGCAACATTCTGCACCAACTGGAGTCTATTAAGTTGGTACAAAGAGACAACAGTATAGTGCGTTTGTGTGATCCAGTCATGATGTAATAAGGGCATGGATTACTGACTTCTGACAAAAGACTGGGAGTAGGAACAGACATTTTCCCAGAGGCCAAAGAAGACCAAAGCATATCCCGACCACACTGTCTGCCTGAGGTTTAAAAGACATGTGGTTATCGAACGTCACACCCAGATTCCGCACCATTGTGGTCATAGTAGGGCAAGAAGAGACAGAGCAATGCCATATCCCACCATCCCAGAGAAGGGGAGAGGAGCAAAAACTAGCACTTCCGTTTTACTTGTATCTCACTGAAGGTTACTCAGGGACATCCACTGGAATACTGCTGACAGGCACGCAGAAAATCTGTCCCAAGCGACGGAAATGTGACCATCCCAAGTCAGAAGAATCTGCGTGTCATCGGCATAAGAAATAACCTGCACATCAAAGGATTCCACCAGGGCTGCCAATGCACCCTGTCCAAGTGGTGATCACAGTACTAGTCAGGTTAAGTCAAATACACAACCTAAAATAACCTGTGCTCACCCTCTGGTAGCTTGGCACAGAGTAGTCAGGCTTAACCTAAAAGGCAATGTGTAAAGCATTTGTGCAACACTTAAATTATAGTAACACAGTGACAAACACCACAAAAGACTCTATGCCACTTTAGAAAAACAGAAAATATCTGAGTAAAACAAGACAAAAACAAAAGAAAATCCAATAAATAGAACTCAAGATATGAATTTTTAAAGATTAAACTGCAATGTAGTGCTTAGATACAAAGCGCCAACTGGGGCTCTCTGGTCACGCTAGACCATGTGAAATCCAGAATTTGAGGCCGATAGTGATGGAGAGCGGGTCGGATACAGATCCAGGTAAGTCCAGTTGAAATTTTACCTTCTTAGTTTGGTGCAAAGGAGTCTGTTCCCAAGCGCAAAGAGCCCCTGGGTGTCGCGGATGGACAGGCTAGAGCCTCGCGATCGTGAACGGCAATGCTGCTGTGCGAAGAGACAAACTGGTGCCTGCTCGCACTGATCCCTTGTGCGAGCGACGCAGTTTCAGTGCTAACGGGCCCATTCACCTTCATGAAGAGCCCAAAAGCATGAATGGAAGAGCAAAAACCTCTTCCAAGGGCCCAGGACTGGAGGGGAGTTTCTTGGGGGTCAGGATCCTGTTGAAGACGGGTCCAGGAGCTGTAGTAGAGTTGAGGGGAAGTCTTTGATGGCCCTGAGGCAGGAAGCAAGCCAGCAAGCCCTTGGAGTCACTTGGTTCTTTAGAGGACATAGAGAGCAAAGTCCAGTCTTTCTCACTCCCAGGCAAGAGGCAGCAGGCCAACACAGCAATGCAGCTAAGCAGCGCGGCAGTCCCGCCTGTCAGCACAGCAGTCCTTCTTGGCAGAATGTCCTTGAGGTCAAAAAGTGTAATGATTTGGTGGTGGATACTTCAAAGAGAGACCCTCGCAATGCACACAGTCCTTGCCCTTTCTTCCCTGGCTCCAGACACCGTACAGGGGGTTATGCAGCCTTTTGTATAGGTAGAGGCACAGCCCTGTTCAGGTGTGTCAGCTCTTCCCTCATATCTAGCCCAGGAAGACCCATCAGCCTGGCGACGGGCCATCAGGATGCAAATGTCACAAGCAAGATCCCTGTGTGTGTGACTGTCTGGAAAGAATGCACAAAGCCCAGCTGTCATCCACCCAACATGTGTATTCAGAGGCAGGATGGTTAAAGTAAAAAAAAATGCCAACTTTCTAAAAGTGGCATTTTCAAACAATTTGAAATCTGACTTCACCATAAGTTGTGATTTCACATTGTGAATCCTGAGACACCAAATTCAAAATTTCTTTCTTTTACCAATTGGACGTTACCCTTAATGGAGGGTTCAGGGTAACTCTAATGTTAATCTATGGGAGCGATACGCCTTGAAGTAGTAAAAAATGAATTTAGCAGTTTTTCACTACCAGGACATGTTAAACTTAAATGTACATGTCCAAATTTTTAAATTCACTGCACCCTGGCCTTGTGGCTAACTAGGGCGTGCCTTAGGGGTGACGTATATGTAATACAAAGGAAGGTTTCAAACAATTGTGATGCACTCATTCATAAATCATTTATAAGTCAATCACATTTATCCTCCCTAATATCATCTCATAAATAATAACATAGATCTAAAAACATCACAAATTGAGTTAATAAATAGTATCCAGTCCTTTTAGAGTTTCTTCATGAAAACTCCCAATTCACTGGGCAATACATATTTGCTCCGTGGTATGTAGAAGAACAACTGAATATATTTTCCAGTACTCTGTTGTTTCTGGTTAGTCGATATAAACAGATGATATGATCCAAATTGAATACAGCCAACATGTGTTTCGTCTTAGGGTATTAACCCAAACAACTTCTTCAGGGCTTTGAATCCAGTGACGCGCTATATGTAAATTAGACTTTTCCGATAACAGATGCAAATATCTCCAGATATCCAATCAAAGGAATCAACCTGCTTGCACAAAATGTCCCAATTCTCTGCTTCTGTATGGGTTTACTTTGTGAACCAGTTGAGGGATTTGGGGTGTTCCCTCGTGAATGCACCATTCTTACATAATACAATATATTTCATCCCTGAGCGCCAGGGTTCCTTTTCCCCATTTGCACCCTATTTGGATTTGTCAAAGGAAGGTTTGAGCCTGGCAGGTGAGCGCACCTGCCAGGGCAAAATGGCAGTTTAAAACTGTACATACAGGCCCTGCAGTGGCAGGTCTGAGACATATTTAAAGGGCTACTGTAGTGGGTGGCACAATCAGTATTGCAGGCCCACCAGTAACAATTTATTTATAGGTCCTGGGCACATATAGTGCACTTTACTAGGAACTTACAAGTACATTAAATATGCCAATTTTAGAGAAGCCAACATCACCATGTTTTAGAGTACAGAACACCTGCGCTTTAGCACTGGTTAGCAGTGGTAAAGTGCACAAAGTCCTCAAGTCAGCAAAAAGGAAGTCAGAAAAACAGGTCAGAAGGCAAGAAGTTAGGAGAAACCACACCAAGGATGCCAGGTCTAACATGCATCATAAAGTTATACTATTCTTATAGATTCAGCACCTAATATGATGACTTTAGACACCAAATGGTCCGCAAAGCTAGGAGACCCAGTAGCATCACATTAAATCTACAGAATCCAACCTATTAGCCCAAATATTTGAAACTGACTAATCGGAGACTTGTAATATAATATTATCTATGAATTGCTCCCAGATGGATGTCTGCATGGCAGCCCAAAATATATCCTCAATGTAGAAAATACAACCAAGAAGAATAAAATGTGTTCAATATCCTAATGTGGAATGCTTGCACCTGGAAAGGTGTGCTTAGGATGGTCAGTGAAATTTGTAATACGATCGTGGTAGGGGAGAAGTGGGATATGAGGAATTCATTTACCGGAATAAAAAACAAAAAGGACTAAGGTTGAAAGAGCTCCCTTTGGTGGGAGGACAGCAGGGACATTCAGGATTGTTGGAGCTACTTTTTTGGAAAGAGGAAGCCCCACAGCTGCAGGTATTACCTTTTTATTGAAGGGGTGGAAGTCGTGAGAATGACTGGGTTACCTATGTTACTGTTTTTTAAGGAGGAGGACAAGGAACAAAATTTCAGCTCAAGTGCACCATCCCTTATGCGCAGATAGGCATGCCCATTGTGGCATCCCACTGAGACTGGAACCATTTCACTGATTACAGAAAAATGCTCTTTCTACCACAGTCACTAACTCATTGAGTAGGAGCATATAACGACAGAGTTACAGCAGTAAAATATAGAGTGTCGCTTACAACCCCCGCTCATTTCAATGCAGGTGGAGTCCGCATGCCTGAATTCTCAACTCAACCTCTTCTTTCTGCTAACATCAGTATTGCTCTAGAGTGAGTGTTCTGGCATGTACCACAGACATATACGAGCCCAAGAAAGGTTGAAGGGGGTGGTGGGGTCACATTGTTGGTGCGCTAAAGAAACAACTCGATATAGTGTGCAAAAATCTGATTAAACAATTTAAGCGAAACTGTCTAATTGCTTATTTGAAATGGGCAAATATATGTTGATGCACCACTGTGAAAAAAACACGTGCTGCACACTCCGATTGGTTGTTGACATTTATGACAAATACGTTCGGGGACAATTTCGGATGGCTGTTGGGAATATCGGTCATCTCTGAAAAGTTTCATTAAAATATAATCCCAGCCCCCTGAGATACCTTGTAAAAAATGTAATTGAAACCCTTCCTGGTAAAAGCAAATGAAACATGACTGGATAGCTGGATATTTAGAATACAGAGGTTCACTGAGATTTAGCACAGAACCATCTCTACGTTTACTAATGGCAAGTACTCTATTGGTATTGTAGTGGAAACCATGGTCCACAGTGACGTTTTTATAGACGTTACCATTGTACTGAGATCAGACCGCAGGCCTAGTTTGGCTTCAATAAAACAATGAATGCATATAAATGCAGGCCTCATTTTTCCCCAAAGTGAAACATTAAGAGCCACCATAAAATAACTGTTCAAAGAGTATCTACTCCCTGTTTCCAACTAGTCCTACACTGAGACATGTCTCTACTCGCATATGAAGATATGCACATTGCTGCACATTGCACCCTTTATTCCAGACATTACACTACCAGTCATAGAAGCCACATGTGCTTTGAGGCATGTAGACAGTCTCAACAGCATTCTGTTATTAAACTGCAATTTCCCTGAAACTTTTTGTTGTTTCCCTCGCCAACGATTTAGACGAGAGCTTAATTGACTTCCCTTTCATTATATAGGTATTTCCATGCTTGCTGGGAGCAGTAAAGTGCTCTCATTTGGAAACATAATTTAGTTGAAAGCATGTTTCTATTAATCGACTCGGGGAACCCTTCAGGCTCTTCCCCGGGGACAGATCATCTCTAGGTTAGCATGAAAAACCAAAACACAAAACCCCAAAAATCGAGCCAGACCTAAGTAATAAGCAAATGAAAAACATTAGATACATTCACCTCTTAGTTCTACAACAACAAGGTCTTGAATGTTCTGATTTAGCCCTGTAAAGTCAGAAGCTGTTAATAGTGCAGGAAATAACCAAGGTCGCCAGCAGATGTCTAGCTTATGACCACTGTTTAAGTCACTACTAGCAGCCTCTGTAGGAGACAATCTGAATGAAACGTAAAAATATTTCCTTCCTTCTGAGGGATTTTAACAAAATATGTATCTATCTTGTTATTCGATTATACCAGATCACCAACATTATTAATTTCGGCCAATCAGGCTTTACTTTAATTGAAGAAGGATGTCTTTTCGTCTGTTATGGAAGACACAAACACACCCACAGGTTCCTTATCTTCTCCAACTGATGGTGATGCTGCTGTAAATAATATAGGACTGCAGTTCAAAATGTCTAAAAATCGAACAATTCGTTGATGCCTTCAGAGCAAATTATTCAAATCAAGTTTTGTAACAAAGAAATGACACGTCATGATAAATCAGGAGATGTTGGGGCGACAACTATATCACAGCTTTCCATAATGAGGGCTAATGAGAGGTACCGGCCCTATAACAAGTTCTGCACATCTTCATATTTGATAAAGAGGGTAATACTAGAGACTTCCCCCATTCCAGGCTGCAAAGGGCAGAATCTTCCGGTTCCACACTCTCAAGTATTTTGCCCAAGCTGTCCAAAATCCCATTCGGACCTGCGACAATAGTACTAGGCCACTCAGAACGAGAGGTGACGTACAAAACCCTAGCAGTAAATTATGATAATTCTGATATTATACAAAAGAAGAACCTCTTCTATTGCACTTTATCTAATAGTTCCTAGGACTGTTACCTTCAAATGGCGATACAATATTACTTGTGAAGCATCTGAGCAAGAGACTCTTAATTGGGCAGAGTAATCAGGGGTGGGCTACATATATAGCACAATCCAAACTCAAAATATAGCTCAAAATGATTGAATTTCGATTATACCTCAAAATATTGTTAGGAAAAATGCTGTCTGACGGTAATATTGTGCAACACCATAATCCCAAGTTACAGGATCCACAGGTAGCTATTGTATCCACCAGAAAAAGCATTACAGAACGTAAGTAACTTGTTCTTCTGATGGATACAACTACCTGTGGATTCCTCACCTTATGAATAGAGTCCCAAAGCAGTACCGCACTCGGAGGTGGGTGCCTGCCTGATTACACCAAGAAATCCTGCTACACAGATCGTGCAAAATGACCGTCCCTCCTAACCTCAGAGTCCAAGCAATAATGCTTTGCGAAGGGACGCCCCAGTTGCTGCCTTGCAAATAACCACCACTGGAACCCCCCTTGCCAGGGCTGAAGTAGCAGACTTAGCCCTGGTGGAGTGGGCTCTGATACCCTCAGGGGGAACTGTTTCTGCTAGCGAGTAGCAGATCTTGATACATAGAATGACCCACCTGGAGATTGTTGTTTTATGGACTGCTCTGGCCTTCCTCTGTCCAATATACCCCACGAACAGCTGATCCTCCAGGCGAAAGTCTTTCATCCTTTCAATATAAAAACTAAGCGCCCTTTTAGGGTCCAAACGGTGGAGCCTTTCTTCCTCCTAGAGGGGTGAGGAGGAGGGTAGAAAGATGGAAGGGTAATGGTCTGCCCTATATGAAAATAAGGGGCAACATTTGGCAGGAAAGCCGCCCTGGTTTTCAACACCACTTTATCCGGGAAAAACAAGGTAAAGGGGGGTTTAACAGAAAGAGCTTGAAGCTCACTAACCCACCTAGCCGAGGTTATAGCAAAAAGAATAACTGTTTTAAGCACCAAAAACCTTAATGGGCAAGAGTGTATGGGCTCAAAAGGTGACCCCATCAAAAAGGTTAAAGCAAGATTTAGGTCCCACTGAGGCACATGAAAAGGAGTGGGAGGAAACCTATTAACTAAACCTTTAAGAAACCTAATCACAATAGGTGATTTAAACAATGAGGGCTGATCCGGGAGGCAAAGAAAGGCTGACAGAGCAGCTAAATAATCCTTAACCATAGCAACTGCACAACCCTTCTTTGCTAAATCTAAAGCAAATAATAAAATATCAGAAAGGTGGGCCCTCAAAGGATCAATTTGTCTTTCTCCACGCCAAGCCGCAAATTTTGCCCACCTACTGGAATAAATGTTCTTAGTGGAATGTCACCTGGCCGATAAAATAACATCCACTGCATCTGGTGGGAGAGAAAAGGAACTCAGGTTGCCCCGTTCAATCTCCAGGCATGAAGGTGCAGGCTCTGGAGGTGGCGGTGTAGAACCTGCCCCTGCAACTGCGAGAGGAGGTCTCCCCTGAGAGGGAGACAGAGCGGAGGGCACAGCGAGAGTTGGAGAATGTCCGTGTACCACACCCTTCTTGGCCAATCCGCAGCTATTAAAATGACCTGAGCCTGATCTTGGCGAATCTTCCTCAGAACCCGAGGAATCAAGGGTATGGGGGAAAATGCGTAAAGCAACTGGCTGCACCAAGAGATCTGAAACACATCCCCCAAAGCTCCTTGCACCGGATACTGGAGACTGCAGAATGACGGGCAGTGCATGTTCTCCCGAGTGGCAAACAGATCTATCACTGGAGAACCCCACATCTAAAAGATGTGCGGGACCAGATCCAGATAGAGACGCCACTCGTGATCGGCCAAAAGATGCCAACTGAGACAGTCCGCACGTTAAGCACCCCAGCCAGATGATTTGCTATAAAGCAAATCCGATGGTCCTGAAGCCAGGACCAGAGACGCAGAGCTTCTCTGCAGAGAAGATACGACCCTACTCCTCCCTGCTTGTTTAAATACCACATTGCGGTAGTGTTGTCCATTAGGACCTGAACTGACTGACCGCGAAGGGATGGGAGGGAGGCCTTGAGAGCCAAACGTATCGCTCGCAATTCCAACAGATTTATGTGAAAAGTCTGTTCCTCTGGAGACCAACGACCCTTGATCTCCAGGTCCCCCAGGTGAGCTCCTCACCCTAGAGTGGAAGCATCCGTCATGAACGTGGCCACCGGAGGCGCAGTGAAAATAGACTTCCTTGAGAAAGGTTGCCGTCCACAGCCCACCATCGTAGATCCGTGCAGCGTCTCTGGAGATCGTTATCAACTCTTCAAGATCCCCTTTGTGTTGAAATCACTGCTTGTCGAGGCACCATTGGAGAGCCCTCATGTGCCAGAGTGATCAACAGAATGCAAGAAGCAAACAGACCGAGCAGGCGTAGGACCTTGAGGACTGGAACAACAGCTCCATTTTGAAACATTGGAATCAACGCCTGGATGTCCTGAATCCGTTGAGGCGGAGGTTAGGCCCGATTCAATGTAGTATCCAGTACTGCCCCTATGAACAGGAGGCCTTGAGAGGGCTCCAGGTGAGGCTTGGGTACATTTATCGTAAAGCCCAGACTGAACAACAACTGAGTTGTCATCTGCAAGTGACGCAACACAAGCTCTGGAGACTTGGCTTTTATCAACCAATCGTCCAGGTAAGGGAACACCAATATCTCCTTCCTTCTGAGACTTGCTGCCATCACCTTTGTGAAGACTCGAGGCGCTGCAGTAAGACCAAATGGAAGGACCGCAAACTGGTAGTGTTGCGACCCCACCACAAACCGGAGATACTTCCTGTGCGTCTTGAGTATAGGCATATGAATGTAAGCATCCTGCAAGTCAACAGACACCATCCAATCCTCTCTGTTCAACGCCAGAAGTACCTGTGCCAGAGTCAGCATCTTGAATTTTTCCTGTTTGAGGAACAAATACAAAATCCTCAGGTCTAGAATGGGTCTCAAACAACCATCCTTCTTGGGGATCAGGAAGTATCTTGAATAACAACCCTGACCCCTTTCCTGCTCTGGAACCAACTCCACCACATCTTTTTTCAATAGTATCTGAACCTCCTGCTGCAACAACAGGAGATGGTCTTCTGAGCAAAACGAGGGACGGGGGAGATGGGAGGAGGAAACTCCTGAAAAGGGAGAGCATATCCTTTTCTCACAATGTTTAGAACCCATGAGTCTGATGTAACTAACTCCCCCTCGTGAAGAAAAAGACGTAATCTTCCTCCTACAGGAGAAGTATGGTTGATAAAGGGGAGAAAACTAGGGCTGCTTCCCTTGCTGTTGTCCTCCAGAGGAAGAGGATGATGCAGGGTGCTGCTGGGCCCTCTTGTCCTAACCCTCCCCTGCCCCCTAAAGGATCAATATGGGAGGTTGGTAGGCTGCTGGACCGTGGACTGGGGTCTCCCATGGTAAACGGCTCCACGCCCAAACCCTTTGAACCTCCAAAAGGACCCGAAAGGGATAACAGAAGAGGCTTGCAGACCCAAAGACTTCTCCGTGACCAGACTATCTTTGAAGCGCTCTAGGGCAGAGTCCGCTTTATCACCAAACAGCTTTTCCCCATCAAAAGGCAAATCCAATAAAGTGGTCTGTACATCCGAAGAAAACCCAGAGGACCTCAACCAAGTGTGCCTCCTGGTAGTGATAGATGTACCCATTGCCCTGGCCACCGAGTCCGTAGAATCCAGACCAGACTGGATTATTTGTTTTGCCACAGCCTGCACATCAGATAGGAGTTCGCCAAATGGTCTCTGTACATCCTTCGGCAAGTCAGGAACCATAGCCTTCGTGGAGTCCATCAGGGCGTGGACGTATCTACCCAGCACACAGGTAGCGTTTGCATCCTTGCGAGCCATGCTGCAAGACAAGAAAGTCTTCTTTGCGGATTGCTCCATCCTTTTGGATTCCCTATCTGATGGAATCACAGGGAAGGAGCCTGGAGCAGATCGTGTAGAGAAAGAGGCCTGAACCACCATACTCTCCGGGGTAGGATGTTTCGATAAAAACCCAGGCGCCACTCTGTATCTTTGTGCTACAGATCTAGTCACAGCAGGCAAAGACACAGGCTTTCTCCAGAGCTCTAATATGGGCTCCCTAAGAGCATCGTTGAATGGAAGCAAAAGATCCGCAGAAGTCGAAGAAGGATGCAGGACCTCCGTTAAAATGTTTGTCTTAACCTCTGCAGCAGGTAATGGAAGATCTAAAAACTCCGCCGCCTTCCGAATCACTGTGTGAAAAGAGGCTGCCTCCTCCGTGAGCTCCCCCAGTGAAGACAAATCCCATTCTGAGGAAGTATGAAGCCCACTGGCCAAATCCACCCCTTGATATTCTCCCAAAGGCTCCACAATCTCCCCCTACACCAAGAACTGCCTTTGGTACTCTTCCTCTTCTAAGAGTCTCAAGGCCTTTCTGCGTGACCTCAGTCTAGCCTCCAACCTCGGCGTCGACATAGAATTGGCCGACGTCGAAGACACTGACTTCAATACTTTACGTGGAACAGGAGAGGAAGGTTGACTTCAGTCGAATTCATCACTCGGATCCGGCGCTGGAACGGACCCCAACAGCGCCGAGGACACCTGCGGCTCCACCATCAGCGCCGGCTGACAGGGCGATGAAATCGGCACCATAGGCCTGGAAGGCGACGTCATTGGAACCACAGGGCTCGAGGCGACGTCATTGCCGCCAGTCCGGCACCCTCAGCCAGATAGAATGGCATAAACGGCGCTACCTTGTATGGAGCAGGGGAGCCCAATGAAAATGCCAATGGACCAGTGGGACCAGCCTGTGCACCAGGAGGGGCCATCGCACTGAACATGGAGAACATGGCATTCAAAAATGCCACCAGATCCCCTCCCAGAGCCGGGAAGGCAGGATACCGCTGCTCTCCCTGTTGCACCTGTGCTTGCTGAACATCGGACTCAGGAGAAGCAGATGAAAATCGAGGACTGTCCGGAGGTGCCACTACCTCGAAGACTGACAGCGCCAGAGAAGCCTCAGGGCTCTGAGGTTGTGGAGTCACTGTCGTACTCTCCACCCACGTCGCCGATGAGATAGAAGCCTTGATCTTGATCAGCTCCAAGCCGGACGACACCGAGAGTCATGACAACGCCATTTCTTATGCTTCTTCGAAGAAGCATGGGAAGAGGATCTACGATGGCTCTTCTGACCCTTCTTCGCTGGGCCAAAACGAGTTTGGCCTCTCTTTACTTCTAAGCCTTTGGATTTATGCTCTGGCAAGAAACACACTCCTCAGAGCTTAGACACCAAAGGCAATCCTCATGAGTGTCAGTAACCGATATGCAACCCCCGCACTCTTGACATGGCTTGAATCCCGACTTTCTAGGAGGAGACATTGTAACTAGAAGCCAGATAGAAACTAGCAATAAGATGAAACACCTCCAACAGCAGCTAGAGTTAGGAGAAAACCGTTAGCGTTGAAGGCACGGAAAAAAGAGAACTCGCGTCAGCATGCTGGCGAGGACCTCTTATTGGCACGGTGACGTCAGACGGAGTCGCGTGGAGCCGTGCAATTGTGAAGTCCTCGTCGACGTGGAGAGCTGGGAAGAAGCTTTTCCATCAGATGCTGGCGCATGGGTGAATTCATAAGGTTTGGAATCCACAGGTAGTTGTATCCATCAGAAATACGTGTATCATAAGACAAGAAAAATACCAGCACATGTGTAAATAGCATCACAGGAACAAGTTTTTGCCAAATATTAGAAAATACAAGCACAGAGAGGATTGTTTCAATATACCCATTGCAAACAATGGAACGATATTCCAGACACAAATATTCTACATGCTTCAAAGTCAACCTGTGTTGACATCACGTTGATGTGACAACAAAAGGAAAGAGGGGAGACATAAGAGGAGACAAAAATGAGTCACAATTAGGAAAATATCAAGAAGAGTAAAGAGGCTCAGCTGAAACAACTTGAAAACCTTTGGTTTCAGGTTGAAAAGTTTGGTTTCAGATGTTTCCCGAACCATAAGTAGATTGATTCAGCTCTCAGGTCCCATCAACTGCAGTCACTAAAAGCTCTGTTGAATGATTTAACATACATTTGCAAAGCATATATTTGTAGCTGGCACAGTACATTTCTGCAGGTATTCTGTTGCTGTGCAGCAGTAGTATATGTGCACAGTGCAAAGAACCTTGGGTCTTATCTTCCCATCCGCCAGAAGCAGAAGGAAGGCGTTTAGGTCTGCTGTCACACTTGTGAACACTGGGGGCACATTTCTGTGTCCAGGTTTGTAACCTTTGTAACTTATTGATTATGCCTGGGCAACATTGTTTTATTAAGCAGGCAAGATTTGTGCAATTTGTGAGCATTGCATTATGTGAAATTTCTCCCAAAATTGTGTTACATGATTTCTAGCTTTGGTCACTGGGTAAAGTGAACACTGGTTCAGTTTGCCAAATAAGAAGTACTTCTGATGTTGAGCCGTGAAGACACAAGGTTGAGGCATGGGGTGCTGTCTGAACTGTTGCTTGTGCCTTCTCCTAGCCAGATGTGAACCTCTGTATTGTCTACATAGATCTGATATGGTGTTTTGAATGTATTTATCATCAAAAAGAAAAAGAGGATAGTAATCCTTGGTCACGAAGCACCTTTGATTGATTCCCCAATATAACTTACCAATTTTAATTATCTCTGATACATTCATTGTTTCAGGTCAGGCAAAAACTGAGGACTGACCGACCCCAATCTCTGTGAAAGCGCTTTTTTACTATTATTCTTTTTACTGAATTGAATTATCTCTGTATTAGATGGATTTGACTTGTGGATGTTTGCAGACATACACCAACTCACCAATACTAAGCGTGGTGTCTCAAGTGCAGACTATCACACGATGGCTTGAGATCTTGACGCAGTTGATAGGCCAAATGTTAAGAGGCCATTGTCTGTGTTGTAGGAAAGTAGAGTATTATGTGGTGTGGTGTGGGGGTTAGTTCTCACCATATAAAATTCTCACAATACCCCAGGGATGACCCTTGGATTCACACTAGTAAATCTTTAGCTCGGTCCTGAAAGTGTGGCAAAGAGCAGTCAGGCTTTACTTAAAGGAACAAGTGTTAAGTATTTCACAGCACAAGCATGGATGATAACTAATTGACATGACTCAAAAGAAATCAAACCCAGATTTATAAAAATAGAGCTTATTTTTACATACATTTACACATCAAAACAAACAGTATAAGTACAGCAGAAACTGAGATATTGATTTTAGAACAAATAGACAATCACTGCAGAAATGGCATTCAAACATTGCTTTGAAGTGAATGGCAAAAAGTCTGTTGCAAAAATGCACTTAAAAGGTGGGTTTCATGGGACCCTAGGAGGTTAAGCTACTGCAGTCACTGGGACCAGATCACAGCAGTCAAAGCAGTTTTACCTGGCCTGTGGCGTCTGGGTACAGGTTGTTCTGGCTGTCCGTGGTGCTGACAGGACTCGCATTGAAATCAATGTCAGGGATACCAATGGTGAAAAACAACCACTTGTAGGTCGAGCTGCAGGGAACCCTTTCAGGGTTAAAGTGGTGCAGGCCCTGGGACCAGGCCACAACAGTCAGTTCACTTCTACCAGGTCCGTGGGGTCTGGGTGCAGTTGTCCTGGCTGTCCGTGGTGCTGAACTGGGCTCGCACTTGTGCTGATTTTACCACTGGTACAACGATTCTGACAAGGAGATGCAAAATCTCAGTTGGGGCTGGGTTGCAGATGTTGGATGCAGGTGGCACGCTGTGCCTTGCACCTCCAGCGCTGGATTAGTTACATGGCTGGGAACCAACAAGCCTTGACAGGGGTAAATATGCTGGAATCCTTTAAAAAGTTACCAGGGTCCGGGAGAATGAGGTAGTGGGCTGAAACTTGGAGGCAGGCTGGATTACGACTCCCAGAAGACACTGGACCAACCTGATTTTCGATGATCCCACAGTGGGCCCGATGGCCGGTGAAACTTTGGATCCTGCGTTTTTTTACCTGCAGTTTGCAGAGGACTGGTGCCACCAGTCCAGGGGAGACTAAAGGTGCTTCTGGCTTCCAAAAGGTGTCCCTCTGGTTGGGAGTAACGAGTTTTGGCCAAGGACAAATGTTGATCACGCAGTTCCCAGTCTGTTGCCTCAGAGGCAGAGTTTCCCTCTTTTGCTTTTGGGCAATAGGCACAGTTCAGTTGTCGGTGATGCAAAGCTTCTCATGGTCCTTCTTTAAAGTTGGTCAATCAGATCTGGGGTTCAGGTGTCAGAGGTGTCCCTTAAATACTAGATTTAGGGGAGTTAGCTGTGTGGAGACTAGTGGCCAATGGGCAGCTAGCTCCTAAAGGTAATCCGCCCCGGAGATGACCACATTCGGTGGGACAGGTCACCTTTAGCTAACCGTAACGTCTAATCTGCCACTCCTAAAATGGCAGAAATCAAAATTTGGTGCACAGACCCAAGAGGTGTGGTCAGCCTGCTGGGGATGTGCACAGTCCTGCATACCTAATTTCCTGCCTGTCCATGAGTAAATGTGCCGGGGGGCTGTTTCCTTGCTGGAGAACAGCACAGATGGCTATCAGGGGCAGTGAAGCCTTTGAAGGCTACCTGCCTGATGGCTCTATTCACTAGCCCCGCTGGGGAGCGGGAGGTGTGACCCCCTTCCTGCCTCAGCCTTCTGTTTCTGACCTCTGGAAGTGCTCGGGCTGCCTAGCAAAAGGTCAGAAACTTGCCTTGGTAGCAGGAAACACAGAAAAAAGCACAGGCTGCTCGGAAAGAGCACAAAAGGAAGGTGGCAAACAGGTGGACAACTTCTAGTGCTCCACCTGGGTGCATGCCAGCTGTCCCTTGACAAGTGATGAGTGTTCAGGGAGAAAAGGCAAGTTGTTTGACACCAAACTCAACATATCCAGGCAGTAACATAATGGAGACAGCAGCCCTAGTCAACTGGGGCTCAAGATCTGTTATCCTATGGACTGGCCTTCATTTATAGTGTACCTTAATGGAAAGGATGCCATAGAGACACAGAAGCCTCTGCTTATATGCTTGTACCTTAAATATAATGCACCCTGCCTCCTGGGTTGCAAAGGCCTGCCTTAGGGGAGTCTGACATACATGTAAGTGCATGGGACTGTGCTACTCTTGGTGAAGGCACAGTCGAACTTGAGCAGTCTGCACTGCTCTAGCAGTCTGCAATGGCAGACCTGCCACCAATACTTTGGGAGGGTCACCCAAGGTGGCACAAACTCATGTTGCAGCCCTGGGGATTCCTTTACCAACTATGCCCTGAGTACCATCTACTAGGGCTTTGTAAGGGGGCAAAGGCTTGCCAATCAGGTAATTACCAAGTCAACGAAACAATTTAGGGAGCGAGCACAGGCACTGGTCCCTGGATAGCAGGTTTCCAGTGCACTAACAGTCATACACATCAGCATTGGGGGCAAACAGTGGGGTTGATCATCCATAAAGGGGTACTTTCCTATATGTGCACATAAGAGAGCCAATTCCCAATGCACACAGGTAGGCTTCTAGAGGTAACAGGATGGAACCCTGTGGAAACGCCCATTTCAGTTCACAGGCCATGGAAGTAATACACGGTCTAGAATCTGGCAGTCAGAAAAAGATTTAAACCTGTTAATATCAAGGCAAGGCAATTGTCAGAACCCTGCTGAGAGGTCCAAGGGCAAGCAGGAGCTACTGCACCCAGCAGGTCAGATTGAGGCCTTTTACTACTGATGTCCTGGGACCTGACCTACTATAGATCCTGAGCAAGTGGGCCATGTAATCCTTAGGCACTTGGCACAGTAGCAGCGTGGATTGAGCAGTCCAAGGCTTCTCAAGAGGGTGGGGCATAGAGATAGGGGGGTGAACACAGGAACCCAACTCAAAACACACTCCGCATTAGAAATAAATTATTGTCCAGTCACATACTTGTTTTTATGAAAAAAGGAGTATTTATTTAGGAACACAACATTCACAAACAATGTACACAGTCCCCAGATGTCACAGCTCTGTTTCATAGGCAGGTCCTTGAGTCGCACTCCTCTTTCTAGCGGTAGTAGTTATTACCCCTTAAGTAGAAATGAAATTCAGGCTAAGCCACACTTGTATTCCAAGCCTCAGGAGTCCGACTCCACACTTTATTAAAGTAAAAAATGTTCCAGCACTGAAGTTCTATTTGACAGACATGTTCCCCAGGGACTGTCTGGTCCGTAATCAGTCTTACCCGCACCAACAGGATCTGAGCGCCCAGAGTCTCTCAGCTGCACCAGCTGCCTCTGGTGAGTCTGTTCTCACGCAGGAAGGCTGTGGTCATGTGATGTGTCCTCGAGTTATTCAAATGTGATCCTGCAGGAATCGGGGGGAGGGGGGTCTCAATGCTCCCCAAGGCTGGTAAATTCCTTGGGATCCTCCTCACAGGTAGGGGAGGGGGTGCAACGCTCCTGTTGCTTGTATTCAGTCACGGGTTGGGCCTGCTCAGGTAACCACTGCAGCCTCCTTCATCCTCTAACAGTGTTGACCAGACCCTGTGCCTTGTCATGTACCACTGAAGATTTACTGTTCTTCCTCAGTACAAGGGGTACAGCACAACAGCAATCTTCACAGTGGCCCAACCTGGGATAAGAGGTTGCCGACTTAACTCTGCACATGGGCCACAGCCCAATCGGCACAGCAGCACTTTTCACGGCGGGCCTCCTTTAGAATACAGGTGTCACAGATTTTCCCCTGCATACAGGCAATGACCCGATAGGTGCAGCAGCCACCTCCTCACACCTCACTACAGGAATCCAATTGCCAGGACCCCCATTGGACCTTGATCCCCCTAGCGCTCTCCTTTCCCTCACAGGGGGTACTGGCCTAGGCATGCTGGCAGGCGCTAGTGCTCCAGGGTCGTTGGCCTTGAAGTCCCAGGATAATGACCCCTCACCTTGCTGGGAGACTGGCAGGCCTTGTTCCCCAGTCCTGGTAACAGGCAGAAGTCCTGCAGAGCTTCTCCTCCTCATATAGCCTGACTGGCTACTTGATAATTTTGAGGGCCTCAAGCTCCCCTACTTATGGTCCATTTCCAGCCACCAAATGTAATTTAGAATGTGAGTCTCTGAAATTTATGTTGGGGGTCTGCTTCCTTTTAAAGTGCCCTCTCCTCTGCTCTTCCCTTCCTCCAGAATGTAGTCCATCACAGCTGGAGTGACTTAAAATATAATAGACCCACAACACAGGCCATGGGAGTGACTAGAGCTTCACACCTGGATGTCGACCACAGTGAAGTGTATCAAAGGATACCCTATGGCCTCAGACCTACTCTTTTTGATTCTCGTATCTGCCCCATCTACCTACTGAGATGTGCCCAAAACCCTCCCAGGTGTCCTCTCTCTGAATCAGAGCACACTTTGAAATGTACTCTAGGGCCTGGCTTTCCAGCATGTCCCACCCAGTTTACATTAATGCAGCAATCCACAAATTTGACAGGGGGGGGGAATTCCTCTACCTCCTCTCCTCAAGGCCTTCCATGTATTGTGCCATTCTGAAGAACACATATACTCAGCAGATGCATGTAGCATGCATGCACTGCACAGCACTACATCCTTCATGTAATGTACTATTCACTGGCCCATATACACCCAAGCAAATATATATGATATGCACACACTGTATGGCACTGCATTATCCCTGTATTGCTCCACTCACAGGTACACATACAACCAGCATATGTGCACCACATGCACACTGTGTAGCACTGCACACCAACCTGATGTAGACCAAAGGTGAGTTAAGCACGCAGTAGGGGAATTTTGAACACGTGAGCTTGTAGACCTCACTCCAGTGACACAGATAAAAAGGACACCAAGCTTGTGCTGCTGAACTCCTGTTACTACCATGAGGGTAGAGCTTTGGGTGTCCCGCCTGCAGTCCCTGAGGCAGGCCTGTCCTAATGCACAATCATGATCTGTGTTCGCCTATGACAACAAAATCAGCATTAGGGATCCTAACATTATCATAGATGGGGCACTCAGGGCAAGTCTATCACCATACGAGGGACTTTTCTGTCCTAACAATATCCAATATTACAACATTTCTCCAGGAGGAGGTGGTGATCAGTGGGGTCAAAAGTTGCTGGTGGACCTAAAATATGAGTACAGCCCAATTACCAGCATCCACTCCTGGAATTTATCATGTAAAAGAATAAGTGCTACGGCCCAAAGTTTTGCTCATAAACTGCGGCCGGCACTACTGAATATCAGGGTCTCAAATACCAAGGCTGCCCAGTCTTGACTCCACCTCATCCCACTTTTTTCTACCATCAGACTCTACCTGCCCCTTCATCTAACTCTTGCAGGTTCCTGCTTCCTCTGCTTATCACGCTTTTTTCTTTCTCTTCCTCCTTCTTCCCCCTTGTGTATTTTTCAATTACTTGCTCTGGGTCAAAGTCTGATATGAAAAAGTAAGTGCCAATTTCCAAAAATGAGTGTTGGGCCCCACTGGCAGCCACGGGCTCAAATTAAGCACTGTCACAGGTCACCCAAGGACTAGAGTACCATCAACATGTTTATGCTGTATCTGAATCATCCCAGAGAAGGATCACACTACCCGGTTAATGCAAGCAAAAAGACTCAGTTGAACTTCTTAGTAGTTTCTTTGGATTAACATCAGAAATTGTGGCGCATCCCTCTCAGGCAACAACCGTCTAAGTGGACTCTGGGTGTCATGATTTACCAAGAATGCCATGCCGTGAGAGAAAACAGGCCTAACACATAGAATAAGTACAACATACAATGCAATTGTTCTTTAAGTACCATCAAATCGGACCACACGTTGTGAAGGTCCCTATGATCTAAACTTCACATTTCAATAGAGGAGAGACAGCTGCCACTTTCCAGTCTGTTATCATTCCTGTTTGTACTGAACTACTGAAAACTTCCATCAGGACATCTTCCCAGGCTAGTACCATGTTACTGTGGATCTGTGATTGACGTGTATAGCGTACCCAATGGTATACTCAAAACCTGTGTAGATACACAGATACCTCAGCAGCAAGTACTCTTTCCATTAAACTACTTAGGTGGGATCGTAGAGGGGAGACAAAGCAGAGGATTCCAAAGGGCACACAAAAAATTTGAGTGTGGGCTGACAACATTTCAATTCACCTACGACTGAAAACATACTTAGAATAGTTGTATTGTAGGTGAATTTATTTTATGAGGTGTCAAGTGGTTTGACAGACATGTGCAAACTATTCCACATCTGGCGCTTGGTTGGATGGCTGTGATTTGTGGTGTGGCCTATGTGGGAAGGTATTCTGTCTCAAGCATGATGATCGAGGTAGCGGCAGGGCTCAACACCAAGGTTTAGAACTCTGGGTTCTTCATGCACATCCATTCAATACGTCCTCGAAATTTTGCCAACAGAATACACAGCTTGAACTAGCTGCTTGGGAGGCTACTTGATGGCCCCGATTAACAGTGACCTAAAAAGGTTACAGCCTTTCCTTAATGCACAGAAAACCAAAGAAAAAGAAATAGTACAAAGTCCAGCAGTTAGAAAATGACCTAAATAGTTTTTCTTTGGTTGTTTTTTTTTTTAAACAGTTAAATATCCATGTCACATCGTGAATTCATCATTGTCTACAATACTGCATATGATTTTCTCTGTAGATCTCAACAGTAGATCTTCTAGGTTGATATTAAAGAATTACAGAACACAGCTTTATTTTAACCCATGTTAAGTCTGAGAACTTTTCAATCAATATCTGTGCTGGTGATGGGCAGTGTACGAAAGCCATGAAATCCAGCCATCCCTAATCACCTGTCTGCGTAAGAGAGCAAGAAGTGTGCCTGGAGATGGAGCAATCCGGGTGTTAAAGACAGAGAGAAGAGATCCTGGGGTCACCTAAACAGAGTATGAGCTTAGGGGGTCCAGGAGTGGAACACTGTAGAGGAACATAACTAGCAACTACTGAGGGGCCTGCTGGCTTTGGGGTTCCCAAGACTGCCACACAATCCGCCTCAGAGACACAGCCCTTACCTGGTTGGGCCAAGACAGTGGATGTGGCCCCCCCAGGGAATGAATGCAGTGGAATGAGTAAACCCCAGTGAATGGGCGGATCTGGAGGTGAACGCAGTGGACTGCTGGCAGCCATGGCCCTCCCCTGGAGCACAGGTACTTTTAAACATCACTAGAGGAGCAGGGGTAGGGGACACACCCAGAAGGAAGGCAAACACCACATCAAACTTGTTTCCCTGGGGTGGCTGGAGAGGTGACCTGGCCTCTTGAGGGTTGAACCGGTGCAACGCTCCATATTCTGAGGTGAAGCAAAGACCACTGGATTCAGCCGCAAACACATCCATGGCTCCTCTTTGGCCTCCAGCTTGCTCAATCTTTTAAATGAAGAGAGCCCCCGCTAGCTATTCCCCTGCCAGGTTTACAATTGAGGATTATTTTGCTGGTCCATCCAAACACTAGATTCGCCCCCATGTTCATTCAGCTCCGCATGGTGTTGTCGGAGGTGTCTAAAGTGACGCTCAATGTGCCTATATAGGTGCCACCCAGGCGTGCTGACGTCAGTTTCTTTTCGTGACTTTCCACGCCATGAGTGCGAGCCACAAAGAATACTGGCCACAACTGTAGAAAAATAGGGCCTTGAAGGGGTAAAAGCACTATCACTAGAAAACCAACTGGAATTCTTACCCACATGCTTTAATTTTATGACTCCCTTTGTGGAATTTGTATTGGAGTGTCTGATAAGGGTCTCTTGCTCCTCGTCAACTTGTCTGCCTGCTTGCTGTTTTTTTCACTACTGCAAGTGCTGTTAGCACACCTTGGTTGGACTTGGGGCAGCATTTTATGCCTTTTACGCGGCCAGTGTAATTTCTTTCCCATTTATTGCAGGCCCGCATTTGCGGTGGGGTCCTCAGACTGCTGGGTGGTGCTGCAGGAGTTGCAGCTGGCTTGCCTGTTTCCCTACAGTGTGCGCCTTTCGATCGACCGAGCATTGAAGATGAAAATTGCCTCCCCTGGGAAGGACGTCCCACTCTGAAGAAAGATGACCCTCAGCGAGGGGTCAGTAACAACTGTTGTAGGATTGGCAGATGCCTTCTGGGGTCTGTACTTTCACCCTTGATGCCCTATGGGGTCAGTATCAAGTTGCACAGCTGTGCAGGCCTTTAGGTATGGACACAGTTCCAGATGCCTACAGATCCATTGGGAGTTGCATCCCTGGGAGTGTGCCCTATAAACAGAGTCCTAAGGTCACAATATCTAAGCATCACCACAGTGTTGCATGTCACAGAGCTCTGCACCTGCAAAAGCTTAAGACTAACTTAATGCAGACCTCAAAGTGCACCTATGTGGAGGATGGGGCGGTCTCCTTTCTCTCATTGGATGACGACCTCTATGAGGCAGTAGATGCCTCCATATAAAGGGCCCCACTTGAGAAATACCTTTACTGGCAAATAACTGAACAATATTCCAAGGCCCCCATTATGACATGGCTATCTTGGGTTTCCCCAGGGCCCATATACGTGGTCAGGTGATGCCTGCACCAGAGCCTGCGGAGCAGGAATGTATGCAGGAATACAGGGTGGACCATGATGCCTTTGACTGGCTAAAGAGGGACTTCCTAGCTCATGCTACGCCACTGAAAGCAGCACTGCACCTGCCCCTGATGACGGTCCTTGGTGCCTCTCCCTTCCAGGTTGTCCTTCCCTCCAAACCCCCAATGATACAGACATGGATGTCTTCCATGGTCATTGCGATGAGGAGGCGGGCCCCTCTAGACCTTGGGATCCATATTAGGACTCTGCTCCCCTGCAGGGCTAGCCCACTTCTAACTCGATGTCAGATATGATGGACCCGGATGATAACCTCCACCCCAGATCTTCTAACCGGCAGATAAGGGGGTAAAGTATGTGGCAGGGTGTTTGCGCAAACCACTAGGAAAGGAGACACGTAGATGTCTCTGGGTGGAATCCCCAGTCAATCCTGGAGTACGAAGTTGCCTTTAGTTCCGAGATGAACCCCAAAAAGGCCACTTTTCTGGCAAAGTATATCAAGGATCCTAAGAACGGGGTTGATCGGTCTGTGAGCTTCTGCCAAGACAAACATTTAGATATCATTGGACATCTGACTAAAATTTGGGATATGCCCAAGGAAGCCACGCTCTCTGGTTCCTTCATTTCCCCCAATGTGTTGTCTGGCTAGGCCCAGCATGCTGTCATAATCATGAGCAATGCCAATTGTGAGTTGTCGAACAAGAGGCGCCGGTCTTTGTTGATTAAAGTGGACCCAAAATTATTTAATTCTATTTTTTCTGGGGCACAGGCTCTGTGCGTCTTAACCCTTGGTTACCTACATCTTTGAACTCATGTGCCTGGAAGAAAGTCACTGAATCAGTACCAGCAGCCTTACAGATAGCGGCCTATGACTTTTTTTTATAATTCTGAGGGCAGTAATAAACAAGCGGAAACACTTAGCAATACCTTTAAAGGGGCTTCCTTTAACTCCACCAAGGAGATTAACACATAAGTCAATCCCAGCTGTGTAAAACTCAACATACATTTTGATTATGAAAACAAATGATCAGCTCAGCATTCAACACACCTTGTTGTGCAGTCAGCTCAGAGACAGAGACATTACAGGAAAAGTACTTCAATCCGTCTCAAGCAATTGTCTTTGGAGCTGTTGCTCTTAGTTAAATAGCGGAACTCACGTGAACCGTGGGCGGCGAAAACATGGCACTTCAGTTTTAGAAAACTGGTCTGGGTATAGCAAAGCTGTGCAATGTCTTCCTCAGCTCAGCCTCAATTCCGTCCTCTTAGAAGTAGGCAGTTAATAATCCCATCCTGAAAACAACCTAGAGCTGATCCAAAGGTCCTAGCTAAAGTCAGGCCAGTCTCTATTCTATCGAAACCAAAGAAAATATTGGAGAAAATGTAAATCGGAGACAATCCTCTTTTTTCACAATTGTATGCAACACTGGATCTAGCGCAATCAAGTTTCAGACATATGCATAGCACTGAATCTGTGATACTAGCAATAGTGGACGAAATTAGGTGGATTCTGGATAACTTTAAATCTATCATCTGCCTTTGACATCGTTTCCCATGATGTCCTGTTTTCCAGAATATGTGAGATTAATGTCGGAGGACTGGCCCTTGGGTATCTGAACTCTTATCTCCAGGATCACACTTAAAGAGTAAAGATTGAATCAGTTCTGTAAGAGATCTATCCAGTCAAGTACGGAGAGTATCAAGGATCCTCATTAGGCCCAACATTCTTTAATATTTATGTGATTCCACTAGCACAGCTAATTTGGTCTTTTGGTTATCCGTTGATGATATACATGCATGACACGCAGCTAGTGAATCATCTAGATAGGGATGTGAAGCAGAATGGTTACTCTTTTAAAGAGTGTCTCTCAGCTATTGCCAGATGAGTGCACAGTTACGCATTGAAATTGAACTTATTTAAAATGGAATCACTGTTTTTGGGCCACACAAGTTAACTTGGTCAGATATTTGGAGGCCTAAAGGTTCTTGGATTGACGCTGGTACCACGTAAGGTATGACAGCATTGGTGAGAAGCTAACCCTAAAGAACCTAGGGCCAGATGTAGGAAGCCTTTAGCGCCTCGCAAATGGCGAAAAACGCAGTTTGCGAGGCGCAAAAGGCTGAACGCGATGCAGAGTCACATTTTGCGAGTTGGTACCGACTCGCAAAATGTGATTCCAACTCGCAAATAGGAAGGGGTGTTCCCTTCCTATTTGCGACCGCATCGCGATGCTGAGTTGCTTTGTGACTGCGAAAGCGGTCGCAAACCAACTCGCAGTTACCATCCACTTGAAGTGGATGGTAACTCATTCGCAAAAGGGAACGGGTCCCCATGGGACCCCTTCCCCTTTGTGAATGCCCACAAAAATATTTTTGCAGAGCAGGCAGTGGTCCTATGGAAATCTTCCCATTCCTGCTTCAATATGACAAGAAAGACACCAATCAGACTTTAATTCGAAAAATTTGAATTACTGTAATAGCCTGTAGCTGGGTGTCACAAAAGATTATTTCCAAAGGGCGGAGCCGTCAGAACTCTGCTGCCTGGCCATCAAAAAAATATAAAATATATAACCAAGGACTTGGGGTGTATGGAAACGGAGGAGCAGGTGATGGAGGAATAAAACAAAAATAGAGCCAGGTGAGGTGAAGAGGAGAAGCACACAAAGGAAAGAGCAACACAGAGAACGGGGAGAAACGCACTGGAAACAGCGAGCAGCAAAAGAGGGAGAGAGCCATACAGACTACGGATGAAAGGGGAGAAGGGCACAAGAGAGAAAGATGGAAAACACAAGCAATCTCACGGAGTGGTTAACCAAAAAGAAAAAAAAAAATCCCTGAATATGAGTAGTGGAAGGACACAATGAAAAGAAAGTATAGAGGCTATGCTTCAGGTGTGGGATGAACACAAGAAGGGGAAGCTAGCAACTGAAAGTAAAAATAAAGCCTACAATTAATAATTAATAGGTGGGCTCTAAGCCCTCTGAGTTCATGGCAAGGTCTGTGGCAAGCAGCCAGCTCACATTGTCTGGTAGGCCACACATAAAAAAATAGTGGCCCTCTTCAAGAGCATAGCCTCAGCCAAGAGTTTGGCATGTTCAGCATGCAGCACCTCGTTGAAGCGTCCTGCCTTGAATAGGTGCAACATCTGTTGCAGACGCTGCATCACAAGGGCCGCGAGTATTCAAAGTTTTTGTGCTCTTTATGTTGTTGCTGCTGTGGGCTGGCATGTACTTAAGTAGGAAGAATTAGGTGGCTAAAGCTTTCAGAAATCATGTCTATTTAGTAGGCTATGTAGAAAGAGTTTCCAGTGTCGTACCTAATTGGCAGGATGGTGCTATCTCGTCAATACAAATATGTTACTATGCTTTTGCATGGAGGCACAGAGTGGACTGAATGAGGGATGATAGGAGATTCAAAGCAGTTTACAGCGGGCTGCAAACTACAACAGAGGAGTAGCAACTGCTACCCTTAAAGGTGCCCAGGAAAGAGGAGTAATATATATTGCTAAAAGTATTGTGATAAATGCAATCTTTGGGATCGAGAATTGTGATTTGTTTTATAAAAATGTGTATGGGTGCTTGCTTCGCGCAGGGAAGCTTCCAGAGCTCCGTGTGCGTCGCAGTCTTCATGGACACTCCAGCTGCCTGTTCCCCTTAGGAGTCAGCTCAAAAGACAGCACTGTTCATTGTCTGACAGAAAGCTGATGTGTGCTACCTCGTAGCTACCTCAGACACAGCGAAAATAAAAAGGCCTTTTTTAGCACCAGATTGAGCAAGTCACGAATGAAGTGTTATTTTAACACGTCACAATTGTTAACTTCACAGCAAGTTTCCTGCCAACAGATGCTTAACAAAACTTGTCTCACAAAATTAGAAGTTTTATCAAATACTTATTGCACTTAAACTTTTGCTTCGGCATTTTCAATCTTCACATGAGACATTCTCTCTGCATCCTCGCATCCTCTATGCAGGGGCGCACCAAGAGAGTACCACAGCATCAAGTTATAAAATAGGTAGTAACGAGGAGACATGGCACTGCGCAGCTCAGCGGAAGGGGGCACGGTCGCACTCTGAGAGGTACTCTTATTAAAGATGGCGGCTCAGTAAAATGCCTTTCTTACTCATCAGTGGAGTCTTACCTCACTTTCATTAACACCCGGGTTGGGGGCAGTTATTCCGTGCCGTCTGTGGTGCTGCGACTGGGTAGAAATAGCAAGAAAGGGCACTTCTATGTAATTTTGTAACAATGCTCACAACTTTCTAGATGTTGGTCCTATACACAGAAAGACGCTAACAAACCCTTGATGCCATAAATGGAGGGCCTAAGGCTAGTCCGTGCACGAGTCCTGAGATGCAGATGCAGCAGCATATGCTTTGTCGGAGGCCGACATCCCTACTCGAAGGTTATCAGGGACAAAAATGCAGGCATCAGTGGTAGACCTGGTCTACTACTTACTGTTAGCGCGTCTGACCTTAATAAGTAAACTTACAAGGGCACACGAATAGGTCGATGAACCTTTTGACTTGCAATTAAGACATTCCCACCATAGATCCAGTACAGACAGATCATTAATCAATGACCAATCAATAACATCAATAATCAATGATAATCAATGACATTAATAATCAATGGAGTCAGTAGTTGTCATACACCATGACCTTTCAGTCATGAATAACCACATCTTTAGTAAAAGTTGGAATATTTATTTCCCTATATTAACAATGCTAAAGTCACGTAAAATAATCTCAAGATCAAATGATACACATATGGAAACAACACTGGCTGTCCAAAGCGACAGAGGGAACGCAATCTAATCAAAACTTGAACTATTACACATTCTAAAGTTACAGTGCAAATTAATAACAAGAATATTTGCACAAACTATATCACATACATTTAGATTCAGCAAAGAAATTAATCAAACGTTATTCCCTATTGGCAGATTTTCATTAGTGAGAATCCTTATCTAACATCAGATTGGCATCAGCATGTTGAGCTTCATGCAAAACAATTTAGTAAACACAAAATTTGGAAAACATCTAACTAGGGCTCAATACAGGGCGGTTGGTACCTAGAAAGAAAAAGCAAATAGGCATAACAAACACATGGGTACAATAATACCTCTCCTCAATTGGATCAGCAACCTAAGATAATCTTCATCATCAGGACATCAGTTCGGTCAGCAAGGCATCAGGATTCAGCATCAAAGTTCAGAAAACGCAAAGTCTTTAAGAAACTCGAAAGAATAGAGGTAAACCCTCAAGAAGAATAGAAAGAATGGTGACCTCTCCCTCAATGCAGTCCCGTTAAGTTAAATTCCCTAAAACTATTTCCTAAGTCCCTATTGGTCAAGGGATCGCATGTTCACACTTTGTCCAATAAAACTAAAACTCCAAATCTATGAATTCTACCACTACTCCGTTCAGATGTCGCTGACTGGCTTCTCTTGTAATGTCCCCATCATCCGGCTCGTCAGGTAACAATATTGTTGCAGCTTATACTCCAGTCAGCGTCTCCATTGTTCTCCTCCTGAGAAAGTCAGTCTTACACACATTACACTCATAATGTTACATTCTACTAAGAAAAGCATCTTCTAGCAATCGGTTCTCATGAGAAAGACTTTTAGCTACGAGCACATTTACACAATACAATGAAAAATCACAGTTTAACTCTCTAGGACAGCCATTTTATTAAACATTAAGAAATACAGCTTGACATGAAGGCGGGCAACTAAGCCAAGACCTCCGCTAAGTTAGGGCCTAAAATTAATAAAGCTAATACATGATGCATAACCCTTAATTTGACATATTACAACATTAATCAAACATATACTCAACAATTCATATTAATAAACTATTAAAACGTATACTTCGTGAACATTGATGGCCACTCATCGTGGTCACATTTCAAATTTGTGCATTATTTTTCTGTTATTACATTTTCTATGCAAATCTATTACTCAGAATACATGCAAAAGAGTACCACAGCAGCAAGTTATAAAATAGGCAGTAACAAGGAGACATGGCACTGCGCACCTCAGTGGAAGGGGGCACTGTGCCGCACTCTAAGAGGAACTCCTATTATCGAAAATGTGGAGCTACCCCCGCTTTAAGATGGCAGCTCAGTAAAATGCTCTCTTGCCCCTGGGCCTTTCTTACTCCTCAGTGGAGTCTTACCTCACATTCATTAACACCCAGGTATGGGGGCAGTTATTCCGCACCAGTGGTGCTGCGATTGGGTAGAAATAGCAAGAAACAACACTTCTATGTAATTTTGTAACAAGGCTCACAACTTTCTAGATGCTGGTCCTATACACAGAAAGAAGCAAACAAACCCTTGACGCCATAAATGGAGGGCCTGAGGCTAGTCCACAAATGAGTCCTGAAATGCAGATGCAGCAGCATATGCTTTGTCGGAGGCTGAGATCCCTATTCAAAGGGTATCCGAGACAAACATGCAGGCATCAGTGGTAAACCTGGTCTACTACATACTCTGCCCCCCGGTTGGATCAGCATAACACATGCACAATCAACTTGCCTGTACTCATCCCGTTGGGGAGCTCGACTGGTAAAGTAGTGAGCACTTCCAATCGCCTGGATGAACGACTCAAGACCAGCCCAAATGAGGAACAGAGAGAACACACAGACGGGTGTGGGGGAGCTCTACTCTCCCTCGGTGCACGTCACCCCCGTTGCCCCTCCCCTTTCAGAACGAAAGGATAATAAACATTGTTTATTATCCTTTCATTCTGAAACATTTGCAGCTTCTGCTACTGTAAGGGGGCGACGCTGCTCCGCCCATATGGAGGAGACCCTGCCCTATAGTACGCTCAGCTAGTCTTCCAGTTATATCTGAGATCACTTGCTACATCACAGGCTACTGCCAAATCTATGTTACATCACTGGAGAAAAGCCTCGATCCCAACTCTAGAAGAATGTTGTAATGGAAAGCAGACACTGTGGAAAGCTTGTGGAATTCTGCTTGTTTACTGCAAAAATAACAAACAAACATCAATAATATTCAAATGGCAATTTTCAATTACAAAGTACCAGAGCTTCACCGTCTGAAGTACGTAATGCTAAATTCAATACATTTTACACCTATTTTAGACCCTTTTCTGCAATGAAAAAGCAGAGGAACGAACATGTGATCCAATCGAAACTAAACATATACACTTGGGAGCATGTGTGAGGCTCATCTTGTGAGAAGAACGTGAGGCACCCTTAGATAGATACACTAGGGTACGTTAGAAAAGCTAACCAATAATTTGCAGATCTCTCATGACAATGCCAACATCCAAACGAGCCTACACTTATGTGGACAGCCAGGCTAAATGTACAAGATACAAATCTGTAACACAGCAGTTTGTTTAAAATGCATGTCTAGCGGAAATATTGCAAAGACCTTTGTAGTGACTCTAGAAATAAAAAACAATCTCACATGTGTTAGTACTAACGTGTAAACTATGCTCTTATGATGAGTTGCATTGATTGAACATATTATATACAAAGTCTTTGATCAATTGTTCCTAGCTGACAAAATTTGGATGACGTTTTTTTTTTTGTTTTTTGTTTTTTTTTTAAAACAACCTACCAAACTTGGAGCAGTTTCAATGATACCATATGCCAACTGAGGTATTCCTTGAATGCAGTCTTCTATGGGTATTGGTATAAGTCATGTAGTCCAATCCAAAACTCCAATTTACAAATGTATATATCTAACTTGGATTAGAGAGCTTGAATGCTGCATCATCCTGGGCACAGCAATGCTCTAGTACATTACTGTTTCCCATAACCCTTTATTATTGATACCTAGAACTAGGAGGGCCTCAGGGATTATTCCTGGGAGTGCAGATAGATCAATTACACTATGAAAACATGCTCTCACTCAAAGGATAGTTTGCGTTTGTTTATATCCCTGTCATTTTTTGGATTTTGTTTGCAGTTATGCTCTTCTTTACTACCAATCACATAGGATAGCTCGTAAGAAAAATTAGTGTACTAACAAAATGGTCACATTTGTTTCTGCTGTATATATCAATCCTCACACCCACTGCCATTTTCTACCATACTGTGTATTATACACATCTGATTCATGTTACTGATAAACATGTTTCCCTATGTCTTATAACATCAATTATACTATATTATATTGTAATTGTATTTATATAGCGCTTATTAACACCGACAACCTTCTTTATTGCTTTATGGCTGGTACCACACTCCAGAACCCAAAGTTAGTGGTTATTCCAGTGGTTATTAGTTCTTGGTAATCAGGGAATGTTCCACACCTTCCCTCCAGTTTCTTTACGGTAGATTAATTTAAATTATTAGTGTGGGCTCATAAAAATGGAAGGTGGGATGAGTAGACAGGCTACTGGGTGTTAGATATTGTTAGATTGCAAGAATGGTCACACATAAGAAGAGTTTAGGATTCGTGAGGTGAGGTATGGCCAGTGGCAGAAAAATAGTACAGAAAGAAAAACAATAAACAAGGTAGGCTTCACTCAGACAATGAGGCACGCACAGGGTGCAGTCTAAGGAGAGGCTCATTTAATAAAAAGGAAGGAGACAGAAATTGACATTGAGCTCTATCAATTGTTCTATGCCTGGTTTTATGCATATAGTGAGAGAAAGAGGACAGGTTTTGAGATACCATGTGGACTGAGGATGTTGACATTGTTTAAAGAAAGGTGGATGGCTGTTATCTGTGGAGAGAGGCAAAATCGTATTGCATTTTGTTCTGGTTAGCTGTTGATGGTGTTGAACAGTTTGCCATCTGATGGGTTACATTAATAGTGTAGCGATTCATACTAGCTCAAAAGGGGATCTTCTTGCAATTGAGAGCCTTTGTGGAGCCAAAGGGACTGAAGCAATGCAGGTACATATATTTACATTTGGAAGTAGTCTTGCTGCTGAATTCTGGATTCTTTGCAGCCTTCTCATGGTTCGGAGTGGAATGTGGTGGTACAACCAGTTAGCAAATCCCAATTAGAGTGATTGAGTGATGATGTTGCTTATACCTTTGTAGAAAACTAGGATGCAAAAATGGGCTTGTAAGTGTTTACGTTGTGTCAAATATTGATTGAGATAGCTTGCCCACTTGAGCATTCATTTAATTTGTTTGATTTGAATTTCTCACTGTAAAACCATTAAAATGTCCCATAAATAAAAGGAAGTCAGAATATCCACTGTTACAGCTATAAAGAGGGAGCAACACGAATATTGTAGTTTATAAAATATACAGGTATCAGAAGGAAACAGCTCTGAATAGCTGTTAAGAGCACTAGTACTTTGCACTGTGAAGACCTATTGGATGGAACCTGATTGTGAATAGTCTCATTGACGCACAAAGTCCACTAAGGATCATATGGTGTTGGAGAAAGGATAGCATCCAACAAAGGAACGGTAGGAAAAAATAATATAATACATTTAGAACAATCAAACATGTCTCTTGTAACAGGAATACAGCAGAATCCTATCTATTGAATAAAGGTTTTTACTATCCATGTTAGACATTTATTTTAAGAATAATACATTAATGAACATAAGATCCAAATATATTACAATCCATGATAAGAGCTACCACTGCTTGGATTTTCTGTTACAGTGTTTTCTCTACTTTTATTTGATAATTCTTATACTATATCACAACATCTCTCTTCTATCCAGCCCCAAACCCGAGAAACAATCTAACTAAAATATATGAGAAAAAGAAAGGTTTCCTGCATCATATCGATTGTCTTTCCTCAGCAAAATGTTTCTATGTATCACGTGAATTTCCGAACAGCATTATATGGACACATTCAATAGGATGAGGAAATCACAAGGTAAACATGGGTACCTTTTTAAATTATTTATTTTATCATATTCTTAAAAGCATGACAAGGAGTACAGAGTACCAAACACCCTCTGTTTCACAAACGCATGCCATGCACACCAATGTCAATGAAACTACTTTAGTTTGTGAAATGCTCAGAGGCTGCTTACTCACTTCAGTGCTAACCAATGACCCTAACTAACTCGAAATGAAGAGCTGCATTAATATACACAGGCTGACTCTCCTCTGGCTACTAAGTGGACACTTTAATTTTTGGCAAAGAGGGAAGTCCGTCACGACGACGATTACATTTCCTTCCAGCCAACACAGTGGTCTGCCTGTCTGATTTATGTGCAAGTGGATACGGCGGTGACTAATTTGTCACTGCCATACCCAAACTTCTCTGAGGGTCCAACGGAGTAGGGCCATTGGAGAATTGACTATATGTTGATCCACCCAATTAGGATGGGTGGACATAAAGCCATTTTTTTTTCTATCCGTCACCACCAGACAAACCCTAGCAGTAAGGGACACTTTGGATTTTCTTTTTGAAAATAAAAAAGAAACTAGTTTGGTGCAAGGCTTTGTTATGTTAACACAGCCCTGCACCAAACTGTAAAAACCACTGACAGGAACTGCCATGATGGCAGATGCTAGCAAGGCTTTAGAAATGACCGTCAACTTGGCAATCAATTCTAAATTTGGTGGGTGGCATCTCCGTCAGGATGACGGAGTAATTTACTCCATTGCCCTAGCAGAGAAACAGGCCTCCCACCGAAATGTAAATCATCCCTAAGATATGAACCTCTTACAGTTACACATATTTCATGCTACTATTCAGACAGTAGTGCCTAGTAAGAATTTGTGAGGGGGTAAATGGTTGGATGAAATGCTCTGGCATAGATTGGTATCCTTGATGAGTTTGATTATTTTTCCTGGTAATTAAAAAGTAGTTCTTTCTACATAGGACAATAACATTGGACGATGTCAATGCTGCTGAAAACTTAACAGCATTCTGAGGTTGTCTGCTTTTAGGTTTGGCTTTGACCTCTTGGAACAGACTTCCTTCTTCTCCTGTTTGCCGAACTCACAGTAAAATGTGATCTTGATAAATTATTCAGTTATGACATCTAAGTCAAACCACCTTTCGAAAGTCTCAAAAATAAACCTGGCAAAACAAGAATGTTTGCTGGTTGTATCCTTAATTATACCAGTGAATTGTTGCTAAGTGCAATATATCTTCCTCTAAAACTTTAGGAATCCGTTTTGTAACTCAACTACTATCAGGGCTGAATCAGTATTTTCGGACAGACCGTGATGAAGAGGTGCATTGGCATAATGTTATGTTTCTCCTCTCTTCTTGGACCATAATTTTTGTAGTCCATGGTTCAACTTTTCATCAGGGAGTGCTGATTTGTTTCTGAGCTCACTGGATTAGCAGTTACTCCAATAGATACAGTTTAGCTGGACTTAAGGCCATTAATAATTGACTGATAATCTTTGTTAATGCAAAGAAAGAAGCTTATCCAAAAGCAGCAGGAAAAAACAGGGTGATTTCAGAAACTGTACAACACATATTAACCCAGAGAGGTCTCTTGGTGCTTATGACTAATAACGAATGTTTACTGCCATCCAATTCAATAAGACTCATTTTCTCGCCCTCGTGTGGGTGAGTGGACTTATGAGGGAGGGTTTTATGCTGCAAAATGAGAAGGAGCTAGCAGAAACAAAACAAAATAAATAAATAAAATAAGTATTGAAAATTGCACAACAATAAATTTAGAAAAGGCAAGTTGAAAGTGTGCTTTTCTTGCGGTTAGGCATTACTTCAAGCATTTAGGACTGTGTCACAGGAGAACGGGCAGGCTGGTAATCATTTATTACAAGACATCACCACAGAAGCAGGTTACCGGGGAGATATGGCTGCTAACGAAAGGTTCTTACTATTACTTGAGTCACATTTTGAAAATGCTGCTGAAAGCCTTTGAGAGTGGACAAACGTAACATTCTTTATACAATTCTATTAAATGTTTTTGTCAGCATCTCCAATTACTGTAAAATATGTCAGCAATAATAGCAGGTTTCATATTGTCTATTGTAAAATGCATTGTCCAATTATAAATTGTGTCCCCGGACTTAAATGTGAAGTAAGGACAATTGCTGGCATTCAATACAGTAACGTAGCCTAGCAGCTTAGACACAGGCACAGTTAAGGTCACACAGTAAGTAGTGTTTTGATTTGAAAACCAACATTAAATTAGATCTTTTTCTTTTTAAAAGGGGTTCTGTTAAAATCGTTTATATAAAAAAAGGGGTTCTGAAGCCTTTGACCACTTATTTGCCACAGCGAATTAAGCGAATGAAAAATTATTTATGAGTGTAGAAGAAACAGTATACAGTTCTTTCAAAAGTACAATTTGTTCTCAAATTGGGCAAGACTTGCAATACATATATATCACTGACAGTAGGTTCATACCGTTCATGATGCTTGGACATCTTCAGATAAGACCTGCCTAAGAGAAGGGCTGTTAGGTCCTAAAAATGGACAAAGCACTAGAAACGAACTCCCTAAACATCACATAATTGTACACCAATGACTGGCCGTCGAAAGGTGGGAGGGGCCACAAAGCCATTTATTGATCTAGTACTGGTGCTGGCTAGATGGATGATAACAATGAAGTGGAAGGCAGCATCAATCACTGGAGCCACACAGTGGCAGGCCACGGTTGTACACTGAGCTACAGCAGAGCCACTTGTGCTGCATTGGGAGGAACTGAGGGGGTAATGGAACCGCCCCACGAAAGTATCATGGGACGATCTCTTACTTGCACTCCAAAGAGATCCAGATGAGACACATTTGCTATAGGCTTAACTGCTGTTACCAGACAACCCAGACCAAAGACATAATGATCCACGACCCACTTGCCCACAGTAACACTGAGTTACATGCATGCTCAATCATCCAGAAGACAACCCACACAACTTTACACTCACACCCAACATATGAGACCAGGTTCAATCAATCAAAAGCTTTATTCAATAAAGAAAAAATCATAAAAACATAAAATTTCTTAGCAATAACTAATGTGTAAAATATACAGAGAGTAAAAACATGAAATTATTCATACATGGATTCACGGTAGCGAACATCACTTTTAAAAAAACTGGAAACCACAAAGCATATTTTTGGATCATTAAGAGTCTGAAGGAAGATAACAGTTGCCCTACACAACCTAAAATTGTACAATGTTAAGATAGGCAATAAAAACAACCTTGTCTGTTTCCCATAAAATCTTTAAAAAATGCAAAGTGCAGAAATGTCTGCTTTGCGAATTGATAACACTTAGCATTCTCAGAGCATCCATATGGAAATCATAAAAAGTGGAAAACAGAGCTTGGTCTAAATCTCAACAGAAGGGATTTCTCCCAGTAACTTGAACTATACAATAAGTAGGGCTGGCACTAGATTCAGCCTGTCTAGCAGGGGGAAGGATTTTTTCACGTAAACTAGCCAGGGGATGTTAAGTCCCTGCTCACATTTAATGCAATTGCTGATCACCTGTTGACTGATCTGGGCACAATGATTACTCCATACAAATATCTAGAGTGTTAAAGGTGCAAAGTTAATACGGTCTTTACGTAGGGAAGTCCTAACTCATGACCACGACATACAAAAGTTAAAACAAATAGGGGCGGAAATAAAAGCTGCCTGAAAAATCAGTTTGCTTCTAACTGGATACTGTTAGCAACTTACCAGGCTGACATTTGGGGCTATGCAGATGTTATTGAGACACATCGTGATATAAAAATGTTTTTTTTTTTTTTTTTTAATCAACCTCCGGTGTCCCACCTACCAGAGGAGACAGGTTAAAAGGGCACGAATGGATTGGATGAATTTCCTTCTCTGGCAAATATGTGGAGTCGCAGTGATGTTTTAAATATAATTCCTGGATAAGGGAACCTGGTTCCCGAAGATAACAAATTAGAACAGACATACATGGAGGTCATTCTGGTCTTCTTAGGGCCATAAACCATTACATGAGATTTAGAGTAGTTAATAAACATACCAAAGTTCCTCATAACGATGGAAAACCCTTGAAAAAGATGGGACAAGCTCATGGACGTGCGCTCTATCAGTACCGCATCATCAACATATAATAATACTGCTATGTGGAAGTTATCTATCACTGGGACATCTTGACAACAAGAAGTTGGGTATTGTCATTTATAGACAAGATAAACAAAATGGGGGTTAAAATACATCCTATCCAATTTAACTGGTTCAGTAAACTCCCCGTTTGGGCGAAATCTGACCCTTGAAAATAAATTTTTGTGGAAGGTAGTCAAAAAGTAGACCTTTCTTTAGGTGAATTAACCAAAGCTTGGATCTACTTATCCTATCAAAGGCGTCAGACAGTTCCATGAAGGCCAAGTACAGTAGGGAGTGTTTGGCCATGATATATTTACCAATTATCAGTTTGAGGTTTAGACACTGTTCCACTGTACAAAGGCACTCCCTGAACCTGCATACAGAAATTCAAGACGCCCTTGTTATTGTGGGCCAGTGTCTGATCCGATTAAAGACCACTTTCCCTAAGATTTTGGCAGTAGAGTACATAACAGAGATTTGTTGGTACCATCTCGGGTCAGATTGATTGGCCAACTTCTTAAAGATTAATATAATTTCGGAAGAGGCCAAGGATAAAGGCAGAGGAGTACCGGACAACCTATTGAAAATGTTAGTTAACAAAAGGCACTCAATATCCAGGTTACATTTCAAAAGGTTGTTTGGCCATCTGGACCTTGTGCTTTGTTAGGAAGGCAGTCCCTTTGAGAAGAGACCAATTTGGCGAAACAAAACTGCAAACTGGTACAAACACCTCTAACAACCTCTCCTGAGGTTCTGAATTGTTGACCCTGCTACCCAGGTTATATGCACCAGAGGAGTGTTTAACCCATGCGTCAGCAGTAATATGTGAACTGGGGAGTGCCATGTTTCTGTTCCTATTCCTTAAACAAGTGACTGTTGCCCAGAAAGTGTTGCTATTGTTCCTTCTGTTAGCGTACATGATAAGCTCTAGATTCTCTTTCTTCCTGTTCGTTAGTGTGCACTTGTAGCGTGCCTTACAGCTCCTAATGAGTGAGGTGTTTTTCGGTACAGTGCCCAGTGAAAGTCTTAGCTTGTGATTTGCCAAACAGCAAGATGAATCAAACCATTTAAGGTTCTTGGGGTTGGGTCTGATAGCTGGTTTCAAAAGAAGATTTCTCACTTGCCTACAAAGACTGGAGAAGAACTCTAGAATAACACGATGATCACCTTCAAAGATGAGGCAATTGAGCTCAGGAAGCACATTCAAGGGATAGTCTAGAGGAGTCACATAAGAATGGACCTGTTGGGACCACTATGATTGAGATGATCTCAGAGGATGTCAGTCCCCAGACACATGGAACTGGGCCTGATAACAATGGCCTATCAATAATGACTTGGAATTTGGCTGGACTTGCGAGGAAATTGGATGATTTAGACTGGTCCACATATATAAAACACCCAAGATATATGTCTTTTCCAGGAAACTTGGGCTGAGGATAGAATTAACATTGATGGTTTTCTCTCTTTTAACACTCCTGCCCAACCATCAGCGAAGGCGACAGGTCGTGCAAAAGGGGGGCTTTTAATCCTTTTAAACAAAAAACTGCAATGTGATTTTAAGATTTTAAAATGTGATTGTGTGGATTTGATGGGGTTGCAAATTTAGTTCCAAAGGAGTCAATGTAATTTTTATTAATGTCTATGCCCGATCTGTCCCACGAGGATCCGAGTCTCAGACCTTAACCTTCTTATCTGATTTTTTTAGATACTTTACAGCCAACATTTAACCTAATAATAGCTGGGGATGTAAATTGCACCTTCGAACCATCTATGTTGCTTACCGGTCTAACAGTAGAGGAGGATGAATTATGGGGGATTGCACAGAACAGCTATCGTTTTTGTCCACACTCCCGAGTGGCTGTTCAGTTGGCTTCCCTATGCTTAAAGTATGGCCTTGGGGCCTGCAATGGTCACATGCCTTCTGACATAAACATTGCATCTACATTTAAACGAGGTACAACGACAAGTGTCATTGATTATTTTTTATTGGATGTGAGACTATGGCCCCTGCTGAGGGACATGAGGGTGGACCTGAGATGCGAGAGCGATCACTATCCTTTGCTTCTCTCCCTCTCTGGGGATGCCTTTGGAAGAACCTCGAATATGCAATATATAATGGTTCCCTCTCCTATTTTGATCAATTCATCTAGGAAGGTTGGGTGGCCTAAGATGATGTTGAATCCTTATCTGTATGTGAGATTTATCAAATGTTTATAGAAAACCTGGCAGTTTATGAAGACCACGATTCTGCTGATATTCCACTCCTTTGTATACATGAGACTATGATTGCAAAATTGCAAAGTATTTTTTTTAAAAAGGTTGGGATAAGATCGCGAGGTGGGGTCCCGGCAAACAATGGATGGTTTGATGATCTATGTGCTAGGGCCAAGTCTGGGTTGAAAAAAGCCACTTCGAATGGGATTCTGGGAGAAATACAACAGGCTAGACGCACTTACAAGGAGACTATTTTACAAGCAAAGAAATCTTGGGAAGACTCCATTTGTCAAGAATTGCTGGACGCCACGAAATCCAATAATAATACGCTGTTCTGGGAATTGCTGTCTAAACGAGAAAAAGGGGGTAGGAATAATATAAGGAACCATATTCAACCCGAAAGTTGGGTGGACCACTTTCTTGTCTTTATGACCGAATTGACATTCCTGTGGTCCCAGGTACTTACGATGTGGGCCAAGACCCCCCATCTCTGTTAGACGAGAACCTTGTAACCACCCTCATAGGCGGGGGTCCATATGACTCAGGACTGTATTTGTTTTTCCTTAGAAGAAACCGCTGATGCAATTTATTCTTTAAAACCTGGTAAAGCACCAGGACCGGATAAGATCCCAGGTGATCTTTATAGATCCGAGCCAGTTATATGGACCTGGTACATCAATACACTTTCAAATAAAATTGCTGAAGGGGGACAGATTCCTACTACGTGGAAGGGTGCTGAAATCATTCCTATTTATAAAAAGGGTAATGCAAACCTCCCAATAAATTATAAACCGATTAGTCTCATAGACAATCTACAAAAGATCTTTACTAAACAACTCCTAGGAAGACTAATGAGTTGGCCTATTGATCACCAGCTTCTTTCCCCCCTTCAGGCGGGGTTTCAACCTAGAATTAGCACAGTGGATCAGGTTTTTAGGCTGGCTGTTTTACACTGGAAATACATAATTCTCGCAAAGCAACCTTTATATGTTGTTTTTGTAGACCTGCGATCAGCTTTCGATTTGGTCCCAAGAGAGAAGTTATGGGAAGTGTTAAATAGAATAGGGACCCCAGTTAGCATAATTCAAATACTAAAGCGCTTGCATGAAGATACTTATGCGCAAGTGTGATGGGGCAATCAAGGTGAACTGACTGCCAAAATTCCCATAAATAGGGGTGTTCGCCAGGGTTGTGTGTTGGCCCCTCTTTTGTTTTCTCTCTTCATTAATGAGGTGGTGCAGGTCTTGATGGCATGCCAGAATGATGCTCCCACTTTGAATGCCCAGAAAATCCCTATCCTTTTTGCAGACGACTCGCTTCTCATCTCAAAGACCCCTATGGGCCTTTAAATCCTCGTCGACAGATTTATTCTATTTTGTCAGAATTATGGTTTGGAATTGAACTTTAAGAAAACGAAATTGATGGTACTTCATTCTGCACTGTGGAAGAAATGCACTATTAGTTTAGATGGCGATCCCTTGGATAAGGTTAGTTCCACTGATTATTTGGTTGTGAGGCTCACAGATAAATTACACTGGGAAGAACAGGTTAGCAAAAGTGTTGGACTTCTGCAGCATAGTGCAGCATCTATACTGCGCTTTTATAAGAGTACGATGGCCAAAGCTGTATCCCCAGCAATTAAGATATATGTGGCTAAGGCGCAGGGAGCTGCTGTTTATGGTGCGGAGGTATGGGGCTTCTTTGACAGCAATAGGCTAACCACTGGTGAGAACAGCTTTGCAAGGGCCTTATGTGCGTGCCCTCCCAGTACCCCATTGATTCCATTGTTCTTTGATTTGGGACTTAAACGAATAGCTGATTTAATCATCCTAAAACCCCTATTATATTGGGTAAGGCTACGGACTGTTCCCGAATTGGATGTATATAAGACTTCACTTCTTGATCTGTTAAAGTGTTCAAACTCTGCTACCATACCATGGGTTAAACATGTATCTAGTTGGCTTTTTACCTTGGGTCTAGGTGATTTTTGGGAGAATCCCTACAAACTTGAGAAATCTCACACAAAAGTGTTGAAGTGTGTATATTGGTCTTACGTTCGAAATGACTATATTAGCCGTAAATCCCATGGACGCTTAACCAGTCTTTTTATTGATTTTAAATGGTACCCATAGTTTGAACCGTACTTAGATATAATACCCGACATACTAGGCAAGGGACTATATGCCAGATTTCACTTTGGGTCACTGCCTTTGAAGTCTTTGACGAGTAGATGGGGATCAAACCCCACAACTGATATATGTCCCGTGTGTGGTGTTACCCCCCCCCCTCCCGAAACAGTCGAACATTTTATGTTTTTTTGCCCCGCTTATTCATCTCCTAGGTCCAAACGGACCTGCAAAATCTGTCGGGAAATGGAAATAAGAAAATGTGATTCAGCCTTGAGGGTTTAAAAAGTCATTGTTCTTATGTATTAATCTACGCCGTTAGTAAGTTTTTAGTGGCAGCATGGTGTGTACGTAACTTTTATGTAAGTAATGATTTTTAAGGAAGACTGGATGGGACCTTTTGACTGGGCAATTGAGTTTTAAATTATTGTCAGATATTGGCTTTAATGGGATTGTACCAATTTGCATTTTATGATGATATTTATTGTTTGTATTGCTTTGATGGTCTCTATCGATTGAATAAAGCTTGTGTTGAATGATGATGAGAAGAGCCAGGAGGTTGTCTTTGATTAGCCTTTCCAGAAAGTGAGGGAAACAACCATTTCCATACAAGTCAGAGACTCACAACCTACATACGAGACCTGCCTCAAAGTTAGTACTGTTTTGCCTAGTTGTTCTTTCCGAATGTAATTCCCACACTACGGCAATATATAATCCACTTCTTACCGAATAAGCTATGTGAATGCAGACGCCAATGTTGTTGTTTCTGCAGAAAGTAAGCTTACAGCCATGCTGCAAAGAATACTATATACTGAGAAAACGTTAATAAATTAAAAAAACAAATTCTCACCAGTCACCATGTGCCTCCTACATGCTTCAGCCTTTGCCAAAGGCGTCACATACTCAGAGATCTAATTTTAGCACATTCAGACCTTTTGTTGTTTTTAGGATCCTCTCAAACCGATCCCAAAGAGTCTACCTCCCTCAGTTTCGCTCAGACCCCACCGAGATCATCTGCCGCGTACCTCAAGGCTCATCACTCAGCCCGACACTCTTCAATGTCTACATGAGCCCCCTCGCCGACATCGTACGCAAGCACGACATCATCATCACATCCTACGCCGACGACACCCAACTTATACTCTCCCTCACCAAGGACCCCGCCAGCGCAAAGACCAACCTACAAGAGGGCATGAAGGACGTCGCACATTGGATGAGGCTCAGCCGCCTAAAGCTGAACTCTGACAAAACGGAAGTCCTCATCCTCGGCAACACCCCGTCCGCTTGGGACGACTCCTGGTGGCCCACGGCCCTCGGCACCGCACCGACCCCCGCAAACCACGCCCGCAACCTCGGCTTCATCTTGGACCCTCTTCTCACCATGACAAAGCAAGTCAATGCCGTGTCCTCCACCTGCTTCCTCACACTCCGCATGCTCCGCAAGATCTTCCGCTGGATCCCCGCCGACACTAGAAAAACCGTGACCCACGCCCTCGTCATGAGCCGCCTGGACTACGGCAACACCCTCTATGCTGGGACCACCGCCAAGCTCCAAAAACGCCTGCAACGTATTCAAAACACCTCGGCCCACCTCATCCTCGACGTACCCGGCAACAGCCACATCTCTGCACACCTGAGACACCTGCATTGGCTCCCAGTCAGCAAAAGGATCACCTTCCGACTTCTCACCCACGCACACAAAGCCCTCCACAACAAGGGACCGGATTATCTCAACCGTCGCCTCAGCTTCTACGCCCCCACCCGTCTCCTCCGTTCCTCGGGCCTCGCGCTCGCTGCCGTCCCTCGCATCCGCCGCTCCACGGCGGGTGGGAGGTCCTTCTCCTTCCTGGCAGCCAAGACCTGGAACTCCCTCCCCACCAGCCTCAGGACCACCCAGGACCACTTCGCATTCCGGAGACTCCTAAAAACCTGGCTCTTCGAGCAGCAGTAACCCCCCCCCCCTTTTTTCCCCTAGCGCCTTGAGACCCGCACGGGTGAGTAGCGCGCTTTATAAATATTAAGGATTTGATTTAGGATCATCACTGTCCACTCTGCATTACAATATGCAGCATACAATATAACAACACATACACATATCCTTGATGCATTCTTCATAATGAAGACTCATTTCACAGAAGCAATGTCTTTGGCCCATCAGGATAATTCATCCAACACACTGATCACCCTCACAAGGCAGGAGGTTGCCTAGCATTCATAAGTAGATTAACAAGTCCCTGTACTCTCAAACAGGGGTCTTCATAGAGGTCATTCAAACTTCTCACCCGTCAGCGCCCACTTTGTTCAGCTAAGAGAGACAATGTCTCCAGGTGCCAGACAGCACTGAAATATCCAACTTTATCACAACCTGTCAAATCACTACTCATAGCAAATATTTCTCAGAGACTGTCATCTTAACAGAAATGCTGCAATAATAATCATTAAAGAAGCCTGTCTTGACCATATGACTCCACCATCAAACAACATTTCATATTCCAACTACAAAAGCTTATCTGCTCTTCCCTCTCGAAAAACAGGTGGCATTTTCCACTACTTCCTGACTGGGCAGACTATGCCACAATACCTTTTGACCTCTTAAATACCAGAAAATTTTACCATGAACAACTATGCCATCCAAGTACCAATTTCACTACTTCTGAAGTACCCTAACTACAGTTTACAACATGATGTAAAGACTCTTTTTTGATAATCAAATGTTATTGATTCCATTAAAGGCAACAACACAAAAGAAAAATATGCACCAAACAAAATGCGATCATTTCAGGAAATGTCAGTAGGTCGTTTAGAAAAAGGGCTGCAATATTTAAAGCACAAGCACAAGCATAATACAATAGGGCCACCACCTCCCTCAAATCTTGTCATGCTGTGGACAGCCTCATAAGCTGTAAATCAGCTCCTCCTATTTGGTGCACAACTCCATTGCTGCCCTCCATTCGGCCTGGCCCGGGGTGTATTTCCAGTGTCTTGCAATGTCCTCCTTGGCCATGGTGATGCCAATGCCAAAAAAAAACATATGTTCTCCTCTGGGCACACCCACATTGTCTAGGATACCTATCAAAGCAATGTGAGGGGAGCAGTAAATTGCACACTCTATTATCTAGGATAGCATAGAGAAAATCTTAGCACACTAGCCTGTAACGTTGGGGCACTTCCACACCATGTGGAAGAATCCACAGTCGTTGGTAATGCATCTGGGACAGGCAGGTTCAGAAACCCCACCCATTCCCCCGAGACGTCGAGGATGAGATAAGATAAGTGGTGGTGTTTCAGCAGGATGAGGCGTAGGTGTGAAGAGATGACCCAATCTCATATAGGGGCCTTACCCAGTCTTCCATTGATTCCTTAGCAGGGCAAATTGTCTGAATCATTGATGTAAGCAAATTAACCTGCATATGAAATATCTGAGTAGATGGCAACGCCTAAAATTCTAGCTCTCTAGGGGCGTGGCTACGGGCGTCAAGATGGCGGTCGCAGAGTGCTCTGGACCCCTCCGTCATCCGCCCGAACACACTACCTTACCTGATCCTGTGTCCCTGTTCGTTGGGCCGTCGAGAATAGCCCAGTGGCTGCTGTCCCCGGTGGGTCGAAACCGGAGCACCTAGGAGCCCGCGCGCCGTCGGAAGGCGGAGCCGTCCCGCGGCATGTGAAGCTTCTGGAGCGGGAGCCAGCTGGCGTTCTGTGCCGCGGCCTTGGCTCCCGGACTGGTCGTCCCTGTGGAGGCGTGCCGGAGCTTCGCACCGATCCAGTGCAATTGGAGGGCTGCGCAGCTGACTGCCGCGCGCCTGGTGACCGCGGCTGAACCCGGAAGACCCTGGGGCCGGCCGGCCCAGACTGACTCGGCGGGCCTGGAGGCGGCTCCCCCCGAAGGCTGACTGTTTCCCCCGGGCACGGGCTGCGTGCCGCTTGGGCCGTGCCCACGGCAGAACTGAAAGGGGGTGAAGTGGAATGAGCCGGACCCCCGGCCACATGGCGGCCTGCGTGCTGGGGGCCGAAACAAATACTGAGGGGGCGCCCCGACTCGCGGGGTGCCAGAATTTGTCTTCTGGAGGAGCCTGGGAGGGGGCATAGGAAGCGCTGGTTTTTGACCCCTCCCCCCACCCCCGATTCCATCGAGACCGGGGGTGAGTTGTCCCCCATGGCTAGGACCGAGCCTGGGCCTGCACGAGGTGGCCGGACCGGGGCGGCCAAGGAATTTGGTCGGCCTACTGTCGTGTGGGGCGGCGACCGGTCTGCGCCAGCCATGCGGTGGCGATCGGTGGCGGCGAGGCCACAGTTCTGTATCGGGCGGAACACAACGGGGCCTTAGACCTCCACTACACAAGCTGGAGGAGCAGGAGCAGCCCTGTCCCGACGGAAGAGAAGGAGAGACAGCAGGACTAACCCTTTGCCTTGATTGCAGTGGTGGGCCCCACCCCCTGCCTTGCGGGGGGCACCAAGGCACCGGAGTGCGGTGGACGTCCGATGAGCGGCGACCACGGAGCCAGGACAGCATTAGGGGTACCCGGTAGGTGACCACTGTTCTGAGGGAACTTGCAAAAAGAATATTCCCTGATCTACTGATCCGACGCGAGAGGTGTTCCCCCCTACTGGACCGATCTGGGGGCCCACCGTGATTGAGAGGTGGCGACCCGGTCTCCCCCTGAGCCCGTGGGTCCGACGGAGGGCTTGACGTCCCATCCAGTGACTGCTGGCCTGCGCCCGGACATCTCTGGCTAGACCCCCTCCCCCGAGGGCGGTCTGGTGAACTCTGGGCCGCCTCGGGGGGGAGGTAAGTGAGAGGCCCCTGACGCGGCTGAGCCCCGTCCACACAATCGAGCAACACCACAACTGCTTTCGCTCGGCCCGACTGGAAATATGGGCAAAGATAGAGCCTCAAGACAGACGCAACCGTCCCAACAGAGGATTGACCAATTTACCACACCAACGGTTCCTCGGAGTGGAGGCGACATACCGTCCAATGACCCTGCCCCAGACGGGGTCAATGCTATCCTTCTAGCAATCCAGACATCACAACGGGCGGTGGAAACCAAAATTGGAGAAGTGAGGGAAGATATGGGCCTCATGAGACAAGATCTTAGAAACGCAGTGGGGCGGATCACGGAGGTGGAGGGCTGCGTCTCGCAGACGGAGGACGACTTAGCCGACCTCAGAACTAAGGTGGCCCAACTGCAAACCCGAACTGGTGAACTACACCGCAGGGCCGAAGATGCCGAAAATCGCTCCTGACGCAATAACCTGCGCTTCGTTGGCATTCCGGAGGGAGCAGAGGATGGCAAAGCCCCTGAGTTTCTGGAGGGTTGGATCAAGTCCTGGATGCCGGAACACACTCTCTCACCATGGTTTGCGATTGAACGAGCGCATAGGGCCCTGGCCCCGCGGCCCCCGCCAGGCGGGCCTCGGAGACCTATGATTGCATGCTTTTTCAACTTTAAAGACCGAGATGCTATCCTTAGAGAGGCTAGGCGCTCAGCCGACCTGTAGTAGGACTACACCCGCGAGGTCCAGACCAGGCGTCGATCATACAAACAAGTAAAACAAAAGCTGAGAGCGATGCAGCTTTCCTATATGCTCCTCTTCCCTGCGCGCCTAAAAGTAATCTTGGCCGGCAAAGCACATTTTTTTGAATCACCTGAGGAGGCGTGGGACTGGCTCACAGAGGAAGGTCCCACTGGCTCGTCTGGTGGGGCCCTAGAGGGAGGGCCTGGCCCCCGAGTGGACACACGAAGAGGTCGGAAACGTACTAGGTCCAGACGTGGGAGACAAAGGAACATCAATGCTCCGGCGGATGAAGACACTCAGCCTAAACTGAACTCCCCAGGGGATAGTGGACACGGGGACCCCTTGGGGAGGAAATGGGAGAGGATCACTTGAGCTAGTCCCCTGCACTTGGTTAAGTTGACCCCGCACACATTGGACTCCAGTACACTGGGACAGACCACCTATACTGGACACCGACCCGCACAAGCGGAACAGGACCACATACACGATAACATAATGTTGTATACTCCAAAGCCTTTTTAGGTTAAGGTTTTCGTTAGTCGATTGCAATTGATCCGACATGAAGGAGGGGTCCATCACTCCATTTAGTGACAGTCTATATGACTGATACCCCTGTTGGGTATTTGGGCGACAGATGCTTCCAGGGTAGAAGTATGGGGTGGGGGGAGGTTGGGGGTTACAAAGTTTTCATTAGGGTTTAGTAAAGTTGTTATGATAAGTTTCCTTTGCCGCACCTACACCTGCCATAATGATCCTCCTCACTCAAAACGTTAGTCTCTAGTGCCCCGTACGGGCTTCCGACACTTCACCACACAAACACAGTGCACGTAGCTCCCTCTCTGACACAGATTCTTTTGTGGAATGTGAACGGTCTCCTGGATAAAATTAAGAGATCCGCAGTGTTCAACACTCTGCGCAGATTTGCCCCTTCAGTGGTCCTGCTACAAGAGACCCATTTACTCGGCACTAAATGCCCCATGTTAGCACGGGGGCTTTGACAAGGTTTACCACGCAGGATTTTCAAGGGGCTCTAGGGGAGTAGCCATTCTATTCCACCGCTCATTACCCATAGTGGTTACCCCCACACAATCGGATCCGCAAGGTAGGTTTGTAACGGTGACCGGTACGTTACACGGGTCACCGCTCAATCTTGTGTGTGCGTATGCACCCCCAGCTGGCTTTGACACCTTTTTACTTACTCTCCACCGGGTGCTGACAAGCCTCCCTCAGGGAATTACGCTTATTGGAGGGGACTTTAACTCCGTTCAAGACCCAAAACTAGATGTGTCTGGGCCTATATCCACCACTCGATCCGGGAGGGCATCGAGCATGAGCAGGTGGGCTGCGGGTCTGGGCGAAGTGTGGAGGACCTGGCACCCCAGAACACGACAATACATACACACACACACACCTCGGCTGCCCACCATTCTCAGGCCAGGATCGATCTTGTGTTTATGCCTGCGCTGGATGTCTCTAGGGTCACTGGCGCAGAGATATTACCTCACGGAGTCTCAGACCACTCTCCAGTACGAATCCGGCTGGATGGCATTGACCCGACCCAGCGTCTAACGTGGCGCATGAATGCATGGTACCTACAGAATAATGAATATACCCTCGAAATAAGGGACCACCTTACCCAATATTTCGAGCAGAACCTGGGGTCCGTGCAGTCCCCAGGCACGATCTGGGCGGCGTGTAAGGTCACACTTAGAGGATATGCTAAACACTGTGTGCTTACCCGGGAGCGTGCACGCGACTTGCAAGTGGCGGCCCTTGAAGCCAAGGCTTTAAACCTTGAGCGGTCAGAGACCTCCGCCACATCAGCGTCCGTTCTGAGACGCCTTACAATGGTTAGAGAGGAAATAAGACAATTGGTACCAGAGGCCGCAAAGCATACCTGGAGTGCGTCAGCAGCTCGTGTGTACGGCTGGGGAGATAAGAACGGCAAACTCCTACACTGGTTAGACTCGCGCCCACTGGCCTACAGAATTATTCCTGAGCTTGTGGACGAGACGGGCTCACTTGCGAAGACTCCCAATGAAATTGCTAAAAGTTTTGCATCCTACTACACACAACTATACGCGGAACGACCCCGCCCCCGGTTGAAAGGGAGTCCCCCCCTCCTGGACGACATGGTCCTCCCTAAGATCTCACAAGCGACCAGGGTGAACTTAGATGAAACCATAACACTGGCCGAAATCACAGCAGCAATATCCGGCCTGTCCTCGGGCAAAACGCCCGGACCAGATGGCTTCCCATAGGAGCTTTACAACAGATGCAGGGACATTCTAAGTCCCCACCTGCTCAATATGTATGACGAAGCTGAGAAGACCGGCCGTTTCCCTTCTGTGATCGACCAAGCCACAATAGTGGTAATCCCGAAGACCCAAACGCCGTCACGTAACCGTTCGGCTTATAGACCTATCTCCCTCTTGAATGCCGAGATCAAAGTGCTATCAACTTTGCTCGCTACCAGGTTGAGGGAAGCGCTCCCTTCACTAGTGCACCCAGATCAATGTGGATTCATGCCGTCGCGCAGTACCAGACACTACATTAGGCGACTGAATGTCGCTCTGGCACACCGCAACACTCTGACCCGGTCCCCTCTGGCCCTTCTCTTTCTTGATTTTGAAAAAGCCTTTGATACTGTAGACTAGTCCTACTTGGAACAAGTCCTAAGAAAGAATGGAAGTGGACCCAAATTCCACGGCCTTGTAAAGCTACTTTACTCCAATCCAACCGCACGTATTCAAGTAAACGGGGAAGCCTCTGAACCATTTCCCATCCATCGTGGAACCCGGCAGGGATGCCCACTGTCTCCGCTGCTCTTTGCTCTCGCAATTGAACCACTGGCGAGGCTGTTGAGGGAGGACCCCCTGGTAGAGGGCTGGTCGTGGCCTGTGGGCCCAGAGGATCGGGTAGCACTGTACGCAGACGACGTCCTCATTTACCTTTCTAACCCAACCATGAGCGGCCCACGAATCTTACAACTTCTAGACCTTTTCTCTCAGGCCTCTGGTCTGACTTTAAATCCAGGCAAATCCCTGTTGGTCCCCTTACATCCCTCTAGAGACTGTGTTGACTGGCAACAAAGTATCCCGATCCGCCGCAATAGTTTTAAATACCTGGGTGTCCATATAACCCTACTGCTTGAACTAACATGGGAACTAAACATTAACCCACTTAACCAGAAAACTAGAACAGATCTCCAACGCTGGCGGAGTCTACCCCTCAATACATTGGGTAGAATAGCACTATACAAAATGATGATACTCCCCAGATTCTTATACCAGCTACAGAATTTCCCACACCCAAGTCCCCCGGAAGTGGTTCAAAGAAGTGGAGGCGACGCCGCGCCAATTCCTGTGGCACGGCTCACGCCCAAACTATCCCTTGTTACATGTCAAAGAGATATCCACAATGGGGGGCTGGGAATGTCTAACATTTATTTCTATTAGCTGGCCATGCACTTGCTGGTGGTTAATGATTGGCTGTCGGGAGGCTGGACAGACCCAGCGTACAGACTAGAACTCCAAGCAATGGGCTACAATGGGATCTTCAACGCACTATATGGGGGCTCGATCCCGCAGACTATTCTAGAGGTGACTAGAGTGATTCTTACAGGATGGCGGACGGCCCAGAGGGTCTTGGGTTGGTGGACTCGCCTCACTCAGCAGACCCCTCTTTGGCAAGGGAAGTGGCTGAGGGAAGTCTCCGCATTGGAAGGGTTCCGGAAATGGGACAACATTGGGATATCCACTCTCGGGGACATCTGTGGCGGGTCACACATTCGATCCTTTGAGGAGCTTCAGAAAATATACTCATTAAACAACACCCAATTCCACAAATACTTACAACTTAGACACGCTCTACTGGTACACGTGCGACCACGGGATAACATTCCAGAATACAGCCCACTAGAAGCGAAGGTCTTGATGGGAAGCCTGAGTAAAGGGGGAATCACCCAATTCCACAAATACTTACAACTTAGACACGCTCTACTGGTACACGTGCGACCAGGGGATAACATTCCAGAATACAGCCCACTAGAAGCGAAGGTCTTGATGGGAAGCCTGAGTAAAGGGGGAATCTCCCAGATATACCTCTCTATCCTCACTAATACTTCCCCCTCCCTTGAGGGACTCCGTCAAAAATGGGAGGTGTGGGCAGGCCCCATAGAAGATATAGATTGGAGGGAGGCATTCATGGCCCCTCGGTCAATGACCATAACCTCACGATTTCAACTGGTACAAACCCTTTACCTGCACGCAGCATACCTTACCCCCAAAAGACTCTTCCGGGCAGGTCTCCGACCCACAGCTAACTGCCCTCAATGCTCACACCCGGAAGCTGACTTCTTCCACATGGTCTGGGCCTGCCCAACTATAGAGTCATATTGGAGGGCGATTGTGGGGGAGATCTCAGAGGTTTTACAATCAGCAGTAGAGGTATCCCCGTATCGCTTTTACTAGGGGCCATGGAAGAAACAGGGCTGAATAGGGCAAACCGGACCTTTTTGGGAGTGGCGTGCCTGGTGGCAAAGAGGGACATCATGACAGAGTAGAAAGCCGAAAAAGCACCGGCCCTCACCAAATGGAGGTGAGGAGTAGACTGGTGTGCGCAATGCGAAAAACTTGTATACGAAGCGAGGGGGTGCCCAAACAAGTACAATAGAGTGTGGGGGAATTGGGGGACACACACTAGATACCTAACCGGCCTGCGACAGCTGGATTAGCCGAAAGACATCTTTTTCTCGATCAAGAGCTCACGGGGAGGGGGAAGTGTTGTTCAGAGTCCTAACTCCCCAGTGTTGAGGGAAGCGTGCTTAAGTTACATAATTATTAAGAAAATCCCTTTCAATCACTGCAACGCTGAGGGCTAATGATTCCGAACTATATGAGCACAGATACTTAATGTTTGTAGAACCCACAGGGGCCAACGAGACAAATAACGTATTCAGACTGATGGTGCTAAGCTATTTATATTGTATTTACATTGTGTTTTCCTTTTTGTTTCTTCTTAAAATCAATAAAAAGTTCTTTATAAAAAAAAAAGAAAAATTCTAGCTCTCAAACACACGCTACGCCACTGTTTATGTCATGTACACATGAGTATCTGCTCATTAAAATTCCCTGACAGCAATCACACTTCACAGAGAATATTTAAAATTTACTAGGGATGCAGTACATTACTGGCATAAAAACAGCATGTATTTTATTATGAATTCTCAATAAAGGTAGATCGTTATTTCCTTTGGGTGCTAACAGATTGTGTTGTGTGCTTTTCTTTTAGTGAAGAAAGGCACACAACACAAGCCCTACAATGACTTTTATAACTGCAGCATTGTCCCACAAGGAGGCTACTACACAGGCAGAGTACTTGGCTACTTCACAGAAATTGCCATGGTCTGGCTGACTAATGGCGAGAGACAATTTTTGAGTGAGCCTGTCACCAGCGAGGAGACCATCCAGGTGATTAATTACCTGGGGGGATCCAGGGCTTCTGGCCTAGACAGCCTCACGGGCACCTTTTATAAAGCATATAAACACCTCCTCCCTCACTAAGGGAAGCTGTGCTCATTCTGCTATTGAAATCTGGTACCCGCACCTCAAGACCTCGTTCCACCCGCTTTCGCTCTTTAACTTGCATAATAAAATACTGGCTAATATTCTCGCAACTCGTCTATTGTTATTCGTGGATCAAATTATTTCATTAGTGCAATCTGGCTTTGACCCCATAGATCGACCTCTCTTAATGTATGCACAGTTTTTGCAGTACTTAACAGGATATCCCCAGATGTGCCAGCAACTGTTACATTGTTTAATGCAGAGAAGCATTAGATTCTCTGGAGTGGCCTTTCTTCCTTGAAACGCTTTATAAACTGGGAATACCACGTGAGTTTACCTTGCTCATTATGTCACTGTACTCCAGCACCACACCCGCTTGTGGGTCAACTGTTCCCTTTCGAAACCATTTCCAATACCCAGAGGGACTAGACAGGGGTGCCCCATCCCTTTGCCGTTTTATCACAGGTATTGACTACCTAGTTTGCCATCTACAAGAGAATCACAAGTATCGAGGCCTGTTGTATTGTTCTGGCCCTCTGTTTCTCTCTCTCTCTCTAAGCAGATGACATGTTGTTGTTTATCCGGCACCCAGCGGAAAAACCTGGCTCCCACCATGTAGGAGATTATAAAGTTTTGTGGCTTTTCCGGCTTAAATATCAATTGGACCAAGTCTGAATTATTCCCTCTCCCGGACATCACTCCTCCTGTCTCCAGTGAATATCTGCTCTTTTGGTGTGATGGCTCCACTAGATACCTAGGTATTGTTTTGCACCACGAGAAGGAGAAGGTGATTTGTTTGAACTATGGCCCAGCCGTCAATAAATTAACCACAAAGGTAGAAGGTTGGATTAGGCTTCCTCTATCCAGGGCAGGTCATATTGCTATCATCAAGATGGTGGTCCTTCCTCGGTTTTAGTATCTCTTTTTAAATATACCTCTCCCTCTTACTAACCACTTCGTTGCCACGTTGAGAAGCCTCTCATTGCTGCTCATTTGGGCGACCCGCAGACCTAGGGTCAGATGGAGCATGCTGGTGCTTCCATATGATAGCGGTGGTTTTGGGGTACTGCACCATCAATTATATTGTCTGGTGCACAGTGGCAGTTTGCTGATCACTGGTATCAACCAGACGCACAGCTCCCCTATGCCAAACCTGAACAAGACCAGCGGGAACGGTTCCCTTGAAGTCCCTACTTCCATTTGGCATCACACTCAACGCCTCTGATATCCAAACACTTTCAACTACTAGTTGGACCTGGTGGAAACTACCCCAGCTCCCTGGGGGGTAGCCTTGTAAACCTCCCCTCCCTCCCCCTGAACTCCCCTTGGCAAACAACCCACGGCTCCCTATAAACCATTAAAGAGTGGTCCAACGCATTTTATTATGTCACAATTTATGTACATTCAGGGATATTTCTCCAATATAGGCATGTCCTCTCCCATACCTTCTTCATGAACACTATCTACATGGATCACTTCATACTACAACGCCTTCACAATGCGCTTCATGCAAAGATCCCATTCTACCCACTGGACCTGCATGACTTCCCCCGGCTGACACTCTGGATAGAAGATTTGGAGGGCAAGAGGCTAGTTTCTAGACTTTATCTTACCTGGCTGGCACAGTTACTGCCACGAGATGGGAGGGTTAGAGGGACCTGGGAGTAGGGCTGACAAAATATGGTATTCTTGTTGTACTCAATCGAAATTGGTCTCTCCCAACCACTGACACAAAGTCTTACATTATACATTCCTACACAGGGCATACATTACACCTAGTGCGCTGGCCAAACTTGACCCCACAGGGTCCCTCACAATGCCCTAAATGCCATGTGGCAGAGGCAAATTTTGCACATTTAATGTGGACAGATGTACATATAGGGAAATACTGGAACAAGATTTTTTCCCAACTGTCTTTAATGATCGGGATTGCACTCACTCCATAGCCCCTCCTGGCCCTGATGGGCTATGTTCCCCAAGGAGTGTGCAGAATTACTGCAATCGAATTATTGTTAGCAAAACAGGAGATTGCCATGCACGAGGGGAGTTGAGTTTGACCATCAGCTGCTGCATGGCTGAAAGTATGATCTACTGTGACACTACCAGCAAAGTCTACGCCAATCTGCAACCTCCTACTGCTCGGCCTAAAGATATCCGCAACCAATTTTGGAGGGGTGGGGGAAGAGTACCTGTTGTCCTTGGAAACTGCCGACCAGCCTCAACCAGCAATGCTGGAAACTCTGTAGGTATAATGCTGCCTTAATGTTCAGAAACTGGCCCTTATGTCCTTGTCAAGCAACTACCACTTGCTATCAGTACCTCTTTATGCGTTCTTGTTGATGTATGCTTAGTGTTTTACTTGAAAACGATAAACAAAGGTTTTTAAAAACATTATAACATAATAATTGGTTGTGGTCTTGAAAAACTGTCCCTATTTCGGTCTGCTGCTTAAGTGAATTGCTATCACAGGTATCTCCAGGGTGGTTAAGTGGAAATGAGAGAAAACAGAATTCCTCATGTTTGCATTAAGCCAGAGAGCTAGATGTACAAACGTGATAAACAGTGATTTCCTAATTGCGATTTCCTGAGAATTGCAATTAGGAAATGCTATTTCTAATGTATGAACCTCTTGAGTTTCATTTGCGGTTCGTTGTGGTCGCAAATAGACCTACTTCATGAATATTAATGTAAGGTCGCAATCTGCGACCCATCAGGAATCGCAGCCATCAAAGAGATGGTGGCCTGCTGGGATCAGCATACCACCATGCCTGTGACTGCTTTTGAATAAAGCAACTTCTTTTTTTTTTTTTTTAAACGCAGTCTACTTCACTCAAAGGAAACGGGATGTGTTTCTAAGAAAAAATGTAGCTTTGAAGTTTCATTATTTAATAGAAGGACCCCTTCCGATTTGCACATGGGTTACCACCAACTTTGAGTCAGAAGTAAAGTGCACATCTTTTGCAACCACATTTCTGTCACAAAACATTTATACATACTATTCTGATTCGGTATTAGGAAGGGATGCTCTCAACACACCCCTTCCAAATACCGAACTGCAAAATCAAAATTGTGATTTGCCAACAAGTTAGTGAATCGCAATTTGGGCTTTCTACATACTAAAAAGCATCATTTTGTGGTCGCAAACGGCCAGATTCTGCAAATCTGGCAGTTTGCGACCTCAAAAATGCTTCATACATGTAGCCTAGAATTACAGTCATCCTTCTTGCTTTACTACACCGCTATCTTGGGCTGCCTCCCATTGTCAAAACTAAGAAAAGATCTTAAAGTTGCCTTGCATAATGCGGCTAGCTTACACTGGATGGCAGATGTCATTCTGAAGGTTTATCCTTGCCCAACTGTTTTCATGGCTCTGTTCCTACCTATTTAAAAGATAACTCTTCCTTACATGCCCCGCAGATGGCTATATTCTGCAGGCTATCATTTTTATTTCTGTTCAACCTCTTTCCTGTCGGAGGCTGTCAGCTGGTGGCCTTGGGATCTAACCTCAGGAACTCCTTTTCAATTTTCTGTCACAAGTCTATTTTCAGCAGTAAAGTGAAGTAATTTCTTTTATAGTGGACAGCTGGCAATGCAGCCTCTGACAACCAGCACCTAGAAACAGCAGCATTTCCTATTGATGCACTATGTAAATGTGATTTGTATGTTCATCTTATTCACCCAATGAAGAGTGATCTTTCACAATAATCCTTTTAGCTTCCCATTTATTTCTGACGAAATGAATTCAGATTCAGTTGTAATCTACAAGAAGCTAATACTTATTTTGTATATATGTGAACAGGAAGTCGACGTTGCACCTTTCTAATCTGCTGTTGTCCACTGAAGATGCGAAACCAGAAATCTATAGTCACAAAGGCCGCCAAACAGTAATATCGTAGGGTATGTCTCCAACATCTGCCAGATTGTTTGGGAAATTTGTGTAACTAGATAGAGTAAGTGAACTTACTCCAAAAGGGATTGAATGTCTCAATTTGACAGAAATTCAAGATTACCAAACAGGTTGTATATCTCCAATCGTCTAATAAGAATCACTGAGTTTTGTCTCTAACTGCAGCCAAAAACCTGAACAAATTAAGGTTAAAGAAACTGCATGTTGGTGGGAATGATTTACCCTCGGTCAGGAATAAGGTGCGCCTAACAAAGGCAGGTCTGATAAAGTAAATACATGTTGAGGAAGCCCTCCCTTAAAATGGCATGAGGAAGACCTATTCAGTGGGTTGTCAAAAACGTCAAGCAGATCCCAATTTTAACGAAGAACCTGAGGACTCAAGCTGCATTCCACTGATGAGGCGTGCGGTTCAGGCTGAACTGCTCCTATATGAGCAGGACTTGCATATGGTTGTATGGTTGTTCCCTGTTTGTAGTGGAACAGTGAGCCAATACAAACCAGACACCCACCACTTTTTTGTTTTACTCTTTACATTTCAGTTACTCCCACTCCTTCCTGCTTGCCAGAACTGGATAGTGCCTTCTATGTTGGTTCACAGCTATATTAATATTGTTATTTAAAAAGGATAAGGGGCATAGCCAGCAACTGAATGAGAAGTATGAATCCCCAAAAACTCAGGTGTCATTGTCTGTTTGCTAAGCACATCGGACAGTAAAAAGGTCTTTCCTTCCTCTGACCTTGGCAGAGGATGAGAGAGCAGTGACAGGACATGCAGCTAAGCTTATAGAGTGGGTGTTTTAACACGCGATACGAGTCCCACCAGCATGACTGCCAATACTCTTAACTTGCCAGTTCATAAGTTCCACACATCTATTTTCAGATTATTATGGTAAAGCAGGGTCTAAGAACATATGTCAAAGATTTGGATACGAACCTTCAGAGGATAACACCTTCTTGCCCCACAATTATTTATTTATGGTATTTATAGAGTGCAACCCTAAGCACAGGGGTAGTGAGGTGCATTACATATGACAAATCAGTTAAAACAGAACATCTTTATAAATTCAACTTCCAACTACATTAAAAAAAAAAAAAAATCACACGTCTCAGCATTGTAATACATGAACTTTAAGGTTTTTTTTGTAAGATATAATATTTTTAAAATAATGAAGGCTCACTGAGGACTAGGAAGCATTTAATGTGGTGAGCCGAGGAACCTGTGGTAATGAAACGGCAGTTGTAAAGCAAGCATTTTTGAGAGAGAGCTAACACAGATCAAACACGATGTGCGTACCAAAGATACAAGATGTGTATTTGGCCAAACCTACAAACCAGTCTACTAAAGGCTAGAACTAAACATGCAACAATCAGAGAGAGACTCTGGTGCTTTGATTTCTGTCTGTACACTGCCAGACAATTTGTAGAGGGGCATAAAGCAGGGCAACCGCTTACATGGCTCCTACGGGCTGCTTCAGATAAAGCAGAACTGACTGCTTTGAAAGGGGAGAACAGCACAATGTTTGGCACCCAGGTTGAAATCAATGGCACTTTTAGTATTCTCTCTTCTACTCGCCGCCACTGTTCCTTTACAGGGAATAATTTAATGATTTTTGAAGTAGGCCTGCCTCCCAAAATTAATACTTAAACAGAAATAATGACTTGTAATACCACAGGCATAGGGAAAGGGATGCAAATGACAGGCAAATGTAAGACCCCCTAGCTCAAATGGGTTTCCAGTAGAACTGTATGAGGGGTACAATGGAAAACTGATATGATTCATCACTGCGTACCTCTGATAAAATTGTAGAAAACCTTTTGGCATCCTTTAAATACATTAAATTTAGATAATGTGATATCAGGGAACTAATACCATGATAATGGCATTGCTGGAGTATGCACTCTCAGACCGGCGCTGATATGTGTCACATGCAACGCCTCTTCACACTTCAGACATATGTTCCATTTACCAGGCAATATGCCTTCGGATCATCCACTCTCCTCTGTTGCCTGCCTCTTTATGGGGAAGGCATTTGATCTATTGGCTTCGGGCACCTATATTCAGTACTTCTGACCATACACTTCTGGAAAGAGTTGCTAATTTGGATATTTCTTGTGTGCATGGTCCCAGAAGGGAGAACCCGTTGTGGAAGAGTGGCCACGCCACAAAGACAAGTCAGGTGATGCACTAAAGAGGGTTCTTTGGTGTTCGCCAGGGGCTTAAAATCCCTGACCTACTGGAGGTCAAGTTTAGCAGGTGAGTAGCACACCAGATCTGCTCTTAATAATCTTCACTGCCCTTGTCTCGGGGTAGGTTGGGCCTGCTTAGCTTCGAGCTGCATTAACTAACTGCAAAGTTTGAATATACAGCAACATGGATTTTAGGATAGTGCACTTATTTTACAAAGGGATCAAAGACTTGTTTCTCTAAGGGAAACCTTGCTGTGCACATGCCAAATGGCATGTTACTTCTCAAGTTATTTGCAGTAGCATGTCGATGCACGAGGTATCAGTTGCTCATGCACAAGGGTCACTGATCTGGTGCCTGCATATGTTTGTAGCAGTAGCTTCACATATTAATGAGTGGCCCAGTGAACAAGCCTCCTGTGTGGGTGATCTTCATAGTTCTGGTGCCTCCATTTGAAGCTTTTAGATCGCCCTATGCCATTCCGGCTGGACAATTAAAGACATACTTGTTACTGACACATGCAGCACGAATGACATGGAACTGTGGATAGCCAAACCTTCCACATACGGATTTATGCAGACTCTAAAGACGTTGGGGCTAGCTTGGAAGGGAATTACACTTATATCAAGAAATTTTGGGACTACTTAAGGTAACATTCAGTCGGGTGAGGGGAGCGTGGTATGGAGAGATCAAGCAGGATCTCAAAGGAAAAGAATGGGAAGGAGTGTTGGTCTACAAAAAGACTGCATCCTGCAATGAGGTTTAAATTAATATAATTCCATCACTTCTACTGCACATCCCTAAACACCAATCTATGCAGAATTTATGGATTTACTCTGACCTAGAGCTGAGAGTATTGGCTTGATGGTATGGGGGAAGTTTTTACCCAGCCCTTTTTGAAGCAAGTGGTTGGGAAGCCTTGTCCTAATGGTAGAGGACACTCAATTGTCGACCTGAAACATACCTTTTTGGCCAAATTAAAAGACTCAAGAAAGCAACGCAGAGGTTAGGTTTGTTAATCTGACCTTCTTGCTGGCACATGCAAAACTGTGGTGTCCTATAAATCTCTGTTTGCTCCCGGCATGCCACATTGGAAGCGTGACCTTCAGAGGTGGAGTTGTTGAAATTTAGTTAAGTTGAATTTAACTATATGTAACTCAACTGACTCCACTATGTCTTATTATTGTTACACATAAATATAGGTTTATCTACCGGAGAAGCCTGGGTATAAGACATCAAATAGATGAACAGGATAAAGACACATAGAAAAGGGGGTTAGTTCAGGGTATTACGAGGTACAGTAAGAGTGAAAGCAAAAGAACGAGCAAGAGGCACAGGAGGGATATTGTATATGTCTATGTGCCCAGAACAGACCATATTGAATGAATGTTGCTGACCCCAGGAAGCTATGCACACCCAACTGGGCTGTGAATAGAGGTTTTTCAAATAAATGGAAAACCAGTTGGAACATACTGGTTTGGCAGGCGTACATACATACTTTCCGACAATCTTCTTCAGGCATAAACTGTCATTTGATGACAGGCAACCTAATCCCTTTTACTTGGAGTAGTACTTTCCATCCTCCTTGCCAGGATTTGAGCTACTGTTAGCTGGCAGGCAACCTAACCCCTTTACCCAGTTGTGATTGACGATAATAGAGATTAAGATTGGATCCAAGGGCTCTAAGCTCATAATTGTTCCGGAGAAGGTGACTCCTGTCCACTTTAGATATTACCAGTATGGTAAAAAGATACAAAGGTATTTAAAGGATTGGGGAAAGTGCACTGAGGGAAAAAGGTGCCATATCTTTTCAATAGACATAGATGAAATTGTCAACTTCAAATGCAAGTTAGAAAATTCAAAAATAAAACGTTTGACCAAATAAGGGAAGCACTCGTAGACTGGTATGAGGAAGTGATGAAAACTGGAAGGGGTCCTATTTTAGGGGATTTAATAATGCCCAGAAAACGTTAAAATACCAGAGCCATCCCCCAAATGCCCCCCATCTCCATAACCTTTTCATCCAAGTTACAAAATGGTAGCCAGGGTCTCCAAGATATAGTGTCCTTGCCAGCCTGAAAAAACAGAGATTATGTGCTTGTAGGTGTGCAAGTAGGTGCACAGCCAGTGGGATGGCACAGGTAGGCACACAGGCTGCAGGAGGTGCAAGCACAGCTGGCTACAGCAGAATAAGCCACGTAACAGCATCTCTTGGACAAGAAAAGCAGACATTACAACACCCCATTTGTCGCTTCCTGATAAGAGTGCGGTCCGCACCTCTCCATCCTTAAATTGGAGATCAGAATGTACTAGATCCCTGGCTTACTGCTCATCCTAACAGTCTCAGGCCCACACCTGAAAGAAGAGCTAAGAGTCAAGTATGGATATATAGCGCTCTTAGAGGAGAACTTGCCACAAGTGCAAGAAGGAGAACAATAAGAATGAAAAAGATGAAGATCTAGCCCTGGAACTGCACGGTTAGAACCACACTGAGGTCAGGCCCCTCCTACGGAAACCCTCAGCTGACCCCAGCGACCTCAAAAACTACAGACTGATATCCCTGTTCCCCTACCCTGCCAAAGTACTTGAGAAAGCCATCAACCAACATCTTACCGAATACCTCTAACAAAACCTCTTCCTTGACACCTCACAATCGGGATTCCGGGCCAACCGCAGCACGGAGACTGCACTGATCGCAACCACTGACGACATCATGGCCCTCCTCAACCAAGGAGAATTAGCATCCCTAATCCTCCTAGACCTCTCTGCTGATTTCAATACAGTCTCCCACCAAACTCTCCTCAACAGACTCCACAACATCAGTATTCAGCAAAAAGCCCTAAAGTGGATCACCTCTTTCCTCTCAAGCAGCACTCACAGCATCAATCTTCCTCCCTTCACTTCCGCACCAAAAGACATCACATGTGGCGTACCCCTACAGTGCTTTAAAGGCAATTGGGGCATGCTTGTTAATGCAATAACGGAGATAAAAAAATATTCAATGAAAATAATCAACTGTAAAAAATAAAAAATAAAATAAAAAAAGGGGGGAAATCACCCTGCTGGCTACCTAGACCAACTGAAAAAAATCTGACTGTCACTGCGTTATTCAGAAACTTCTACAAAGGCTAAGTGGAATGCTTTCTTCTAGAGACTACTCCTTAAAATAGTGGTGCAGCTGAATACAATTTGTGTAAGCTGCCAATAAGCTGCAGCATCTGGTCTGTATTTAGTGCACAGGAGAGAGACAAAGAACTAAAAGAAATTAAATCAATATTTCTCCAGATGTAATCATAACTGCAGGCTACAGGAAAGGGAATAAGGTAATGGGGGTGGGAAGATGGTACTGGAGGGGCTCAAGGAAGAGAAGAGCTAGTTCACTTCACCGGATAAACCTTCCTGTGTCAGCTGTTGAAGATTAGGTCAGTGGAGGAGAGACTGCCTAACCCGCCCACAGATGTCACACCAACAACACAATTAGTGCAGTTTACCACTTCCTCCTCCTCCTCCTCTTGTTCCCCAGAGGGGTACCGTACCTAGTAGGACACCCCAAGAGAAGCAGACTGTTCAATGCACACCTCAATCAAAGTAGATGGAAAAGATAAGCAGCACAACAAATGTACTATTAACTGTAGACTCCTTCTCTGACTTATTCTATTCTATATGAGCTTATATAGTGCACAGCTACCAGGCGTTATCCCAAGGCTGTTAGCGAACCACAGAGTAGAAAGGGGATCACTAACAATTCATTTCGAAAGAGCCATGTCTTTTGGCTCTCTTGAGAAGGAACTCCCCTTTCTGAAAGCATTAGAGAGAGAGGGAGACAGTTCCATAGTTTGACAATGCAAGGAAAATGAGTGCCTTCTGTATTTCATTCTCCTGATGACAGGGATCTTTGCAACAAGCTCCCAGGTGTATAAAAAGATAACAGGGGGCGAGAAATCAACGGCCCTTTATCACATAAGGCTCTGTGCGTAATACACAGTTACTTAAATTTGATCCTCTCGGATATGGGGAGCCAGTGTAGATGACGTATGGCCTGGCGAGCCAAAAGATGTCTGGGTATGTTCACCAGAATTTGTGCCGCAGAGTTCTGAACTACCTGAAGTTTCTTTAATGAAGCTTTAGTGGCACCCAGAAACACTGAACCTCTGTAGTTCAGGCTTGACAAAATGAGCGCCCGGACCACCAACCTCCTTCAAGTAGAGGGGAGAATAGGCAGAATCTTACGTAACATCTTCAGAATTCCATAATAGATGGCAGCTAGTTTTATGACCTGAGAGTCAAATGTTAGATGTGTGATGTCAAATGGAGTGCTCATGTTGTTCCCCAGAATCATCAGCTCTGTTCTGTCTGCATCCAATTTAAGAAAGGAGCTTTCCATCCATTTGGCGATAGATTCAAGACAGGGGCCCAGGGTAAGGGATGCTGAGTCATGATTCTGAGTCAATGAGAAAACCAGTTGCATATTGTCTGCATATGAAATTACTGAAATCCCAAAGGGAAGGACAATATCAGCCAACGGTTTCATATATAGGTTAAATAAGGTACGGCTTAGTGAGGAGCCTTTGGGTACACCACATTCGATAGGGAAGACGTGAGATGTACAATCCTCCACAAAAATCTGTCTCAAAGGAAGAATTTTAGCCATGCTAAAGCAGTGCCAGTGACTTCAGCGTTCTGCATTCTTTCCATGAGTATTTCATGACTTACAGTATTGGACGCTGAACTGGGATCTAAAAGAATAATTGCAGCTAATCCTCCCGATCTAGACGTTTTTTTAAACTTCTTCATTCACTGCCAAGAGAGCTACCTCTGTGCTATGATAGGGACGGAATCCAGTCTGCGCAACATGTAAAAATTTATTTTTCTCTAAAAAGTCAGAAAGCTGTATATTAACATGCTTTTCAAGTGTTATTCTTATCCCAAACGAGAGAAATAGAACGATAATTCCCTAGCTCCCGAGGGTTACGGTTAGTTTTTTTTTTTAGAAGCACTTTAAGCATAGGAGGTTTCCACTGGCTGGGACCATACCCTAGGTTAAAGAAAGGTTAGCCAGATCAAGCAGAGAGAGGAAAATCACATCAGCTGCTTTAGCTAGAATGGATTGTGCTACTGGGTCCTTTGGGGAGCCTAATTTAATTTCACTTGAGAGCTAAGTAAAGCTGTCCAAAGTTAAAGGGGAGAATATGGCAAGTTTGACCTAATTGGTGCCAAACGTATTATTATTGATTCTGGCACAAGATGGTCAGCATTGAAGGTTGTAGATTTTCCTCTCTTGAGCAAAACATTTGCTGCAGTTGGCAATTCTAACCAAAGGGTACCTCACAATGCAAATGCCCTGTTATTGCTTCCATATAAAATCAACATGCTTTCTTGCTCACTCTTTCCTCGCCTATTAGATTTATAGATCAAGATTGTTTTTGTGCATTAAATTGTACTGTGCATTGTGCTCTTGATTGTGTTCCTTTGTATGTTTCTGCAGGAATTGAAAATGTTGTTTTAGCTTTGTTGACTAATACCCTCACTCTTTTTTCAACCACAGCTTCAGTGCCTTCAGAGATATTGTCCATTAGTCTACAGGAAGTCTCCACTTTCCTACTGTCGCCGAACGATGACTCTATTAAAAACTTTAATCCAGTTAAACCTGAAGACTTTTTTTCATATTCTCTAATACCCAGACCACAGCCTAAACCTATGGACAGAAATGCCCTGTCATATTCAAATTATTAGACCAAGGTATCCTCACCCAAACGAACACCCATATCTTACCTATCAAGACGCCCAGGAAAGACATACACTCTTTAGTGCATAATTCAAAAGCTGCACATTCTTTTGTCCTTCACTAGAATTATTTAGATATAATTATTGATTGCTTTAACATATTAGTTAAATCAAAGAGTATAGTGTTAATATCTTTCACAAAAAGTATTCACAATTTCATTTTGGTATGGTATTTTATCAGGACATACTCAAAATCAAATGAATTCAAAAAGTAAAGTGAACAACAATTTTATTACAAAATATATAGAAATAGTAAATATACACGAAAGACTCCTTTTAAGAAAGAAAATCCAAACACAAGGAAAGTGCATAGATAATTTAGAAAGTTTTTATAGAAAAGCACATCATTTTATATCTTAATAGGACAATTTCAGTCAAGCTTCTCCTATTAAGGTATACAGTATATGAAATGAAATAAAATTAAGAGGTTTCTATTGTAGAACACTTACGTAATTTGTTTAACGTATATGTCTTTTAAACAGCAAAATAGGCCCTTATGATGAGTTCGCCAGTTATTCTGTAGGAAGATACCACCGGTATCACTGAAGGTGTTAATGGAGATTACAAGTTATTTCCCCTGGAATGGAAAAGAACACAGGAATGCCCGTGCCCAGTTATGCTTGTTTTTTCCCTTTCAGGGGATCCACACACATTTACTACCTGCTTGGAGCATATGTTAAGCGTTACAGGTGCTTCTTTTCTTGGCCCTAGACAACTTGTTATGAGGGCCATAGTATATGGTTTGATGATGACTCGACAAATATTGCACAAGGATCCATACCATAAACTAAAACCCCATCATGTGACATATTAAGGGGGTGGATAGTGTGGGAGGTGCCCAGATGCATATCCCTCGTCATACCTATAATATTCTGTGAGAGTACTTGGACAACACAAAGAGTGCAATGTGTACATTGGGCTCATGATGCTCTCATAAGCCAAAAAATTATTCGAGCACAGTGACCGGGTTATCAAAACAGAGTAGTGAAAATCATGTGGAGGACAGTATCGAGGGTAAAGGGTCATAGTGAGTGGACTCTGTTGAGCGATGCAGAAGGGTGATATAACTAAAGTTGATGAGTACTAAGGGAAACCAAAACAGACTCAAGTAACACTACTGCATGCACTTGATCGTTGGAATGACTTTGTTATTTAAATTTCTCGCTGTATCATTATGGATTATTGCTGGTGTGAATATTGTTGGTAATCCATTGCGTTGAGGGTTACAAACATGTTCCTACATAATAAAATCCTCTACCTATATCATGTGTGCACACATGCATAGATACTGCGATTGTCAGATATCCAAATTTGACTTCGATTTGTTCCTTCAGTTAACTGAAATAACATAAACTTTGGCAAAATGCTGAATTTCGCACATATTTTTCGGCTTTTCTACAATACTGAGATCTTTTGAAAGTTTAGAAATTCACGTTTTGTTCTGAGTGCAACATTCGCAATAAATGGTTTGGGAAGTGAATCTAATAACAGTAATCATAATGCATGCAGGCCAATATTCTTCTATCCAATTCCACACTATTCTCATCTTTTATATGATATGTCTTTTTATTCAAAGTTTCCACAGAAAAAAGGCAAACAATAATAGCTATGAGCAGAATCTCGTAGGCACAAACACACATTCTCGCCATAATACTCAACATACTATAGGCCCAAAAATGCAACATAATGTATAACAGCGACAGTGACTTAGTGACATCGGAAAGGACTAAACACCATAAAGCTTGAAGGTTTACGGATTGGAGAACTAATAAAGTGTACATACAACAGTCACTACGATGTCTCAATGTATCACTGATCAATAACCTTCATTGCACCTTGGTTATAAAACAGTACACTAGTGTGATGCTTGGAAAGGACTCATTGTGATATGTTTTCTAGATCTTCCAGAACTTCTTGACACTGAGGACTCTGTCAATATGAAGGGGGGGGGGGGGGGGGGGGGGGGGGGTGGAGGGGCGGAGCAGAACCTAGCTGGATAAGATGGTGACTGCCTAATCCCAGAGCTCCAGATCGGTCCACCAAATATCCTGTCCTAAACCCGGTGAAAGGGGACCCCGTCGTACAGAAGTGGGGGCAGAGGCTTGCTTATGAGCAGACCTGCCAGGCCAGGTGACCTGGATACACTGGACCCACCTAGAAGGCTAGTCTGAAGGCAGACGGCAGTGGACAGAATTGTGAGGCCTAGCGCAAGGACGACTGGGAGACGACCTAAGGCCTAACTCGATCTGCTGCTGGTCTGCGGGGCTGCAGGGTGCAGCAGCGGAGCGGAAAGACTTACCTGCACGGGAAGGGAGGGGCCTGAGGCCTGCTCCGGTTTGCTGCTGATCTGCAGGGTGGCAGAGTGCAGCTGTGGAGTGGAAAGACATCCCTGCGCAGGGGGTGAAGATCCCCGGCCTGTCCCGGTGCTGCTGGTCTGAGGGGCAGAGGAGAGCAGGAGTGGAGAGGAAGACCTCCCTGTACAGGGGGGAGAGCTGGAGCTCTTCACGGAGGATCGTCAGTGAGGCCCTGCATCAAGGAGGTGAGGAGCAGCAGAGAGTGCACAGGCCGAACAGACTGGCCTCCTTGAGCCACTGCAGGTGGGTCTGATTCAGCGAGGCAGACCTGCAGAAGCCCCGCGGAACGGCCCACCCCCTTCCCCACCTGGGCACGGAGTAAGCATACAAGGAATTGGCCACACTTGAGCTGAGGCTCCCAAACTACAAGTGATTTGATGGGGCAGAGATGATCAGGACCCCATTGGCCCCGGGAGAGGGAATTAACGATCAACAACTGAGAAAGAGCACTGATGGCTCGAACTGCTTTGTGTGGTTGACACTTCATGGGCGTCTGGGTGACGGCTGACCCATCTGTGTCTGGACTGCGGCCGGGGGGACCCTGGGTAGTGGCGGGCTGTTGGCAACCGCCTGTGAGTTGCACCTAGAACAGACAGAAGATTATCTGACCCACCGTGGCGAATCTAGGTGCCCACCGGGTCAGCCCCCACCTCCTGGCCCACCTTGGGGTTCCTTTTGCTGTGCTGGAGATTGAGGGGCTGACTCTGCTGCCTGATATCTGGGGGCGGGCGCAACAGTTCTAAGCTTCACCTGTTAACCGATGCATGCTGACCATGGGGAAACCCAGACCTAAGTTGCAGGGGTTACACTTGCCAGCCTCCAGCCCTGACCACCCAGACATGGATGGAGAGGTGAGCGAGGACTTGATGCCCTTCAAAGTACAAGACACCCTGAACAGAATTCTGAGTGCCATTGAAGATACCAAATTGACTCTGAGTCAAGAGATAGCCAAAGTATCAGCAGAATTAAGCCACCTATGTACAGACCATCACAAATTATCTGACAGGGTGAAAGACACAGAGGCGGCCCTGGAGAATCTACAGCCTGCCCAACAAGCAATTAAGTCCCAAATTGCCCAACTTACCAAGCATATCCAACAACTCGAACACAGAGCTGAAAATGCAGAGGGACGCAGCTGGCGCAACAATGTGCGCATTGTGGGGGTACCAGAGGGAGTGGAGGGACCTGATGCAGTAGCCTACCTGGAGTCCTGGCTGCAATCAATTATGGCTGAACGGCCCCTCACACCATTTTTTGCGCTGGGACGGATGCACCGGGTCCCAGACCTTCAGCTGGCACCAGGGATGCCCCAGAGACAGATAGTGGTAAAACATCTACACTACAGGGACTGCGACTTACTGCTGCAGAGGGCCTGCGAGGTGGGATGATTCGAAATAGAGGGAGGTCGCGCCACCCTATTTGCGGACTTCACAGCAGCGGTCCAGTCCAGGCGAGCCACCTTCATGGAGGTGAAACGGGCTCTACGTGAAGAAATATGTTCCCCTGTAAAATGAAGATTATGTTGGAGGGCCACACCCACTTCTGCCAAGAGCCAGATGAAGCATGGGCATGGCTTGAAACGTATTGTGCAGGTACTGGCGGAACCAAGGCAGCGAAACACAAGCCCCCTCCGCGCCGTGGCAAGAGAAGACGTCCACGAGACCAGACAGAAAATAAACGAGTGACAAAACCCACACAGCAGCAGACGCACCATGGGAAGAGGGCAGCAGTGCAGGCGGAAACAAGGCTCGAACAAGGACTTCGATTCTGGGCCAGACCCCCCCGGGTATAGAGGACTCCTCCGACGAGTACTCTGGTTAGTGCCATGGAAAGGCTCCCCTATGTAACACCCCATACAGCAGATTATATAGTTTGATGATGCAGGGTTCTGCCTTCGCTTGTGGCTAGATACTGAATTAAGAAAAAGGGCCGACCTGCTTCTTGACGGGCTGCCCTGATACTACGACCGCCAGTCTCCTAATCACCCATCGGACATCCCAGTTGAATGATGACAATGTACACTTCCATAACGGTTCTTATGGTTTGGACGGCCAGCGGTTGCTTGGCTGCCCTTGGGAAGGGGAGTTGGGGTTTGTTTGCCTTATATGTTTTAGCTCGTGGTTATCCTACGGAACACAACACATTTGTGGAGAGCTTTGTAGGGAGCCCCAGGGGGCAAGGACTATGCTATCTGATGTTTTCTTTGGATGGTTTGGCTGCCACACAAATTCCCCTTTAGAATAATGTCCTGGAACATTCGGGGTATGGGCTTGTGGTGAAGCGCCATAAACTTCTCTCTTACATGAAACGCAGGGGGGTATAACCCAATGCTGATCTACTTACAAACATCAGAGACCCGTCAGCCTGTTCCGACGTGGCGATTACACTCCGCAGAGTTGGAAGATGATGCCTACTGGGAGGCACTGATAAATGGGCTGTCTAAATATTTGACACTGAATCCCAGGTCAGCATCTAGTTGAGGTATTGAATGGGAGACCCCTAAAGTGGTAATAGGGGAACACTGTTTGGGACAAACAGTGGGTATCAGGCGCGACCTCGAGCGGGACATTACAAGTCTGGAGGACAGACTACACCAACATGACAACGACCTTGACGGTACATGAGAGTCACAGGCAAAGCTGCTGGAAACCCGAGAGCTGTACAATGTGGCACTAGAGTGCCTTCGCTGCCATGACTACAAGAGTTACATAGCTAGAGTACATGAAGAAGAGGGGAAGACAAGGAGATTATTGGCCTGGCTGGTTTGTCCGAAAGCAGGGGGAACTCTGATCACCCGACTGACTACCATGGGGGATACTATAATTTACTCGCCTATCCAGATAAATACCGAATTTATGACCTACTACACATCTCTTTACAGTCTCTTCCAGGTAGACACGACTGATAGAAGGGAGGGGCTTCCTGGATGCACTTCCACGAAGTGTTCTCTCTGAGATGGACAGGGACACCCTGGGGGCACAGCTATCAATGGAGGAGGTCAGGGCAGCCTTAAAAACACTGGCAACGGCTAAGACCCCAGGCAAGGACGGCTTGCCACCAGAGTTTTATAAAGTATGCCGTAGCGTTCTGAAACCTTAGCTGTTGGAGATATATGCTGAGGCTTATGAATCCGGGACCCTACCAACCTCGATACGGGAAGCCATGGTGGTCTCACTGCCTAAATCCACACAGATTGACAAGAGGGTCACAGAATTTCAGCCCTTGTCAATGCTCAGTACTGACTTTAAGATCCTCAGCAAGGCCCTAGCTACCAGATAGGAGTAATCTTATACATGAAGATCAGAACAGGTTTATTCCCACCCGTAGCCCATCTAATAACCTGCGTAGACTTTACTCCCTGCTCTACGACAACACCCACCCTCCAGACCCAGCAGCAATGATACTGTCGGTAGATTTGGAAAAGGCCTTCGACACTGTGAGCTGGGACTTCCTGGTGGCCACTATATCGAAGATGGGACTAGGGAAGGCGTGGGGTGACTGCGTCAGTTTACTCTACGTGCACCCTACTGTAGGTGTTGAGACAGGACAGATGATCTCTTGCAGCTATAAACATTTATAAAGGCACTTGACAGGGATGCCTGGTATCACTGTTGTTATTTGCTATTGCCTTAAAAACCCTAGCAGCAAAGCACAGGGACATGGGTCAGGAATGGGGGATTTATCGGTGTGGGCAGTTTCACATAGTCTCCCTATATGCTGATGACCTCCTTATCTATCTCAGGGATGGGTTGGCGGTGCTACCACAGGTGTTCAGGTTGCTAGATGACTTTGGCGCCTGCTCAGGCCTCGTTTAAGTTGCAAAAAGACATGTGTCTTTCCGATGGACCGTGGCGTCTGCCACCCGGACTCTTGCCCCTAAGACATGACATGGGCGCCTCACTCATTTCGCTATCTGGGTATCCAGGTCTATCATGAGTTACGAGATATTCAAGAGGGCAATTTGGGGAAAGCACATCAAGCACTGTTGTCCGCCGTCACCTTTTGGCGCTCCCTCTGCTCACCCACTATGGTGCGCGTCTCCCTCATTAAAATGGTGATGCTCCCCAGGCTACTCTGCTATCTTACCAACCTACCCGTTGCGCTTCTGGTCTCCTGGTTTTGTTCATTAAATACACTCCTTAGGGAACCACTGTGGGATGAGGGACGTCAACAGGAGGCCTTGGCCACTCGCCACCTACCTCCGGAGGCGGGGGGCTTGGAGTACTTGATTTTGAACGCTAATTCTTTGCAGCCCAAATCCAGTGGCCTATGTTTTGGCTCAGTGAGGTAGGGCTATTGGAACTGACGGCCAATGAGACCAATACAAACCGGAATAGAATCTTGGCTAGAATTCTTAAACCTAATCTGCAATGGGAGTGCTTAAAAAAACAAAAACAAAAGTCTCCTACGCACCAGCTACCCCTCTGGTGGGGATCCCGCACGGCGATCCATACTCTTGCTTTACGAGTGGACAGCTTTGTCGCTGGACAAATGCCGGAATACATACTCTAGGCAAGATGCACTGTCAGGGAATACTGATTCCGTTTGACAAGCTAGTAGACTAGACTGGACCGCCCAGTGGGCAATTCCTGACTCACAAAGGTGTGGTGGGAGCTATCCAGGACCTTTGGGGCGATACAGTGGGTAAACCACCCACACACCGAGTTCTTCAGACCATGCTGTCCTTTAGAGAGGGCTCTTACCTGGTCTCCTGTCTCTACAGATTGATGATTGGATGATGCACAGATCATTAGATGCTCTTCGGACCAGGTGGGAGACAGATCTAAATAAGACCCTTACAGAGGCAGATTGGAATAAGATTCTGGCGTACGCCCCTGTAGTCTCCCGAAACACAAGACTAAAATACATACAGTATAGCTACACTCATAGGACTTACCTTACCCCACACCGGCTCAGGCTCATACATGGAGGTGAAGAGATGTGCTGCCTGCTGCTTGATGCAGGATTTAGGCATATGACATGGGGCTGCCCGAGGCTATGAGAATTCTGGGAGGAGGTCATACAAAAACATAACCGTGTGCTGTATGGACGACTTGAGAATTCAATGGAAACTTGTTTTTTGGGATTGTTCCATAGACCACATTTCAAGAAAATAGGCAACAGATTTGTGGACTTAGCCTTACTACTGGCTAAGCGCAGGATATCACTGGCTTGGAAACACAGCAATGGACCCAGCCTTGCTGTGTGGATAACAGACGTGAAATGCTGGGAAAGAGTAGAGGAGAGAGCCCTGAAGAGGGAGGAGAGAAGGAGGATACGGCGTAGACCGATTGCCCCACTGTGGACAGAGGTGATTGATAGCTGGGAGATCTCGAACACAAGAGGAAAGTCATACTCGGATAGCGCTAAAGGGCGTGACGAAGTAGCCAGATAGAGTTGACCTAGCGGAGAAGACACTTACGCAGTGGACAGACAGATTGGGCCGGAGGGGAGAGTGTTAACCTTGGTGTCTTGCTGCCTGCCACTGCCAGGCTCCCCCATTGCACAAATAACTAGTGCCACATAGAGGCTGCATCCTGCATGCGGTATTGACACCCTAGACATCCAGTAGTATGTTGTTACCACAAGCAAGTCACTAGTTCACAGTTTTGAGGTTGACTAATTCTACACAACTGGCATGAGTTGTCCAGATGAAATAGCAGTTTGTAAAAATCTCCTACAGGCTCACCCATACCCCTACCCCAACCCAACCATAGCCTCTGTAACTCCTTCTTCGAGTTCATATACCCACTCAACACCCTACTGACAAGATGCATATATAGAGGGCAGTGGTAATACCATTTTACTTATAATATGACTAGAGTGCTACTGAACTTTGTGTACAGATATACCTGAAAATTATACATATGTATACTGGTTGTAAAGCATACACTGTGATTCAACTGCTTGCTATAAAATGACAATAAAATAAAGTGTTAAAAAAAAAAGGACTTTGTCAATATGCCAACCTAAGACAGAAAGTCAACTGAACTGCAACCACCCCACAAACCACTAAGCAATACTTAAGTGAGATGTGTTTAAGGTAACAATCAGTCCTATGAGATATCACAGAGGGAACCTAAACACTCTTTCATTATCGAAAGGCACACTCAAAAACACTAGGAAATCAGGAATAAATTTTACAGATTTATTTTTAAAATAAATTAAAATCCTATCTAAGTCCATACAGCATGAATAGCAACTATTGTAAAAATCAACAAAATAGTGGCAGCAATATATTTCTAAAGTGTAATTAGCAAATAATATTGTAACATACTGATATCATAAAGTTTTCCTTATTTTAATATCCCCACCACACTAATTTCTTTGTCCAAGTATACTAAACTTAGCACCAAAAAAAAAGAACCTTAAAGATGGTTCACACCTGCATACCTCTTCTGAACAACAGAACCAATATTCAGCAAAGAAACAGTGTCTGCTATTCTCATCTGCGTCGGCAAGTAAGCTAATAAGCCCACTGAGTGAACGTTAAGCCTGCCTCTCAGTAGCCTTCAGCAAAAAAGGTGATACAATTATGTATTGCCTTAATTTCGAGTCTCTGTTGATGTTCCTTTCTATCTCATCACATTCTGTTCTTATTTTAAATAATCTGTCTGATCATTGTTTAACCTTTCAGTTAGTAGAAAAGGCCTTAGCACCCTTTCACTTACTTACATTGTGAAAAACCATGCTTATTATACAATAAACAAGTTATCAGCTTCTGTGAAAGCTTGATTATTACTTAAACATATTAATTGGAACAAATAAATCAATCCATACAAAACAACATGAATATATTCAAACAGACTTGATTATCATATTACAATCAATACCAGAAGTAAATGTTTTCATGTTTTACACCAATATCTAAATTCCTAACATATATAATTAAAAATAGGAATACATAAATCAATATATATGATAACTAACAAACTAACAAGTTACGTCAGTAATGCTGTTTCTTTTGGAAGCTTTATCTTACTGTAGATTCTTCATCTTACAATATCCAGAGAATTTCAAAATCTGCGCTGGCAAGCAGCATTGTGCCCTTCCGTATAGGCTTCATTTTGCCCCAGACATGACAGAACACAGCTATGTATCAGTGCCACACCTGCACACTGAGGTCAGTTTCTTGTCTCTTTCCCTTTCTGTGCCCTCAGAAGTGAGGTGTAGAACAATTATTGGCAACAGTCTGCTGATCTCTAGCTCGGGACCTTTTTAGATATAAAAGAGGCAATGCCTCAGTAATGGGGAGGGAGGGCAGAGTGTCACCGAAGGTATGTAACTTGTGGATAGATACTTTTAAAGATTTCTTATATTAGACTAGATACCAAAGCAGTTCAAGGGACTGGGGAGTGGTCTCAACCCAAAAAGTCCTGCAAGTCCGAGCATGAGACTGCTGGACACCAGGGATATCATTTTTTGCATATATTTTGTGCGCGACCCCTTGGGCAAGGGTCGCTCCCATTGGGGGCTAATTTGTTTTCTTATTTCGGCCCTCCCTGGGGGCAGACTTTTTTGGCCGATCTGCCCGGGGGGGGGGGTGGGGGGGGGGGTTGAAAACCATTAGACACCAGGGAAATTATTTTCTTTGTTTTAGGGCAGCGACCCCTTAGGAAAGAGTCGCTGCCCAGGGGCAATCATTTTTTTATATGTTTTGGCCATGTTTTTGGCCGATATGGCCCCCGGAGGGGGAATCGAAATCCACTAGGCGCTAGGGATTGTGGTGGTGATGAGGTGTGTGTAAGTGAAAGCAATTTACTCCAAAGGAGTATTGTTGACATGCATGAATGACATGTTTGTAGGTGGTGTACTAAATGCAGTATTGTGTGTGAAATTGTCCTTAGATTTGAGCACAATGATATCTGTGTTGTCATATGTCTAATTTGCTTTTTTCTTTTTAGTGGGATATCATTGGTTTGTGATTGCTGTGTCTGTGCAGAGTAGTTGCTGGTGAGTAGCTTTTTCAGGCAAGTGAGTGGTATAGTTTTTTTAGTACAGAACTCTTTGTGATAAAGCTACACTTTGTTTATTACTTATTTTAGTGCTAGTTGTTGTTGGCAATCCATTTGTTGTTAGTGAGGATCACGGCTAGCCGCAGAGTGACTGCTCAGCAAGTTGTTGGCATGCTCTTTGAGTCGTCTTCAGACCATGATTACGAGACTGACTCTGCATCTGAGGCAGAGGAGGAAGTGAGATTTCTGTCTGAGAGGATTCTTCTGATGAGGAAGCTACTCTCAGTGCAGATGAAGGGCCTGTTGTAGAGGAGGACATTGATGTGCCAAGAGTGCAGCAGCCTGGGGCTGAAGGGTTTCCCCCATTAGAAGACCTGACACCTGGATTGCCCCAAACATGGAGCAGCCACAGTTACCTGCATTCACTGGTCTCCCAGGCTGTAGAGTCAATACAGAAAACTTTTTGCCTGTCCATTTCTTTCACTTGTTAATGGACGGTGTATTTTTTGAAGAGATTGTGGAGCAGACTAATTTGTATGCAGAGCAATATTTATGGGACAACGCTGCCAGACTTAAGCCTCAGTCTAGAGCTACTCAGTGGGTTCCCACATATCTGGAAGATCTGAATTATTTTTAGGTTTGACTTTTTTGATGGGGTTGATCAGGAAGCCGTCACTGGCTTCTTATTGGTCCACTAGTCCCTTGATGGCAACGGCTATATTTCCTGCAACTATGACACGTAATCGCTATTTGCTTCTTCTTCGTATGCTGCATTTTGTAGACAATGCTTTAGCCTTGCCACAAGATCACCCTGATTGTGACCGTCTTTTTAAGATTAGGCCTGTCCTTGATCATTTTGTAGATCGTTTTTCAGAGGTCTATGTTCCAGGCAAAGAGATAAGTGTGGACGAGTCTTTGGTCCTTTTCAAGGGGCGTTTAGTTTTTAAGCAGTACATTCCTAGTAAGAGGGCAGGGTATGGGATTAAATTGTATATGCTGTCAGAAAGCAGTACAGGATGTGTGTATAATTTCCAGGTCTACACTGGTAGGGATTCCAGTATTGACCCTCCTGGTTGTCTGGCCACTTTTGGAGTTAGCAAAACAATTGTGTGGGAACTTGGTAGATGACTGTTTAACAAAGGTCACCATTTGTACGTAGATAATTTCTACACTGGAGTGCAGTTGTTCAAGGAGTTGTTTAGAGTGGACACTGTTGCTTGTGGCACAATCCGTTCTAACCGGAAAGGCTATCCAAAGGAGCTTGTCTGTAAAAAAAAAAAACTTGAGAGGGGACAGTGCAGTGCCTTGCGGAATAATGAGCTGCTAGCTCTGAAATTTTCAGACAGAAAGGATGTGTACATGCTATCTACCATCCATGATGAGAGTACTTCCCCTGTGACTGTTTGGGGTCAGGTTGCGGAAGTGCGCAAACCTGCGTGCATTTTGGACTACAATAGGCACATGGGTGGTTAGGATAGAGTAGATCAGAGGTTGGAACCTTACACTGTTCTTTGTAAGTCTTACATGTGGTATAAAAAGTTATTTCATTTGGCAACTTTTAATGCTTTTATTGTCTTCAAGGATTGTTCACCTGAGTCAAGGATGACATTTGTTAAATTTCAGGAGTCAGTGATAGAAAGCCTTATTGTGGTGGAACAGGCAAGAGTTCCTAGAGTAGAAGTGGTGGCAGATGTGGCTAGATTGAAAGATTGGCACATTCCAGATCACATTCCTCCCACTCCCAAAAAAAGACTTGCCCACAAAGAAATGTAGAGTATGAGCCCGGAGATCAATCCGGAGGGAAAGCCGGATGTACTACCCCGAATGCCCTTCAAAGCCTGGGCTGTGTGTGCCCGGCTGTTTTAGAAGTTACCACACAAGGAAAAGCTTTTGGGAAATACCGTGAGCGTAAACTGCCTATTTTAATATGTTCAGTTTCACGGTTGGCATTACTGTCATGTATTTAGTTAGAGCTTTTGTGTTTGTAGTTTTGTACTTATTTTATAATTAGTAATTGGTTTCTTTGTTGTTTATAAACAAAAAAAAAGTGATGGCGGTGTGCGTGGGGTGGCGCTTGGCTGGAGGCATGGGGGAGGTGGCGCTTGGCTGGCGGTGTGCTTGGGGTGGCGCTTGGCTGGCGGTGTGCTTGGGGTGGCGCTTGGCTGGCGGTGTGCGTGGGGTGGCGCTTGGCTGGAGGCATGGGTGGTGTGGCGCTTGGCTGGCCATGTGCTTTGGGTGGCGCTTGTCTGGCAGTGTGCTTGGGGTGTAGCTTGGCTGGCGGTATGGGTGGGGTGGCGCTTGGCTAGCAGTGCCAGCCAAACGCCAGTCCACACACTCATCAGCTGGTGTGATTGCTGTATCAGGCATGTGGGCATATGAAAGTGATGGGCCCTTGACTGGCGCTGTCTGTCGATGCGAGTGTTGTAATGTGCTTGGCCCGTGGCTGGCGGCATGAATGGTCTTGTGCATGTGATGAATGAAAGGTGTGTGAATGGACTGTAAAGCAGTTGGTGCCTTGCGTGGCTTTACAGCTCACGAGCTGTGAGTCATTGGTTCCGTTTTTTTGGCCTTTCAGTTATTACCAGTGCATTTCACTTTTGTGAAATCTCTTGTTAATAAAATTTGATCTACTGAACCATCACTCACCCTCGTGCCAAATCCAACCAGTATGTGTGGTACAAATGACAAAACCTGTTCCGCTGTAATCAGGCGTCGCAGCCCACTTAAGACACGCTAGGTGTCTCAGGTGGCACCCCGATGAGGAAGCATGCCACCAACCTGGTTGGTGGGTGAGGGGTCTTTTTCACATAACCTAAGTGTGTTTCTTTTCACAATTTTAGTGTTTGGCACATCACAGACGTATGTGGACACATCAAAATGATATATTACAGAACTACCTGCGTTTGGGGGGGAGGGGGCACCTATGTTTTTGGTCCTGGGTGCGGCCTTCATCTAGGGAAACCTACCAAACCCAGACATTTTTTTAAACTAGACACCCCAAGGACTCCAGGGAGGTGTGGCTTGCGTGGATCCCCCAACATTTTCTTACCCAGACTCCTCTGCAAACCTCAAAATTTGCTTAAAAAAAACATATTTTCCTGACTTTCGTTTGTGGGATCACCGCTCCAGCACAAAATTCCTACTCCCCAGCGTTCCCATCAGTCTCCCAAGTAAAATGACACCTCACTTGTGTGGGTCCCCAAAGCAGAGTCAGCCTAAAATGTATAAAAGAAGAATATGTCCTTATCAACTCACTGTGCTATCCCCTCTATCGCTACAAGTTTTTGGCCTTATTCTGTTGCAGGCACCTGGCCCACCCACACAAGTGAGGTATCATTTTTATCGGGAGACTTGGGGTAACGCTGGGTGGACGGACATTTGTGGCTCCTCTCAGATTCCAGAACTTTCTGTCACCGAAATGTGAGGAAAATTATTTTTTTTAGCCAAATTTTGAGGTCTGCAAAGGATTCTGGGTAACAGAACCTGGGTAGAGCACCACAAGTCACCCCATCTTGGATTCCCCTAGGTCTCTAGTTTTCAACAATGCACAGGTTTGGTAGGTTTCCCTAGGTGCCGGCTGAGCTAGAGGCCAAAATCTACAGGTAGGCACTTTGCAAAAAACACCTCTGTTTTCTGTCAAAAAATGGGATGTGTCCACGTTGTGTTTTGGGGCATTTTGTGTCGCGGGCGCTAGGCCTACCCATACAAGTGAGGTATCACTTTTATCGGGAGACTTGGGGGAACATAGAATAGCAAAACAAGTGTTATTGCCCCTTGTCTTTCTCCACATTTTTTTCCTTCCAAATATAAGAGTGTGTAAAAAAGAAGTCAATTTGAGAAATGCCCTGTAATTCACATGCTAGTATGGGCACCCCGGAATTCAGAGATGTGCAAATAACCACTGCTCCTCAACACCTTATCTTGTGCCCATTTTGGAAATACAAAGGTTTTCTTGATAGCTATTTTTCACTCTTTATATTTCAGCAAATTAATTGCTGTATACCCGGTATAGAATGAAAACCCACTGCAGGGAGCAGCTCATTTATTGGCTCTGGGTACCTAGGGTTCTTGATGAACCTACAAGCCCTATATATCCCCGCAACCAGAAGAGTCCAGCAGACGTAATGGTATATTGCTTTCAAATATCTGACATTGCAGGAAAAAGTTACAGAGTAAAACGTAGAGAAAAATTGCTGTTTTTTTTACCTCAATTTCAATATTATTATTTTTTCACTTGTTATTTTCTGTAGGAAACCCTGGTAGGATCTACACAAATTACCCCTTGCTGAATTCAGAATTGTGTCTACTGTTCAGAAATGTTTAGGTTGCTGGGATCCAGCATTGGTTTCACGCCATTTCTGTCACTGACTGGAAGGAGGCTGAAAGCACAAAAAAATCGTAAAAATGGGGTATGCCCCAGTAAAATGCCAAAATTGTGTTGAAAAATTTAGTTTTCGGATTCAAGTATGCCTGTTCCTGAAAGCTGGTGATTTTAGCACAGCAAACCCTTTGTTGATGCCATTTTCAGGGAAAAAACCACAAGCCTTCTTCTGTAGCCCCTTTTTACCATTTAAAAAAAAAAATGAAATTTTCACTGTATTTTGGCTAATTTCTTGGCCTCCTTCAGGGGAACCCACAAAGTCTGGGTACCTCTGGAATCCCTAGGATGTTGGAAAAAAGGACGCAAATTTGCCATGGCTAGCTTATGTGGACAAAACGTTATGAGGGCCTAAGCGCAAACTGCCCCAAATAGCCAAAAAAAAGGCCTGGCACAGGAAGGGGAAAAGGCCTGGCAGTGAAGGGGTAAAGGTTCAAGTCATACTGTCTCCATGTTCATGTGAATGCTTAAAGGCAGTGATGTGGAATTTCTATAGCCAGACACTCAGGACATATTGTTTGGGGTCAAGGACAACAAGTTTTTATGTTTATTTTGTCGTTGGAACAAGCAGACCCAACCCCTGCAGCACAAACCCTTTGGCTACCAATTTACATTATGGAGCAGAGAAGGGAATTGTCTGCAAATGAGATAATATTTGTGTCCATATGTGAATGCTGTTCAAACTTGTATTTATGGTTCGTTAATGCAAAGCCTTTATTATCAGTGTGAGTGCTGTAAATAAATGTTGTAACATCGAACTGTACTAGTGACAGTGGTTCCAGTAAAAAGAAATGTGTACAGACACATTTGAACATTTTAACAATATGAAGCTACGTATAATGCTCCCAGAATGCTCTCCAATTAGATGCAAATATTTGCAGAAGCTTGAAAACAAGATTGAGGATTATTTGCTTTCAAAATAAAACATTCACAATAAAAGGCAACTAGGAAAAAATGTTTTGCAAAACTACTGTGAAATTTAAAGTACCATTTCTTTGCAGCATCATTCAGTAAAATGTGTTGATGCATGGCAGTAATTCCCAAAAATATTTGTATTGGTAAAATCGGTGTAACCACTTTCAACATGGGAAACATTATGGGAAACATAAAAAAATAAACAAGCAGTGGCAAAGTCAACAGGTCTGACACTTGGTGGTCAGTCTTATGGCCAGGGTCACTGGAATTATGCAATTGTGTAGCAGTGGCAATTTTTGCATAATTACAGATTTGCTGCCTTTGCAGCATAAACCATCATTTGCCACATAAACTACAGATTTTTTTTTAAAAAAACGTTGTTTGCAGCTCAAACGGTTCAAAAGTTACTAAAAGTGCAAAGATGTGTTGCCACTCAGTGGAAGTCCCACTGCAAAGCTGGATTTCTATTGCTTATTGCTATGTTTGGGATTTAAACTGGTACTAATAAGCTGCAACAAATTCCCAGAGTGTTACCAAGGTTAAAAACGATGAAATAAAGTAGTATTACTATTACAAAATGTGTTGCATTATGCAGTATCATTTGTTTTCTCTTGCTGCATAATTTACTCAACCCTGGCGCATAGTTTGACTCTCTCCTGCAGCATATTTCCAGTCGCCTGGCTTATGGCTTTGTCAATGCAGGTCTTATTTTGACATGGTTTTTGTAAAACTTTATTGTTGTGGGAGCGGCCAGGCCCTCACCATTGTCACAAACATTGGCACAAAGCAAAAGCACACATTGCCACAGTAGTTCCTGGCACTGATCAAAACTACTTTGTGTGCTGATATGCTCCTTGTGAAAGAGCAGGTTGCTATCACTCACAACGAGAGAGAGAGAATTTTATAAAAACAAAAAGGTCTTGGTTAATGCCAGACTTAATTATGGGCCCATTTATTTAAAAAAGTCAGGGGGTGTGGCCAAGATGGCGACCGAGTAAGTCGCACCACACCAAGCTCTGCAACCACCGGCCGCATAACTGATCCTGCAGCACGAAGGACCTCACCTTGCTGACCTCTGCAGTGTGGGGGCAAGCGCTGAACCTCTGGGAACACCCTTCAACCTGAAACGCTCCCCCCAGGATATCAGACAGGGTTTCCGCAGCTCGTGGGCCTCACCGAGCACGTGAGCGGTTTGAAAGGACTGATCAGAATGGCCAATCACTGCACGGGAAGAACCCTGATAAAGGGTGTGGAAGTAGGCTTTAGCCCTGTACAAGTGTGGCAGGTGAGAGCACCGCTGGTTAACAGCTGAGGCCCTGGCCAACCACTGCACCCTAACTACACCGCTTGGCATACTACGGACTGCAAGCAGTGCCATCGGTGTGAGTGCCACAGGTGACCGCTCAGTTGGAGCGGTACTGAAATTACGGCAACCATAACAACAAGCAGAGTGCCCCCAGGTAAGCGCTTTTGATGTGGTGCTTAGTGTGGACTAAACATAAACTGCCAGTACACGTGCAATAAAAGGAGGCCTAGGGCTCGAACCAACACAGCGACTCTATGGTGGAGTCGAGGTCCACCATAACGCACTGCAGCGTACTGACCTGTATCGCAGGAAAGGGGCTGTGAATGCAAAGTGCCAGCTACAGCGAGTACCGTACAGATACACAATACTATGGGGGTCATTACAACATTGGCGGTAAAAGCCGCTTACCGCCGTGCAGAAGACCCGCAATAAACCGGCACGGCCGCGGAATTCCGCCACGGTCATTATGACCCACAGCTCGGAATCCGCCAAAGTTTAGACACCCACACAAGTCCGCCACACCAAAGGTCAGTGAGAAACTGGCGAAAACAAAACCTCCACCGTCACCTCAACAGGAATACGCCCACACTATCACGACCCACAAATCCACACGGCGGTCTTTAAACCACGGTATTCCATTGGCGGTACACACCGCCGCGCTCAAAATACACACACATTCACAAAACACTACCACATTGGACAATTTGAAATACACACACCTGATACACATACACACACCACTCCCACACACCCAATACAATATAAAACACACACCCACATCACCCACAAACCCCTACTACCAGAAACTCTGAAAGAAGGCCAGAGAGAGACACCACAATCTACAAACAAGCATCCACAGGCACTCTACACCATCACCCACCACGCACCTCACACAACACACCACTAAATATCACCCCACACATCACAACACACACCAACCCACACCACCCCATGGCACGGCAAAGACACCCCAGGTTTTCTGAGGAGGATCTCAGGGTCATGGTGGAGGAAATCATCCGGGTAGAGCCACAGCTATTCAGGGAACAGGTGTAGCACACCTCCATAGCTAGGAAGATGGAGCTATGGCGAAGAATAGTGGACAGGGTCAACGCAGTGGGACACCACCCAAGAAATAGGGATGACATCAGGAAGAGGTGGAATGACCTACGGGGGAAGGTGCGTTCCGTGGTCTCAAGACACCACCTTGCGGTTCAGAGGACTGGCGGCAGACCCCCACCTCCTCCCCCACAACTAACAACATGGGGGAGCAAGTCTTGGCTATTCTGCATCCTGAGGGCCTCGCAGAAGTAGCTGGAGGAATGGACTCTGGTAAGTCAAATCTTTAATACTATATCCCCCACCCTACCTGCATGCCATCACATACCCCCACCCTCATCATTCCAACACCTCACAATTGTCCCAATATCACAAACCACCCATCCCAACACCAAGCCCTGCATGCAACAACAAAGCATGGACACCCACCACCAAAGCATGGCCACTGCACATACCCATACACCCCCCTAAACTATCATCACTCAAGGTCCCACACAGGAATGCAAGCACAGGGGTACACGGCCACCCACCCATTGCACACCATGGCACACACAGATGCAATAATCATGCTTTCACACCACTGCAGGACCCCTACCCAACGTCACCGGACAGGAGGGTTCAGACATGTCCACACCACCAACAGAAGAGGCCCACAGTGATGACAGCAGCTCTGTCCAACTGGATCTAGACGACCAGCCCGGCCCATCTGGGACCTCGGGACAGTTGGTTCCCCTCACTCAGTCGCAGGCCACCACAGAGCTTCCCCCCTCTGGAAACACCAGCACAGCACCCACCCAGCGGGCCCCAGGACATGTCAAGCAGCAGTGTGTCCACCACTACAGGGAACCCAGGCTAACCACCACCCCAACAACAACAGGGACTTGGGGGCAGTGGCAGTGGGCACACGGTTCAGGGTACAGAGGCCCAGGGAAACAGGGGAACTGGGAGGGCTGCTGTGCGACAGGGGGAGGACAGGCCCAGGAAACCCACTCTCCATGAGGCCCTCTCCAACATCATGGGAGCCTACCATCATTCCCAGGAGACGATGGCAACGGTACTGGTCAAGTTTCAGGAGACCCAGCGGCTGCAGGAGGAACAGTATTTGGGCTTCAGGGAGGAACTCAAATCCATCAATTCCACCCTGGGCACCATCGTAGGGGTGCTGAAGGAAGTCCTCAACACGAGGAGGGACACTGTGGCACACCAAGGGCCCCGGTGACACTAGCCTGGACGATGAACTGCCCACCACCTCCGCCGGCGCTAGTGGACAGGAGGCACCACCACAAGACCAACACACCAGCACCCCGGCAGATGGAGAACCACTCCGCAAACGGTCCCTGAGATCCAGGACAAAGACAGAGAACGATGCCAAGACCCCCGCCAAGAAATGAGACCACCCTGTCATCCTTTTGTCCCACCTTGTCACCCTGTCCATCCTCAAACTGCCCCAGCTCCACTTGCTATGGCCCTTTGGACAATGCACCTGTGAGACTAATAGACTGGACTCTGCCATGGACATTCCTCCACCATCACCTCTCACCATTTTACAACCCTCTCCAATATTGAGCACTTAAATAAACACCCTTAAAGCACAAAACAATCTAGAGTCTGTCAGTGATTTCTAATTAGTGTATTGGCAATTACAGTGACAAAATGCTCTTTTAAATGTAATATCAACATACCTATGTCACACAGCTCTAGTCCATGAGGAAACAAAGCAGATGTCACACAGTGGGACCCACATCTGTAAAATCGTAAGGGAAAGTGAAAACTCAGTGACCATACACTGGGTGAAAAGGACAGACAGTAGAGAGGTAGTAGTGTTAAAGTACATGTAGCAGGCAAGTTTGTCTTCTTACCTGTGTCTCACTGGAAGTATTGCAGGATCACAGAGTTCCTGTTGTCGAGGTCTTCTTCTGCTTCCTCGTCTTCACTGTCCACAGGCTCCACAGCTCCTCCATCTGGACCATCCTCCTGCAGAAAAGGCACCTGTCGTCGCAAAGCCAAGTTGTGAAGCATACAGCAGGCCACCGGAACCTGGCCTTCAGGAGGCCGAAGGTCCTCTCTATAATCCTCCTAGGTCGCCCATGGGCCTCATTGTAGCATTCCTGTGCCCTTGTCCTGGGATTCCTCACTGGGTTCAGTAGCCATGACAGGTTGGGGTAACCAGAGTCACCTGCAAATGGTGAAGGACAACTGTTAGACACACACTAACTCTTAGGGATATCCCCAGACCCAGACAACTATTCCCACTGATTTGGTTCCAGGTGCTCACCTAATGGCCACACACAGTGCCTCTGGAATTGCCCCATCACATAAGGGATGCTGCTATTCCACAGGATGTAAGCGTCATGCACTGAGCCAGGGAGTTTGGCATTAACATGGGAGATGTACTGGTCTGCCAAACACACCATCTGCACATTCATCAAATGGTAACTCTTCCGGTTTCTGTACACCTGTTCACTCCTGCGGGGGGGACCAAGGCCACAAGTGTCCCACCAATGGCACCTATGATGTTGGGGATATGTCCCAGGGCATAGAGATCACCTTTCACTGTAGGCAAATCCTCCACCTGAGGGAAAACGATGTAGCTCTGCATGTGTTTCAGCAGGGCAGACAACACTATGGACAACACGTTGGAAAACATAGGCTGGGACATCTCTGATGCTATGGCCACTGTTTGAAATGACCCACTTGCAAGGAAATGGAGTACTGACAGCACCGGCACTTGAGGGGGGATTTCTGTGGGATGGCGGATAGCTGACATAAGGTCTGGCTCCAACTGGGCACACAGTTGCAGGATTGTGGCACAATCAAGCCTGTAGGTGATGATCAAATGTCTTTCCTCCATTGTCAACAGGTCCACCAGCGGTCTGTACACCGGAGGATGCCGCCATCTCCTCACATGCCCCAGCGGACGGTGCCTATGGAGGAGAACAGCAAGCACAGAGTCAACTCTGAGGTACATAAACACAGCTTACTCAGAAAACTATTCATAAACCGAAATTTGCCTGTATGAGTGTTTAGCCAAGGCCTAGGTATGTGTGACGCAGTTAAAAATAAAGCCATGTGGGCCCCTGAAATGGCGGCTGCCTGACCTGTAAAGTGAGACAATGGGATATGAGGTAACTGCGCTGGCGTTGTACACCGTTGCGGTAGGCGGTCAAAGACCGCGGCGCAATTCTGCATTGGTTAACATTGGACCCTATGGGTCCCAGGAGCCAATGACTATGTACGCCGGTGGTGACGGTACGCACCGCCGTGGACGTGATCGCCATTTTCTATCTATTCAATCACTCGATACCCGATTTTTGATAGGAGAGGACCTACACTGCAAGTGCTGCTGTGATCTCAGTCTGGAAGAGACAATGGCTCGTGCGTCTGGGGAAAGGGCCCCTGCCTTCAGCACAGAGGAGTTGGAGAAACTCGTGGATGGGCTCCTCACCCAGTACACACTACTCTACGGTCCTCCAGACAAACAGGTAAGTACACTGGGAGCATGCTGTATGGGCAATGCCTGTGTGGAGTGGTGTGGATGAAAGAAAGTGGGGGGGGAGAATGAGGCGTGCATGAAACGACGGTGAGTGCATGTGCCACATGGCAAGGGTAGGGATGCGGGCCAATGACTGTGATGGTGCAGTTGGTAATAACTTCTCTTTTCCCCTGTACAATTCCTGTAGGTCAGCGCCCACCAGAAGAAGGACATCTAGCGTGCCATCGCCAAGGAATTCCGGCCCCTGGGGGTGTACCACAGACAGAGCACCCACTGCTGGAAAAGATGCGAGGACATTCGCCGCTGGAGCAAGAAGACGGCGGAGGCCCAGCTGGGGATGGCCTCCCAACGTGGGAGGGGTACCCGTCGCACCATGACCCCCCTGGTGTTCAGGATCCTGGCGGTGGCGTACCCGGAGTTGGATGGGTGCTTGAGGGCATCACAGCAGCAACAAGGGGGTGAGTACACTCACATTCAGCTGATTCAGTGCACATTGTAGGTGTCTGGGTGGGGGAGGTAGGCTGTGGGTTCCCCTAGGCCAGGGCGAGTTTGCTAGTTAAGTCCCCTTTTTCAGGCAGACCCTGTGGCACCCCACCCCACCTGGGTACAGTGCCAACTACACCTAGTCAGGCTCCTGTGACATCCATGTGTGCAGAAATCTGCCATAGCCTTGTAAGCCATGTCCCAGGGATTGAATAGTGGGCCCCAAGTGCGCGGTGTAGTGCAGGGAGCTTCTGTGTCTGTCGTGTCCGCCAACGGTAGCGGTATTGCATGCACTCAACATGTCTTTCTTCTGTCTTCCCCCCCTCCTTTTTGTGGTGCCCACTGTACATGAGTGCATTAGCATCATCATCAGGCGGAGGAGCAGTGGCACCGGAGCAGAAGGGAGCTGCATCCCACATGGCCCTGGAGGGCGACACTACGGAGTCTGATTTCACCAGTGGGACAGAGGGCGAGGGGAGCTCCACGGCGGGGACAGGAGCTGACACCAGCAATAAGGACTCCTCCTCTGAAGGGAGCTCCCTTGCGGTGGTGGGCCCCTCTGTACCCCCCGCATCTACAGGTACAGCCGCCACCCCCCTCCAAGCAGCCCATCAGCCTTTGCCCCGTGCCCGCTCACCCAGGAGGGTGGGCATCACCTTCGCCCCAGGGACCTCAGCCCCTGCCCCTGTCACCCATGCTGCCCTCAGTGAGGAGGCCATTGACCTCCTCAGGTCCCTCACTGTTGGGCAGTCTACCATTTTGAATGCCATCCACGGTGTAGACAGGCAGTTGCAACAAACCAATGCATTCCTGGAGGGCATTCATTCTGGTCAGGCAGCCCTTCAGTGAGCTTTTCAGACTCTGGCCTCAGCACTGATGGCAGCCATTGTCCCTGTCTCTAGCCTCCCCCCTCTAACTTCCTCCACCCAGACCCAAACCCCTGTACCTCACCCTATCCCAAGCACACCATCAGACCAGCATGCAAACACCTCAACACACAAAGGAAGCTCAGGCAAACATAAGCACCACATATCCCACAGGCACTCACGCAAGCATCAGACACATGTAGGCATACCAACATCCACTGCCTCCACTGTGTCTCCCTCCTCCTCGCCTCCCTCATCCCTCCCTGTCTCTCATCGACTCACACCTGCATGCACTGCATCTTCAGCCACTATGTCCATCACCAGCACACCCACCACCACACCCCGCTCATGTGCAGTCACCACCCCCACTCACATTCACACATCCAGTGTCCTCTCCCAGTGTGTCTGTGAGGCCACCTCCCAAGGTACACAAATGCAGCCACACACCCACCCAACAGCCATCCACCTCACGACAGCCTCCAGCCCATGCACCTTCACCCAAAGTCAGCAAACGTACACCTCCTACGACCACTACCTCTTCCTCCACTCCCAAACCCCCTCCATCTAACCGTCCCAGTGTTCCTAAGAAACTTTTCCTGTCCAACCTTGACCTCTTTCCCTCACCTCCCCCACCCCGTCAGTCTCCTAGGGCGCGACTCTCCAGGTCCCAACCTAACACCTCAGCCACAACATCGGCTGGACCAGTGGTGCCAGTAGTCACCGGATTATGGAGTGCACCAGGCAGCAGGGCAGGCAGTGTTGCAAGGAGCCACAGCACGGACAGTGCCCACCTGTCAAGCATCAAAAGTTGGCCAGTGCCCGGCGGGAAAGTGGGAAGACACCTGCCACCAAAGCCGCTCCCAGGGGTACAGTTGGGATTGTGGAGTCAGCTGCGACACCTTCCAAGGTGGGGAAGGGGCACAAGAAAACTGGCAAGTCTGGGAAAATCAGCACGGTGGAGAAGACCGCCATCAGCCCCGCTGCCCAGGAGGCGACCGCCAGCAGCCCCACTGCCCCAGACAGGACCGCCAGTAGCAGCCCCGCTGCCCAGGAGGTGACCGTCAGCACCCCCACTGCCACAGACAGGACCGCCAGCAGCCCCACTGCCACAGACAGGACCACCAGCAGCTGAACCGCCGCCAAGGACACCGCTGCCAAAGACACCGCAGCCACAAGCACCGCTGCCAAGGACACCGCCGCCACAAGCACCGCTGCCAAGGACACCGCCGCCACAAGCACCGCTGCCAAGGACACCGCCGCCACAAGCACCGCTGGCCCATGAGCGCCAAAAGCTCGGACGCTACTGAGGCTGCCACAAGCAGGATGAAGCACTCTGGGCACAAAGCCCCCTCCAGAACCAGGGGAGACTGTTATCCACTACCTCTGTCTTTGGCAGGATGAAGCACTCTGGGCAGAAAGCCCCCTCCAGAACCAGTGGAGATTGACATCCACTACCTCAGTCCTTGGCAGGATGAAGCACTCTGGGCACCAAGCCCCACTCCAGAACCAGTGGAGATTGACATCCACTACCTCAGTCCTTGGCAGGATAAGCACTCTGGGCACAATGCCCCCTCCAGAACCAGTGGAGATTGACATCCACTACCTCAGTCCTTGGCAGGATGAAGCACTCTGGGCACAATGCCCCCTCCAGAACCAGTGGAGATTGACATCCACTACCTCAGTCCTTGGCAGGATGAAGCACTCTGGGCACAAAGCCCCCTCCAGAACCAGTGGATATTGACATCCACTTGAGAGACTGTGGCTTTGCACTCCCCAGGATATAGCAGTGGGCATGGGGCCCCCTCATGGATTTGGCGTTGTGCACTCAACTGGCTGAGGTGCCCACCCTTTCCCTTCCCCCTGAGGTGCCTGTTTTATTTCTATCTGATGCCCCTGCAGTGTTCTCTCTGTCTTGTTCGGGTATATTGTGTTGGCCTTGCCCATACCTTTTGGGCCCAGTGCTCCACGGACTATGATAGTGGAATACATTGGACTTGTATTCAGGAAGATAAAGGCTGGAAAAATCTGGAGCTCTGGTTCCATGGCGTCCTGGTTCCTCGTGGGGTGTGGAGAGGTGAGCGTTTTCCCTTCGAAGTCCTGTTTTCGCCGTGTTTTTGTTCGCGGTGAATCAGCCCCGGAAAAAGTGGCGGATTGGTGGGTTGTAATTCTGTGGGCGGTACATTGTCCTCCGCCTGTCTGTTGGCGGTGACCGCCGCTGTGTTTGTTTGTACCGCCATGGCGGTCGGAGTGTTAAAGTGGCTGTCTATGTTGGCGGTTTCCGCCATGGTTGTAATTCCATTTTTTTTTTACCGCCGGCCTGTTGGCGGTCTTACCGCCATTTTAACACCGACCGCCAGGGTTGTAATGACCACCTATGTCCCTAGCAGGACGACGGGGCACTAAACGGAGAAGAGAGCCCGTGGGTGAGCAAGTGATGTGACTTTGTGGGACGGGTAAGTCAATCGGTGCAACCTGAGCACAGGTTGTGAGCATGCTTATACTTAAGTGATTAGAAACAGTGGCAATGCCCCGAAGTTGAGGTTCAATAACTGGAAACAGTTGGTAAGTAGAGCGGCAACCTGTGACACAGAGTGAAGGGCATATAAGCAGGACTTGAATTGAGTGTCGCTCCAGTGTGTGAGTGTGTGTGAAGCGGGCCCCCCTTCACTGTTGCTGCAAGCTGTAGGGCCCTGCCAAGCCGTTTCATGACTGGCTATCTGATTGGCACATACTGGGGAATATCTGGGACTACACTGTCTTCTTTGCTGCGCTTTGCCGCTGGCGCCAAATGTAGCACATAGCCGCCTGGCTTTACTTAAGAGTCCCTAGCAAGACGATCTTCAAGACCCTGCTCATCATCTGAGAGTACTCACTCGAACACTGGCTCACCTTTCCTGTGACCACCACTGCATGGGAGTGGAGCTGCGTGTGCCACGACCGAACCCACACAGCATGGTGGCTACTTAGCACTGCACCTTTCTCCTACTCCACGTGCATTATGGACCACATGAAACAAGATAAGCTCATGGGTGGCACAATGTAACAACCGGCAGGAGATACACTGGAACACATGCTAGCATCCCATACATGCAAATTTGATGAAATATTGGCTGCAGTGAAAGATATTAAAACCACCCTTGAATCAAAAATGGATGCTCTTCAGACCAACATGAACCTATAGCAGAGTGATCACAGGAAACTAAAAGACCAGGTCGAATCTGCGGAGTCCACCTCAGACGCCATCAGGCCTATGGTCTCAGATACCTCAGCACAACTCAAAAGTGCCGAAGACCAGGAAGGTAGGTCTCGCAGGAATAGTGCGAGGATAGTGGGACTGCCAGAATGTATTAAAGAACCCAGCATGCAACTTTACTTGGCGGAATGGTTCGCCACAGTGATCCTAAAGTAAAGGCAATCTTCCTTTTTTCATTAGAAAGGGCACATGGGGTTCCTGGGTGTCCTCCCCTCTGGGATCCCCACCCCCCCCCCGACTCCCAGTGGTGGACAGAGACCATATCCTACAGGTCACCCGGGCGCAGGGCCCATGGACAGTGGGAAATACACAGGTAATCATTTAGCTGGATTACACACTAGACGCGCAGAAACGCAGGTCCTCCCTGCAGGTGCATATTTTATGCATGGTGCTCTACCCTCCGAGATGACCCGTCGGTAGCTGCCCCTTTAGCAAGTGCGAGATTGGCATACACTGCAGCGCTGACGCAACTAAGCAAAATAGACTACACCAAATACTGAGCCCTAAACACGCAGACGGTGATAAGACAGGTAGATTATGGCCTGGCTACTTCACTCTGAGAGACGTAGGCCCCCAATCACCGCGATAAGATAGGCACACTTCTCAACCCGAAAAAAGGAAACCAACACCACAATTCATGTCTACTGTAGAGACTTATACACAGAACCCAAACACACACCTCAAAATGGGCCTTTTCTAGACACAGTACAACTGCGAGAGTCGCTGCGAACAGATCTCAAAGCCCCCATTACTGAAACAGAGATCTCAGAAGCGATTGCACAAATTGTGCGCAGAAAAACCCGGAAGCAGACGGCTAGTCATTAAAATTTTATGCCACCTTCAATGCCAGGCTCACCCCTCTTCTGCTTAAACTGTACAATTCATCCCTTTCAAAAGGAATCCTCACTCTGCGAGGTTCTATTAGTGATCTTACTCAAACCAGATAGAGACCCACCTCTAATGGGGTCACCAAGGCCCCTTTCCCTTTTGAATTCGGACTACAAGATCCTGGATAAGGTGTTGGCCAATCGTCTGATCCCTATAGCGCAAACCCTAGTACACTCTGATCAAAATAGGTTTATACCCGGACACAACAACTTCCTGAGCCGATGTCACCTGTTCATGCTAATGGACTGGGCGCGCTTGACAAACATGAACATCTGGGTGGCTTCATTAGACAGAGAAAAGACTTTTGATACCCTGGGATGGGATTAGATAAAGACGGTCCTGGTAAGTATGGGAATAGGCCCCGAATTATTTGCCTGAGTGTCCCTAATTTACAACTCACCACTAGCCCGAGTAAAAACAGGGCACACAATATCTGAACCCCTATTTAAAGAACGTGGCACTTGCAAGGGATGCCCATTGTTCCCTTTTATATTTGCCTTGGCAATGGATTCTCTGGCATGTGCACTATGAGCTCCTGCCCCAAACTGGGGGATACGCATGGATGGTCATTAGCAAATAGTGTCATTGTATGCTGATGATGCGCTGGTCTTTTTGAAAGATGGCAACACAATTTTAACCCAAGAAATTGAGCTATTTCAACGCTTTGGAGCCATCCCCAGATTCGAAATGAACTGGGGTAAATCCCATCTATTCCCAATACTGGCCATGACAGAGGACAAAATGCAGCACTGCCACCTACATCTCTGTGGTCCTGCCGGACTATTAAATACCTCGGGGTTAGGATATGCCGCGGCAAGATCATCCCTCCCATTCTGAATGTCGCTACCTCTTGCTCCGACAGGAAGAGTGGCAAACTTTTAAATGATTTTACTACCCAGACTGCTATACTTCTTTTTCACCATACTGGTAACCATCTCTTCATGACTGTTTGCAGACCTACGCACACTCCTTGTTAGTCTTATATGGGGCAACGGCAGGAGGCGAGGGACACTGACTAAATTATACACTCCTATGGAGCAGGGCGGCCTGGGGGGTCCTAACTATGACCTCTATTTCGCAGCTGCTCAACTGCAGTGGCCTATGCGATGGATAGCTGGCTATCCTGGTTCAGAGGGGCAGCCACCCCTCCTGTGTTGCAATGGATTCTGGGGTCAGACCCGGAGATAACTATTAAAAAAAAAAAAAAAAAAAAAAAAAAAAAAAAAAAAGGAGGCCATGCCCTTATGTGGGTAGCTCAGAAATTTGGGACTAAATATGTGGCAAACTCCACTATTCACCCTCCATATACACTGAAACTGTCACTATGGGCATTACAGTGTTGGAGAGTACTGCAAAAGCCCCTGGAGGCTGTAGCATGGACCACAGCAGGAAATATCTATTTGGGGCGATTTATTCACAGACAAAATTCTGACTACTGACTATTTGAGAGTATGGTACATGATTATGGTATCCACAAGGATCCTTCCTACTGTACGCCACTCTTACGAGACACTTGCATGAGATATGGCAAAAAACACACGATGAACCTCAAACCTCCAGGCTCCTCCAAACCTTACTGTTGCATGTAGCTGAACGTAGAGCAGTGACTCACTTGTACAGTTCTCTCTGGTCCAATAGAGAGACTCCACTCACCCAATTGCGCATCTATTGGGATACTACACTCAATACCGCTTTGACAGACAAACAATGGGCTCAATGCATTGCAATGTCAAAACTAGTCTCCACAAATGCACTCCTAGAATACACACAGTTCATTTATCTTCACCACACTTACCTCACTCTGAAACGTCTGGCTCACATGTACATAGGGTCATCTGACACCTGTCCCCGTTGCCATCACACCCCTGCAGACTTCCTGCACATGGTATGGAATTGCCCTCAGATATTAATCTTCTGGGACAAAATAACATTTTTCCTTAGAGAGGTGCTGGGCACACTCGTCCAGAAAACAAGCATACACTATTTATTGGGAATTACCACTCGCTCTTCAACCTGTAAGTCAATCAACAAATTCATGGATCTAGCACTGATGTTGGCGAAACGCCAGAGAGCAATGTGCTGGAAGTCCACGATACCCCTACATCACCAGGTGTGGTTATCAGACCTGAAAAATGCCATTCTTGCAGAGCAGCAGATACTGGCAAAAGGGGATCTAGGTCACACAGCGCCAAAGACACCTCCGAACTGGCAGGAATACTTTCAAAAAGTGAAGACCGCCATGGTATCCACGGCCTTCATATAACTACTCTACTGTATACCATGTTGCCTAAGAATGTCCTGTACCTTTAGTATTACATACAACACAAACATTGGGTCCAGCCCTATCGTTAATACCCCCCACACTTCTACCCGGAGGCGTCCTGTTCCTCCACTTATGATACTAGAAAATGCAACTAGGATCATACCCAACCCCTCCTCTCCGGCCTCTTTTTCCCCTGATGCACTCCCCCCAGAAACGTATGTTTTTGCAACAGGAACGCACATGTGTCCCTTCACCTATGATGCCCGATGTTTTTGCTAGTATATGAGCAGACAACCGCGACAGGGTATTACATGTGTACAGTGAATGAAGACAAACTAGGCACTGTAAAGGAGAATGATTATCCGCAGCACGTCTCACTAGAGGGGGATGTGCATCGTGGAAATAATACTGTCAATCATATTGTAATGCTGCTCACAAAATTGCTCTCTAGAAAAATTGTACCTACATCATGCAACTGTTTGCTATATGTTTGCTTGTTTAAAACTAATAACGATTTTTTTTTAAATGTAAGAAAGTCACAAAAGTGTACTCATGGTATATGTTGTTGCCTTAGTGCAGAATACCGTATTTCATGAATTCACAACAATTTACAGAAGTGGACCAGGTAATCGTACTCCTAGAAAATATTTGTGAACTGTATTTTAGTATGAGTAAATATGTGTGTGGAGATTTGCTCATGAGAAAATCTGTTTAGCGTTTACAAGTTCACTTTCCCTCTACCCACTTTAAGAAGGTTTACTTCTGCCCTTGTCAGAAGTAAAATTCCAGCCTTTCTCAGTATGGAAAAAGATTACAGAAGAGCTGGTGAACACCATTAAAACATGCAAGTTAGTAGGTTTGCACAGACTCAGAAGGGCATTCCAACCCTGGGACTTTTGCTTACTGCTACTTTCAACACCAGTATATAGATCTGCAGAAAGGTGGCAAACTAAGGAAATTGCTAGTAGTCAAGCCCTATTATAGCAGTAGCCCTGGCATAATGAGAAAGGCTAATATCCGAGCTCTTATATAATGAGATTGTTGCCATAACATGTTGCTGCACTACAGGGCACCAAAGGGACAAGTAGATTTTAGATGTAGCCTGCCCTATAGGCAAGTAGCTATTGCATCTAATTCCACATCCATGTTAAAGATCTGCTCAATTCACATAACAGATGCCAAAACTAGGTTACGGTCCCACTGGGGCATTACAAATGGATTAGGAGGAATCAATTCTGTTACACCTTTTATGAAACTCATCACAACCAATGTCTTTAACCAGGACGGTTGGTCCAATAAACAGAAAGGCATCAATCCTTTGAATTCCCTATCTGGAGGAGAACTGGAATTGATGCAACTAGTTGAGGCCGGTACAGTTAGACTCTCCATTATGGTCTGCTTAGTTAGGAGGTCTGAATCACTAGGCACAGGCCTATGTTGCCAAGCTACAGGCAGACAGGAGGGCAAGAACAAAGCTTGGGTGAGGTAGTCATCAATGTATCAGTGAGGGCATCATTACTGGAGCCCTGCAGACTACCACTGAAAATGAGGCACTTTCTTCCATTAGTGGCCCATGTGACGAGTCAAGGTCCATTACTGGGGAAGTGTCTACCCCACTTGTAACCCGCTTGCATTTTGTAATTCTAAGTATAATGCATCACCAATACAGTAAGAGGAAGTAAACCATCATGTTCCTCCTCAATATTAGTCTCCTGGGGGAACCATATGTATCTCTTGTACACAGTCAGAGCAAAAAAGATAATAGAGCCTCTGGTGAAAGTTGTGTTGCAGCATTGGCACCTGTTAGGCTGCATAAGGATCTGATGCATTTTCATGATCTTATAATATGACACTGGTCGGGCTTGAACTGACCTCAGTTTGGAGTCTGTCATACATCGGCAGCAGTAGGTTCAATCCTGCCACTGCTGCTGCGGGACCTAGCACAGACCTTGGGACTGTTGTGGAAGTCTGGACTGGAGTTGGTTAAAGGGGACAGATGCCGTCAGAGGGAAAGGTCCGCTGGTGTTAATCTGACTGATGGTCCCTGCCGCTCTTTGGGGCCCAAAGGCACACCAGAGGGTGCTGGAATCACCCCAAAGATATGCAGCATGGCCTCTGTGCAGGCCACTGTTTGCTGCAGGGTTCCTAAACCGGGAACTTCAAAGGGGTTTGTCTTGATGCCCTCATGTCTTCTTTTGTAGTGAACACCTCTTAACTGTAGTTGACTGCATTAGTACCTCGAAGCATCTACCCATTCTCTTACTCATAGGGGTCTCTGTTGTTATGCAACTCTCCTCCTGTTTTTCAGTTGACTTGGATGTATCTTTCATTCCCGTTTCGTATTCTCTTGCTGGTGCTAATCCGACTGGTGGCCCCTGCAGCTATGTGGGGCTCAAAGGCACAGCCAGAAGGGGCTGAAATCACCACAAAGATACGGAGCATGGCCTCTGTGAAGGCCGCCATTTGCTGCAGGGTTCCTAAACCTGGGACTCTGAACGGCTGCAACATTTATCTTGATGCCTGCAGTAGTAGCTCGGACCATACTCCCTAATCATAGGGATCTCTGTGGTGTTATGCGACTCTTTCAAGCTACAGTGGAGGGATGGGGTTCTAGTCCCACTTTGTCTTTTTATATTTTTGTTAGGACTTACCCAAAGACTGAGTGGAAACTGGATTGTTCGCGGAAACGGCTCAGTGAATGGCGCCCTCTTCTTGTGTTCAGCAATGGAAAGCTTCACCTCCAGGTATTGGACCGCCTTTGGGGGCATAAGGGCACGCACACATGTCGCGCAAAGGGAGCCCAAACATCAAAGGCACACACTGTGCGGGCTGTAACTAACATTTGCTTCCTACAGTCTCGGTATGGCTTGAAAACTGTAGTTTACAGAGGGAACATGATTCCCTAGCACATGGTCTACAAATATGGAGTTGTCACAAGAACAAAAATCACGAGCAGTGCTCCGGATCTGCATCGGAAGGTGCCAACAGAAAGGAACTGATGTCAGTGTGCTGGTGTGTCTATGTTATGTCATGTCACCCGTTGCAGAACTATGTGACACACTTGCCAGTGCATGGAAACACTACTATTTTAAATTCACCTGATCAGTCTGAGTGCCCGGGATATTCTAAAATGTGGAATTTACAGTTCGAAATATCCATCCGAATAATAAATCCACATATGTAAATGAACCGTGACATAAATGAGAAATAAAGTCAGGGCGATAATAAGGGCGATAATAACAGTAGAAAGGAAAAGAAAGTAGTGAAAAAGGGAGTGTGACAGAGAGGTGATGTAGAGCCAACAAGTATGATTTTAATTGTTTCCAGCGCTAGTTCTGTCATCTGTGGTCCGTGGACCCTTAGGAGTACGCAATTATTTAGATAATTAAGTATTAGTAGAAGAAAAAAGTACACATACGCAAATTGTAAACTTTCAAACCTCTGTAAATGTGAAGAATTTGAAATTGAAAGCCAAAAACGAAAAAGGTATCTTTATTTTGATTCGTATAGCAAACAGAACCCAGCATTAGCGACTGGTGGTCTAAATTGAAGCACTGGTATGTGCGAACAAAATAAGAATGCATAAATAAATAAAAAAATACTGATATATTAGAGTACAGCATATCACTTCATTTTTTAACATTACCCTATTTTATTTTTTACAAGCGCCATCCTTCCCATTATTTTTATTTTTATTTTACCATATTTTTTTATTGTGAATTAAAGAAAATATTCCATAATTTGTGTATCTGTTTTATGATTACTTCTTAATTTGTGCATTGTTTTGAAGGTGTAAATCATAAACATTGCTTAATGGAGGGTCCGCAGCTTCCGTGGGAGTCCACAGAATCAAAAAAGTTAGGAGCAGCTGACTTACAGTCAATCAAGATGCACTTGTAGATCAGACGATTCAGGGTGCTTCCGAAAGTCCATGCTGGCTTCCTCGGTCTGATAGTCAGAAGGGCGCAATTCAGACACTGCCCTGATTTTTACCCAACTTTGGCTAGTAGTATGCATGTTTTTCATTTGACAAAATTAAAATGCTTCTTTAACAATGAATATTTATAAAGAATGTCCGACGGAAACAGAGACAGAAAAAAAATGTTTTTTGTGTTCTTTTTTTTTATTTTATTTTTTACAACCTCTACATTACCCTAATCCACAGGTTAAAAACTTGGGAGGCCACAACTCAATTACATCTGTTCCTTTTTTAAGTGTGTCATCTGCGTTAATGGGTATGGCATTTGATATACTCTTTATAAAGGCCATTCTGAGGCAAGTAGTTTCCATTTAGGACTTAAAATATCAAACATGAATTTCATACAAAAAATAGTCAGTAGCACTAATACAGATCTGGACGTGTTAAAAGAGTAACCAAGCCAACAGAGTTGCCTTGAACGGCGGACCATAATGCAGCTACATAGATGCCAACATCAGCAACAAAAAGAATATCTTATCACCCACCTATGCTGCTAATTTAATGGAAGAGGAACCAAATGTGAAAGCCCTGAATTGGTCATTTAGCCGCAGTACTTTTAATAATGGTTCGAGAGGAATAAGTAAGAAATTAAAAAGGCAAGGAGATGCAACTCTCCCTCGTGTCATGATGTGTGCTGGAAAATATTACATGCAATTATATTAGTTTTGATGTTGGGCATGGGGGTACGAAAAAGTGCTATGACACTTTTAATGTAGGATTTATCCAATTAAACATTTTGTAACATTACCTTTAGAAAAGGTCATGATATCCCATCAAACACTCTCTGAGTCTAAAGTAATGGCAGCCTTACATAAAGTAACATTATTTATAATAATATGGCGAATAACTCAGTCTTACCACTAGACACACTTTCTCCCATAAAGCTTGTTTCAGATGGACAGCCCAAGGAAGGCAGCATAGGCACCAATTTGTTCAAATGTATGTTGGTATAGGTCTCCCACTCTGAATCAGAATTAGGAAGTGAATTAGGGCGACAGTTTGCAGCAGGGGTCCGCCCTTCCCTTCCTCGGGGATTAGGACAATGGGAGCTTCCGAACACGGATTGATAGAGAGAGAGATTAAATAGATAAATAGATAGATAAAGCCCGGGGGGTTGCTTATCAGGAGGAAGTCAAAATGGTGGAAATGAAATTAGGCGACGTGTCCGTTAATGCTTAAGACTCATCAAATCAAGTTTTCTCAGGTTAATAGTCTCATCTATAAGAGAGGGACAGACACTATTGCATGTATTCATTTATAAAGTAACAGTGCATAAAAACTAAGATTCAAAAGCAGTACGAGAGATAGAAGCACAATTTACAGATCATTCTGTCCTTGTATTAATGAAAAACAACAGAATTGGGTACAGATTATCACACTCCTCAAAAATGGAACATAATCTTTTATTGGCCAGGAGCACAAATAATAAATGCAGTTACGCCAGACAGTGCAACAGCACCTGAGAAAGGCATCAGGTAACATCTAAATTCAAATATCAAAATATAAAACTTGAATTCTGCTAGGTCGATCCAGCCCTCCATTAGTCAATATATTTAGCGTTATTAAATCACGTAATATTAACATATGTAAGGTTTACATGGCTAAAAAATGGTCAAACTGTGGGGAAAACCACTATATCAAAACCACATATTAGTACTATTGATATTATTATAAAGCAGACACAACTAAAAATAACATTTAAGGCAAAGCAAGAATAGTTTGAACCAGTACTGCAAGGATGTCAGAAATAAACACAGAAGATGCTGAAATTAAGTAATTACAGAACACGACAGAAGCACATGGACTGGGCAAATATTACTGGAATTTAAGAAGCCTTACAAGGGCAGGTTCACATTACAAACCAGAAAAAATACATCTCTACTCAGATAGGTCAAACATCAAAAATGCAAATATGTTCTAACATGAATACATTAGTTTTCGTGTATATCATTAGAGAGAAGTTCAGAACCAGTCATACAATATAAAAAGTTAGTAGACTAGAAACATTTTTCGGGTCACAGAAGCAACTTCTCAAGCTCTATCATCAATAGACTCATAATTGGTTGATGTATTTGCTTCAAAATCCTGCAAAGATAGTACAATGTTGATAGGCAGATTATTTAGGGAAATGAGAAACATGAATGGAAGATACATCAAAGTCAACTGAAAAACAAGATGATAGACGCCTAACACGACAGAGATCCAAGTGAGTAAGAAAGTGGGTAGATGCTCCGAGCTACTAACACAGGCAGCTATGGTTTGGAAAATGATAGTCAACGTAACAAAATGGAAGATGTTCCGTTACAACTAAAGCACTATCAACATATTCAAGTGCGATAAAACTACACCGGCGTAAGGGTTGAAACAACAAATAAAGTGCTTTGAAAATCACTGCCTCAAGATGTAAACGGTGTCTGCAGAACACATCTCGTCCAAGCTACGTATGTACGGTGTAAAGGGTATCATATACGTTAAAGACTTACGAAAGGAAAGAAGGTTTTAGCAGGCCGGAAAGCTGAATGAGCAGATATGTCTCAGGAGCAAAGATATGTGCATGGCCCTTTCTTAACAAAAAAAAAATGTCGAGCCACCTACTAAACATTCCAATCTGCTTGGCACTATGAAGCGCACAAGTTGTCAGGGGAGCTGCAGATTTTAGGCTACTAAGTCTATGAGGTATGACTTGTGACCGGATTGTGCTGTGCTACAAGATGTGTACTCAATGAAGATTGCTAGTTGTGCATCTCTTATGGACAGACCTATGTTGAGCCATGTGTCCTGCATTCTCCATCCCTCATGTTTTTCCACCCAATGACTGTGTTCTGTAAATCAATGCCTCTGCTACCTATGGCTTGAGGCATTCATGCTTGTTAGCCGTTGGTAACTGTATACAGAATGGCGGAGCGAACCGCCTCATTCAAACATTCACCTCAGACAGAACACCACACCACATTGGACAGTTCGAATACCCAACACCTGACACACATACACACACCAGATACACCTACTCCCTGCAGTATATAACCCACCCCCACACAACCCACAATCCTAAGCAAGAAAAATGACATTCATTGACACCAAGGAGCCACAACCTAACGAATAAGCACTTGTACACCACAGGCACATTTACACTTCACACTCCGCACACAACTGCACGAACACCACAATACACAACCAACCAACCAACCATCACACACAAACACCCCCACCCCACCAAGCACCCTACACTGCACCCTTACACACATAACACCCATCCACAACACAAAACAAAACAGAGTTCCCCTTCCGTGGCAGGGTACCTCCCTGGTGTCAAAAGCCAGGGAAGGTTAGGATAGCCAGAGTCACTTGTGAGCATAAAGGTAGGACCCGTCACAATACAGGTACAGCCACAGGGGAGAATGTGATGACAGGTGCCATAACAGAGACATACATCCAAATGCATACACACCAATGAGCCAAGCCCTCTCTGTGTAGCCGTGCCATCATGTGCAGGACATTGCTGTTCCTCAGAATGTAGAAGTCATGCACAGATCCTGGCAACTTGGCTGACACCTGTGCGATGTACTGGTCTACTAAACATACCACCTGGACATTGGTAATTTTTCCTGTACACCTGTTCATTGGCACTGAGGGACCAAGGCTATATGGTTGCCATCTATGGCCCCTATCACATGAGGGATATGTCCCACATCATAGAAGTCCGCCTCCACATAGGCCAAATCTCCACGTTGAGGGAACCTGATGTAGCTGCCGAGGCATTTCCATAAAGCACACAGTACCTCCTTCAACATAAGACTGAACATGGCTGTGACATCCCTGCTGTCAAGCCCACTGTATTCTGAAAGGACTCAATGGCAAAAAAGTGTAGAACTGACAGGACTTGTACTGTGGGAGGGATGGCACAGGGATTCCATGTGGCAGGTAAGACATCAGGCTCCAACTGGCCATTTAGATCCGAGATGGTCTGACGATTGAGACAATAGGTCTGGATGATATGCCTGTTCTCCAGGGTTGCAAGGTCAACTAGTGGTCGGTACACAGGTGCATGTCTCAATCTCCTCATGGCAGGGTTTCTAAGATAGAGAGAAGAAAATGTACTGAGTGATGATGTAAGCAGTACATGTCATCATCGCACACACAGAACACTGTAGATATGCGTCGCACTGCTGACACATACCATTTTGGACAAACTTAAGTGTCACAGTGATATGCAAGTCACATGTATTGGCTAAACTATGAATAAACTATGATAAACTATAATGGCACAACACAGGCCTATTCGGCATTTTGCGTGCAAATGTGCATGACACTTATTTAGGGACTGCAAGGCATATGTGCATGAAATGGCATTTGCCTGGCCTGTTGCACTGGAAGATGGCGTATCTTGTCATTGTGGTAGGCGTTCCCAACTGCTGTGTAACTTTTCATTGGATAGCATCGCTGCCTATTGGGGATTGAGGTCAATGTCGATCATCGCCGGCGGTGACGTTCCTGTACGTGGCGGCCGTGACCGTCATTTTCTGCAGCCTTGCTCACTTGATGCCTGACTCTCCTGCAGGCAAGAGCTCTACAAGCTGAGTTGCTGTGTCCTGTCTCTGGGAGCCACAATGCCACATCCTGCAGGTGATAGGGCCCCATCCTTCACCAGGAGGAGCTGGATGAGCTTTTGGACAGGGTCCTGCCACTGTATGTACAGCTGTATGGGGCACCAGAGGAACAGGTGAGCCCAAAGCCATTGTCATGTGTGATAGGGGTGTGTGTGATGGTGTAAGGGCTGAGTGTACTGGGGAGGGAGTACATGCAAGCAGAAGGCATGGAGTAGAGGCGTGTGAGCAGAGAGGAAGGCTATGTGTGGGCGCTTGGTGAGTCAGATGTGTATTGTCCACTGCTTTCTCCTTCTGACTGTGTCATCCATGCAGGTGAACGCCCATCAGAAAAAAGGGATCTGGCGTGCCATCGCCAAGCAAGTGCAGACCATGTGGGTCCACAGCCGGCTGAGCACCCACTGTAGAAAGTGGGGGGAGGACCCGAGATGCTGGGCCCGGAAGGGACGTGGAGGCCCAGCTGGGGATGTCCTCCCAACGAGGGAGGGGTGCCCATCGGACCCTGACTTCCCTAATGGCATGCATTTTGGCAGTAGCTTACCCTGAGGTGGATTGGCATTTGAGGGCAGCACAGCAGCCACAAGGGGGTGAGTACAGACTGGATCCTGGCACTTGTTTGGGCTTAAAAGGGATATTGTGCCTCACTTCAGGCAAAGTGACATTGTTGTAATGACATCCTGTGTATCGTATTTTGGAAATGGGTATTATGCACCCTGGCTGAGTATAGATAGTAGATGTGTTGCTATGCTTACTGTAAGTGGTTGTACATCTCCCATTTAAATAACTCTCCATGTCTGGAATGTGGAGACGCCCATATGACATTGCAACATGTGTGAGACCATCCTACCTATGCAAAGGATGTCTGTATTAGCATCACCCTAAGCGCTGAGTATCACCAGCTCCATTCAACTGCATTAGTCGCTCTGAGGTGTCAGTCCACTCCCATCTGTGTAGCATACCTATATATACTACTGTGTGGCTCTAGCTTTCTCACAGGGACTGAGCACATCATGTACTGGGAATGTTTTTGACTGATTGTGGGCCTACCATTTAAGTTCCACTACAGATATGGCCTTCATGTGACAGGATCATTGATTTGATAGTTGAATTGTAATATATAGGTAAAATGCTGACTGTAGGGTATGTGAAGTTAGGCTCACTGGGAAACTGATACATGTACAATTGATGAGGTCTGGTTGCAGACATTATGCATTCCGATGTGCAATACTTGAGGGGAAGTCACTGTTATACCAATGGAATGGCTACTAGGAGTTTTAGCTGCCTTGACAGGCCTTGTATATGTCAGCATAGTAAGACAATGACAATGGCTTAGCAATTGATATGCTACATTGCAGAGGTACTGCCTACAACATGTCCTAATGGTAAGTTGGGGGCACATGTGATGGGTTGGGACTTTTCTGCTTGCCTTGGCCAAGCTGCAGTGGCAGATTAGGAGAAGCTGGGCTATTGCATGTCACAAGGCATGGAGATGTGATTCTAATATTGCAGTTATTCTCCCCTGGCTGTCTTTTGTAGTAATAGGATGTGTAAGTGGTGTACAGGCAGTGGTGTTGGTCCGTTTGTGCCTAATGCATCCTGACATTTACCTGAGATGTGGGCTGTCTGACCTCTGTGACAGGTATTGTCATTTCTGGAATGGTGTTTGAGTGTGGAGTTGTCACGCAGTCTGGCAGCTGTGACTGCAAGTGTGGTTGCATTGTAAGTGGACCATTTTGTAGTATGTGTGTTTCTGAAGTATATCTGGTGTGACACTGCACTCAGTGATTGAGTATGGATGTGTCATATGTGCTAAATGGGACTTATTAGATGCACTTAGCAATATGATCAGTTGTGATATATATGGGTTTGATGTCTGCTAATCTGACTGTATGAGTGGGTCAGACTATTCTAATGGCTATACCACAGACTCTCATTTTACACATCAGATGGCAACTGTTTGGATGTAATGGCCAAATCAGTGTTGATTTCGATATTGGCATCACTGTACAGAGTGTTTGGTCTGGCATGTAATATGACAGGCAGGTGCAGTGTGGTTTGTGAGTGGAGTTGTCTTCAATGTTATGGATATGTTACAGAGGGCATGGTCTGACCATGTGTTGTTACAGGAGTGGCCAGAAGTGTTTGTTTCAGTCAGCTGGACATCCAGTGGCTGATAGGGGCATGGAAAGGTATGATGTGGATTCAGGCATACTATTGATAGGGCATCCAGGGCATGCTGTGCCAGCAGAAATGGCTTTGATAGTCATCATGTGGATGACTCCAGTTGTGCTGTCCTACTTAGGTATTGATGTAGGAGTGAGGGTTGCAATACAGGTGTGGGTAGTATGGACATGTTGTGGGTAATGTATAATGGCACCTGCGATGGCCTAGCCAGGATAAGTATTGTCACAGAAGTGCTTGTTAACCTGTGTATAAGAGCTATATGTTAATCCATTTCCCACCCCTATCTATCTCTCTCCTTTTCTCTGCCTCCCTCTCTCTCTATTTGTTTGCATCAGCATCGTCAGGAGAAGGGGAAGGGGCACAGGTGAGTGGGGAAGCAGCAGCCCACGGGACCCATGAAGCTGGAACCAGCTAGGCCGAGGGACCCAATGGGACGGAAGGTGAGAGTAGTGCCATGAGGGAGACCAGATCTACCACCTCTTCTTCGAAATTCTCCTCCAGTGAACACTCCCTGGCAGTGGCTGACCCATCTGGTACCACCACAGCACCATCACTGTCCGCCACCCCCCCTTACTAGCACAGCCCTTCCTGTTGCTCCCCACCCAATTGCCCGTGCACGCTCACCCAGGAGGGTGGGCATCTCCTTCGCCACAGGCACCTCTGCCCCTGCTGCCCCAGTCAGCCCAGCTGCCCTCAGTGAGGAGGCTATTGTCCACCATTGTGAATTCCATCCAGGGACTGGCAGCTCAAGTCCAACAGAGCAGTGCATTCCTGGAAGGCATTCACAGGGCCCTGGCTGGCCTCCAGAGATCCTTTCAGACTCTGACCTCCTCCCTGATGGCAGCCAGTGTCCCTTTGTCTACTGCCCCCCACTACACCTACCTCTTCCCAATGCCAAACCCTTCTCCACAAACCCATCCAAAGCACACCCACACACACATACAACCGGCATACACACAAATAACACCCCCTGCAGACACAACAACATCCACTACCTACACTGACTCCCCCACTACCTCCTCCACACACTACACCTGGCACACCTGCAGCCACCACACCATCATTTGCAGATCCAGCCACAACACCTGTCGCACCCACAGTCACCACAATATCTGACCCTCCGACACCCACCCCAGTCACCACATCTGCACCCACTACAACCACTGATGCCCCCACATCCAGCATGGCATCTCCCTGCACCTCCTGCCCCCTCCTCCCAAGACACCTTAACGCCTGCACTTACCCACCCAACAGACACCCAGCACCCACAAGCATTTCATGCACACACTTGCACCCAAAACATCCAAACAGACATCTTACTACTGCTCCCTCTCACTCCACTCCTAAACCCTTTTGACCCACCCATGTGTCAAAAAACATTTCCTCTTGGAGTTTTCCTTGTTCCCTACTCCTCTCCCACACTGTGATACCCCCAAGAGTTCTTCCTCCCTCCCCAAGTCTTCCCCTGCCCCCCTGCTAGTCCCCATGCCCGTCCTCTGCAAAGAAGTCTACTCCTCCCAAACCCAAGCCGAAGGACCACCCCACACAAACCCAGACCCAAGGACCCTTCTCCCAAACCCAAGCCCAACCCCTTCCCCCAGGGCCCCACGCCCAATCCCTGAGGTGCCTGCCCCCTTGATGCCCCTACCATGTGGACTGGCCATTGGCATTTTATTTGTACATAGTTTTATATGATATTTTATTATTTATTATTACATCAGGACCAACATGTTGGATTCGATGTTGACATACTTGTCCTGCCTTTATTTCTACATGGCAGTTTGGTGTTTGTGGACTTTGGTTTGTGCTTGTGTGATGTGTGTGTCTGTTGGTTGTGCCAGCTGTTGTGCCTGGGCTGCATGCGTGGGTGTGGCCCTGCCATTTGTCCTGCTGTCATTGCTGTGTAATGTGTGTTAGATATGCTTGTGTTGTTATATGCATGTATGTAGCTGAATTGTGTATTATTTGCGTAGAGATGTGTAATGGTGCTGTTGTGTACCCTTGTATTGTTGTTGTGTGTGTGTTGTGTGTGGTGCTAGCATGTTGAAACGCCTGCTTCGTTGTATGCCAGTGTGAATGTGTTACTTGGTTATCTGGTTTTGTTACATGTTGCTGTCAGTATGTGTAGTCATGTGGAGGTGTGCAATGACATTGCTTGGCGTAGCGGGGTGTAGTTGCAGTTGTGTTGTCACTGTGTGTATCAGTGCTGTTGTGGATGGTTGTGTGAGACAGTGGCGGTGCTGTGTGTGCGTGTTGGTGTGTGTATGGCATGTGTGTGTTCGTGGTGGTGTGTGTATTATGGGTGTGCGTGTGTGTATAGGTTGATGTATGTGCATACGGGTGTGTGGTTACATGTGTGTGTCGCAGTCGCATGCCGTCCCGGATGTGTACTTTGTGTGTGCGTGTGTAGTTTGGGTTTACCCGCCAGCAGGAGGTAGGTGTGTGTACTCACGGTTGTTGTCTTCGTCGCCGTTGTTGGTTCCGGAGTCGTTGTACGAGCAGGAGCAGTGGGAGGACTTTCAGTTTAGGTTCCATGGCAGCTCCAGTCAGGTATGTGTTCCTGAAGGGGAGTGTCTCCTTTCAGAGTTGGTTTCCACCAGGGTTTTAGTGGTGATGCAACGGCGTCAGAAACCCTGGCGGTGTGCAGCCTCGTAATATCTCCAGTGGAAACATGGTCCCCCCCTCCCCCCCCAGGCCTGAAGGTGCCTACCACCGTCTGTGGCGACATGTCTGCACTGACAGTTGTTTGGCTGTGTTCTATTAGGATGATCGCCATGCTCATAATTTGGCGGTCTTCACTGGCGACCGCTGCCGCCAACATGGTGGTCCTGGGACTGCCAAAGTCATAATGACCCCCTAAAATATTGAGGTCTTCCCTGTAGGAAGCTGGCTTGGTGTGTGGTGGGTACCAGAGGTACTTACATCTTATACCAGGTCCAGGTATCCCCTATTAGTGTAGTGTAGGCAGTGTCTTGAAGCCAGGCTCTCTAAAGGTAGCTGTGAATGAGCAGCCAAGGCTTATCTAGGAGACATGAAAAGCTCATACAATATCACTGTTGTCACACACAGCACTTGCACACATGAAAGAAAACCCTCAGTTTTACAAAAATAAAAGGTACTTTATTACAGTAACACAATACCAAAAATACTATTGGGGCAATAATACCTTAGAAGGTAAGTAAACACAATATATATACATGCAATTAGAGATAGGCATAAGAAATAGTTAGACCGTGTAAAACAGTGAAGAACGATGCAAAAATACTATAGGCAATAGTGTCCCCAAGGGAAGCCCAAACCATTCACTAAAAAATATGGAGCTCCCACCCAGGTAAGTGTATAGGGTAGATGGGAGCTGGGGGTACCAGAAAACTACAGAGGTAAGTACCACAACCACCTCCTCCCTCGCACCCCCCCCCCCAGCGACCAGGAAGGAAGGAGCAAATCAGAGGATTTTCCCCAAACCACCCACAAAGAAGAAAAGGAAGAAAAGAAGACACCCAGACAAGCCTGCAAGAAACCAGCGGTGGATTCCTGGAGGAGAAGACCTGTGGTGAGAGGGGACCAAGGCCAGAAAGCACAACAGAGTCCAATGGGGGCAGGCGTCCTACCGACCACATTGAAATGCATGAGTTTGTCGAGGGTGAAGAAGAACAGGTCAGCACTGCAGCACAGGAGCAAGAGAAGAGTTCTCGATAGACGCAGAAGGTGCCCCACGCTGGAAGGAATACTGAAGAAGGGATTCGACCAACACGCCTTGGCAAAGGCAAACTCACAATTGGTGGAGAAGAGGTGCTGCCAGGGACCATCAAGTCCCAGGAAAACTCAACCCAGGTGGGGGGGGGGTAGGGGGGGGGGGGTGGGGAGTCACAGGGAACCTCAGTGTCTCAGAGAGTCCACAGGAGCAGAAACAGCACCCACAGGAGTTCCACAGGATGAGGACACAGGAGGCGCAAGAAGGAACCCACGCAGCACTACAAAAGAGGATCCCATGCTGCAGGAGAACCACACAGGAGGCTGGGATTTGCAGGAAGGAGTGCTGGGGCATGGAGCCTCACGTCGCCTGGAGATCCCTTGGAGGAGACTCAAACAAGCCGTGGCAGCTGCAAAGGACGCGGTGCACAGGGGTACCGTCTTGCGTGGGAAGGCAAGGGCTTACCTCCACCCAAGTGGGACAGATGGTAGAGAGGACCATCGGGGCCACTCCAGACCACCACAGGTGATTCAAGATCCACGCAGCCAGTCATTGCTTGCTGTAGGTGCCTGCGATTGCAGGGGAGTGACTCCTTCACTCCAAGGGAGATTCCTTCTTCTTCTTGTGCAGGCGGAAGAGTTGCAGTCTTCTAAGGATGCACAGCGAGAAAACTGTTTCAGAAGAGTCTTCCTCGTGTATCTGCAGCTTATCAGCTCCTGGAGGGTCCAGTCGCGGTTCCAGTGGCCAGAAGTCGAAGTGAAGGTTACAGAGGAGTCCAGCTGGAATCTTGCAGGCCGAATCTGAGGACCTACCCTAGATGAAGACCCTAAATAGCCCTGAAAGGGGGACTGGTCACCTAACCAAGAAAGCACCTTTCGGAAGGGGGCTCTGAAGTCACCTGCCTGGCCACTCAGATGCTGCCTGAGTTCCCTGCCAACCTTGGAATCAAGATGGCAGAACACAGGGACCCTCTGGAGGAGCTCAGAGCACCACCCCTGGGGTGGTGATTGACAGGGAAGAGGTCACTCCTCTTTCCATTGTCCAGTTTCGCACCAGAGCAGGGACTATGGTCCCTGAACCAGTGTGGATTAGTTTACACAGGAGGGCATCAAATGTGCCCTTCAAAGCAAAACCAGTGGCTTGGGAGGCTACCCCTCCCAAGCCAGTCACACCTATTTCCAAAGGGAGAGAGTGTAACACCCCTGTCCCAAAGGAAACCTTTTGTTCTGCCCTCCTGGGCTTCAGTAGATCAAGCAGCAAAAGGGCAGAAACCTGTCTGCGGGGTGGCAGCAGCTGAGGCTGCCCAGAAAACCCTGGAAGACTGGTGGTAGCAATGCTGGGGATCCTCTAAGGAGCCCCCAGAGTGCATGCAGTCATACAACCAATACTTGTAAAAGTCTTGGGGTATGATTTCAACCTGTGTGATACCAAACATGCCTAGGTTCGGAGTTACCATTATGTAGCTGGACAGAGGTAGTGACTTATGTCCAGCACATGCATAAAATGGCATCCCCGCACTCACAAAGTCTAGTAAAATGGAGCTGGAGTTCGTGGGGGCACCTCTGCTAGTGCATGGGTGCCCTCACACACAGGTACTTGCCCCCTGCCCTCTGGGCTAGAAGGGCCTGCAATTGGGGCGACTTACAGTGACCAGGTGGTGAAAGGCTGCAATGGCAGGCCTACAAAACAATGTGCATGGGCTCCCTATGGGTGGCATAACACTTGCTGCAGCCCATAGGGATCCCCTGGTACTCCAAAGCCCTGGGTACCTAGGTACCACATACTAGGGACATACCAGTATGCCAAATGTGGAGTGGAAAAGGTTCTAGCAACCAGGGAGAAAGCACAATCACTGGTGTCCTGTTTAGCAGGATCCCAGTGAACAGTCACACACAAAGACAAAAAGGCAGAAAATGGGGGTAACCATGGCAAGAAAGAGGGTACTTTCCAACAGTCCCATAGTCGTATACCCAGATAAAGAACCACGATTTTTTTGTTTAACCAAATTTATTGATTTCTTACCTATAGATATAAAGCGTTCACCATTTATAGTAGCCTGCATATATAGCTTAAGCATTTAGCAAATCTTTGTATTTTATCATGGCATACACATGACAGGAGTTGCAAGCTCAATAAAACAACATCCTGACCTTAACTCAACTGATGAGCAAGGAAGCATTAACTTAGCGTTTTCCAAGGTAGTTACAGACAAGCACTTTAGTATTGTACTGATTAGTTATACATGATATTGATCCACAACGTTATCACCAGTACACAACAGAGAGAATATATTTGCATCCCTGTTTAAGATATCTCTATGATGTAGCTTAGGCAACACATAAGTTTCAGTGTGCATTCTCTCCGACCCATACACTATAAGGCATTGCCCCCCTGAGCGACGGGATCTCATAAATGACTAGCAATCTAGCGGTGGCCTGACCTGCCCTCCCATTGTGGTTATTGTCATTATGCCATTAAAGCTGTATGCGCTCTCTATATGTCTGCAGTTCTTGCATGTAGATGTCCCAACCGCTTGCCATCTGGACCATCCGCAATCCTCTCACTTCTTCCCTCCTTAGTGCCACCAATTCAGCTCTACCCCATTTAAAGACCATTGCGCACCAATGGGAAAGGGTCAGAAACACAGGAGACTTCTAATTCATAGCAATGGCTCGCCTACCAATGCCTAACGCCAAATCAATGAAACGATTAGTTACTATGGCTTTTTGGGGACAGCGGTATAAGCCTAGCAAGGCACTTTCAACTGTGTATAAATCAGCATGGTCAGTTAGTTTAGCAAGGGTTTTCGTAACTGGGAGCCAGAAACTGCTCGATTCTTGGTAGGACCAAAACATATGTATCATGTCAGCACCCAGATTGCATCATCAGGGGCACTCCGGAGGGGAACCAAATATTTTGTGCAACATTGCTGGTGTGAGATATGCTCTATGTAGTACATTATACTGTATGTACTGGAATTTGGCGTTTCATGACACCTTTTTGTGATATGTCAGCATCCACTGCCATTCCTTATCCACTAATTCCCCAACTACGTCCTGCTCCCAGTGGTCTCAAACCGTGTGTGCTAACGCTCTAACAACTATGTGACTGGATGCCTGCCACCGCCTAAAACATGTAGAGTGTTTCCTAGAGGGTGAGGGTCTAGTTCCAGTTCCGTTATCTGCCAAAGGTCTGCTAGGATAGCGCGTATGCCCCATCTATGTGTAAATGGTCAAAGGATTACAATACCTTATCTCGGAATAACGATGCCACTGTGGCAATTCCTGCTGCTTCCAAGCACCGTAAACCTCTTTGTCCCAGAAGTGCTCGAAGCAGCTGAAAGGCAGATAATTTAATTTTCAGGGAATATTGTGGAAGCGAGGGCATGAGCAATGCACCGCGCTTATAGCTGTTATCAAGAGACGGGAAGAAATTCGCAATGCGTCGCCAGTGGTGCCCTGCCCTAGTTCTTCCAGTAGCTGACCTGCCAACCATCGTGCGGGCCACTCTAGCTGTGCTGCAAGATTATAGTGTTCAAAGTTAGGAGCACTAAGCCCTCCCCTCTCAATAGGGAGCTGCAGTTTGCGCAATGCTACCCTACGCCTGCCCTTGTTCCAAAGAAATGTGCCCACTGGAGAGTGAAGCATGAGGAAGATCCTTCAAGGGACCATCAATAGAGGTTATGAAAGAAGTACAGCAAGCGCAGGAGTATAACCATTTTGGACAGCATAATTCTACCCTGAACTGTAAGAACGAGCGTGTTCCAGAAAGCCATATGAAAGCATACAGCAGTGTTGGCCCGCATAAGATTACGGTCTATTAAGTCCGAGGCAGAATGGTAAATGTGTATGAATAGGTAACAGAAAGAAGCAGTCTCCCACTGGACCTCTTGCAAGTCTGCTTATAACCGCTGTGGTGGACATTGCGAATGAAGGGGATACAGACAGGATTTAGACCAAATAACTCCCAGACCTGAAGCAGCTTTGAATTAAGGTTAGATTTCAGTTATGGCAGTTATGCCCTTCCAGATATCACAAATGTAAATCAGTACATCATCTGCATACAGGGAAGCAGTATGTAGGGTTCCGTCAAGAGGAATTCCCCACTCTCTGCCCTGCTGCCGCATTTTCTGAACCAATGGCTCCATGGCTAAAGCAAACAGCAAGGGGGACAAAAGACACCCCTACCGCATGCCACTCCTCACCGGGAAGGAAGGAGAGATGCTCTGTCCCACTCTCACTCGAGCAATGGGATCAGCATACAGGAGAAGGATAAGGCATTGTATATAGCCTGTAATGCCAAAAGCTGTGAGAGTGGAAAACATATATTCCCAGTTTAGCGTATCAAATGCTTTCTCGAGGTCCAAGACCAGGCATGCAGCGTGTGGCCATTGGGCTGGCACCTGTTCCATAACTCTATGCAGTCTGCGGATATTAAGTGTCATGGATCTAACCGGTACAAAACCATTGTGGTCTATGTGTAACAGTTGGGCAGTTGACGCAGCAACATGAAGGCAATAATTTTACATAAGATCTTGTAATCTGTACCTAGCATTGAGAGGGGGTGGTATGAAGCCATCTCCTGTTGATCCCTGCCCGGTTTAGGGAGGAAAACAAGTAAGGACTCTCTCATGCATGGGGGAAGTCTACCCTGCAGCAATGCAGCACAATAAACTTCTAGCAACTTAGGAGCCAAGATTGGCAAATAAATTTTATAAAATTCGACGGGGTACCCATCTAACCTCAGGGTCTTACCTGTCGCTAGCACCTTTTCAGCCTCATTTATGTCATTCGTCGTGAGGGGGTAATTAAGGGCCTCTAAAGTAGAAGAAGGTAGCACCAGCAATGTGAAGAGCATTTATTTCCAGAGTTCTATCTAGTGCTGAAATGCCATAGAGAACACGGTAATAGGCAATAAAGGCCTCATGTATATCTGCTTGGTTAGTTATTAAGCAAGTGGGGGACATCCTAATTGGCGTGATGGGGGACACTGGGTCTGAGCTACGCAATAACCATGCCAACAAGTGGCCTGATTTGTTCCCTTCTGCATGCATCCGGCCTGGTAGGCTTTAAGGTCCAGGCAACGGAGCTGCTCAACTAATCGGGCATGTGTCTCGGAAGCGCCAGTAAACTGGTGGTTTCCCCCTGGGCCTGTATGTTGTGGGAGTTCCACCTCCCGCAGTTTGTTTTCCCATCATGTTAACTCCTTATGTATTGCTGCTCGAGCACCTACCACTACGCAAATGCAGTGTCCATGCACCACTGCTTTCAATGCCTCCCATTTAACCAGATGAGAGGTAGCAGTGCCCCAGTTATCTGCCAGATAGTGTCTCAAAGTCTCTTGTGTGGCCTCCCCTACCCCTTGGTCTTCCAGCGTAGCAGGTTACAACCTCAATGTGGGCACTGGAGGACTCAGGGGCCCCCAACGGAATTTAACAAGCAAGGGGTTGTGGTCAAAAAACGTTTTCCCCAGATATTCTGCAGTAATGGCCAGGGACTGCAATGGGGCCTGGTAAAACATATAGGGGGTTATTACAACTTTGGAGGAGGTGTTAATCTGTCCCAAAAGTGACAGTAAAGTGACGGCTATACCACCAGCCGTATTACGAGACAATTATATCCTATGGAACTCGTAATACAGCTGGTGGTATATCCGTCACTTTACCGTCACTTTTGGGACGGATTAACACCTCCTCCAAAGTTGTAATAACCCCCATAGTGTTGTCGAGAATGTAAATCATGTGGCGTGGAGTATTATGAAAACTCTCTGTCTTTTGGGTGCAGTGTGCGCCAGCAGCCATGTAGTGCTCACATCTGTACCCACTGAGAGAAGTGTGCAGCTGCGGACACCACAGGTGATGTAGGCAATGGGGGACATGACCCATGTAGAGAACCAGGATTAATCAAGAAAAAACGTTCTTGAGGGGAGAGAAGTACTGCAATAACAGACGTTTAGTTATGTAAACAGTTTGAAGATCACAAACCCTTTTAGTTCAAATAAGTCTCCAGGTAGTACATTGAGATTTTTCATAACACTTCTCAAATAAACACAATCTGGCTTTTAACTCAAGATGCCATCATTTTTCTGGTGAAACAAAACTTTATGCTGGTGGAGCGCAACCTAATTTTTTGTATGTCACAAATACAGTGGCATCTTCTCATTATAAAATATGCTATATATAAATATTTTCCCCCCTCCCGCTTACTATTAAAATTAGCCCCAGGGAGGTGGTGGCCTCCAGGGCATTTTTATGCCCTTGGAGGGGCCCCATGACACCCCCTCCATTTTTATTTTTTGTAATTAAATCCTGCATGCCCCAGGGACCTGGCACACCCAGGGGCTACAATTAAAACAAGGGCAAGAGGACACGCTTGTTTTTTTCCCCCTGCAAAATCGCAGCCAATTTAAAAAAAAAAAAACACTTTTTTGGTCCTGCTGGGGTCCCCTCTGGGACACAGAGACCAAGGCTAGGGGTTCTGGGTATTCTTAACCTGCTCCCTTTTATTTTGTTCAGTTTTTTTGTGGGACTCGACTGAAGTAGAGTCCCAAGATGGCTGTTAACACTTCCTGGTTAAAGTGTTGGCAGTCAATCAGAGCTTTGCATGCCTGAACTCGTTATTCTTCGTGAAGTCGTCACAAAGGAACCACAGCCCTACAAATAACAATTTGGATTTCCTTAAATTTCTCAACAATTACTGAACAGAGTTACACCAAATAACAAAAAACACAATCTGCAACACAAAATCTAGCTTTCTTCCAAATTTGGTGTCATTCCGTCCAGCGTTTCAGGCTGTAGTTGTTTTCAAAACTCCTATGGGAATTAACATTAGAAACAAACTTTTTTTGATTCTCCCTTCTTTTTCCTCTGCCCAGCTTGATGGATCATCCAAAAACTTTCCATGTGCAAGAAGAATTACTGGCACAGTTTTTTTGGGGAAAATTTTGTGAAGAGCTGTCAAACAGCGCCAAAGATATAGGCAAGGAAAAATGCTTTTCCTATGGTCCTAACTATAACTACCTACTGACGACCACCAGTAGGACATAAGTATATAGAGGTGGTAGGCAGGAAGAGTGAATTCAGAGGACAGTGAAGTGCAGAGTAGTTTAAGCATAGTAACCAAGGAGGCATAAACACCTTCATAAAAAAGAGCCAACATGTTTAGTAGACCACGAGTATGAGATCTGGGTATAAGGAATGCCTTAAACAAAATACAGTTATTGCATGCAGTGTACAGCAAACAGTTAGGCTTTGAACTGAGGAGAGAAGCAAGAGATTTGAAGTTAAGGAGAGAGAAATTAAGTTCAGACCAAGGCTAGCCTTATAGCTTTGAGATTATGGAGTTTTTCTAGAAAAAAAATTATTGATTAGGATAACTTGGATGAGGTGAACTCAGGCATTTGTACATCACAGGTAATCCCACCTTTTTATTACTTTTTAAATCATGAGATAAAGACTCTTAATTAAATAACAAATGTTATAACCTAACCCTATTGAAAATTACTCTGTGAATAATAAGAGTAACCAAACACAGTTCAGAGGTATTCTTCACTTGGAACTTCCTTAGCTTTAGGAACATACGACATGTTATTCTCATATCAACCACTGCGAACCAAAAGTAGTTGGTCTATAATCAAATCAGTTCTGGTTACCTTAGAGACCCCCAGCAGTCATGAGTTTATTGGGTTGCACTGCTGTAGCAAGAAAGCAGTCTCTCTAACTAAGTTTCTAAGCATGTGCATTAAAAGTATGCCCACTGCAGGGGATAGGAAGGGGATAAATTGAGATTGATGAAAACAGAGGTAGACACACGTTTTCTTCCCTGGATATTTTGGCCATAAAGCTTTGGAAACAGGCATAAGGAAATCACAAGCACAGGAGAATTGTAGCTTTCCCTGACTTGCCAAAGATGTTGTACACCTTAGTGGAAACCCTGTCTTTACATAGTAGAGTGGCAAGGGTGGTCCTACAAGCACACAGTTCACCACACTTGTCAAATACATTTTAAACGCCGCTCAATAGGAAGTCAATCTGGGAGGAATTCCTAAACTAAAAGCAGTAGGACCGTGCCAATATTTTGGGGAAATATATATTAGATTTAGTGCAAGAGTACAACCAAGCAGAAAGATGCCACAGAAGGACATACAGCTGAGAGAGAGTAGATATAGTGAGTGAGAGGGTACAGAAAGAGAGAAAGGGCAGAGATGGAAATAAAGCACTGCCTAATGGTTGCATACAAGGTTGATTAGTTTCACTGGAGTGTACTGCAATAGGGTGGGCCTCTTCTTCCTTTCCAGGAGATGCCAGATGACCACCTGAAAAACTGAATGTCTTAGGTAAGTTCTAAACTCTACCATAAAGACACACAGCATTTATTTATCTCATGTACCATGCAGAGAGGGGCGCAATGGGCAAAATAAATCAATGGTTTGGTGCCTATCCACTGGAGCAATTGCCAGCAGTAGAGACTTTTGCACGCATTCCACCCATCACCTTTGTGTTTCTGTGTGATATCCAAAGCGCAATAAGAATGTACAGAAGTGCCACAGAATTCAGGTTGCAGCTCACTGATAAAGCCCAAGGAGGTCTGCGGTCGTTTATCTTCCTAGCTGGATGAAGAGGGGGGTGACCTGGATGCCAGTTCAGTCAGAACTGTTCCTAATAGAATAGGACCAAGGCTAGTTTGCTTATTGCTGGTCTCTGCTTGGAATTACATAGTAGGCAGCAAAGAAATGGGTTGCTGAGACATTTGAAGCCATTACACCTAAATCACCTTCTGTTTTACATGGGGAGAGAGACCTGTGATCACATGCTCTGGTTCTTTATATCTTTGTAAGGTGGTAAAAATAAAATGCTCCCTAATCAAATTTATGAATGGAAGAATCCCCTGGAATATTATATGTGTTAGATGTTATATTCTAACAATGGACACTATCGGCCTGATCTAGAGTTTTGCAGAAGAGTTATTCCCTCACAAACGTGACGGATATCCTGTCCGCAGTAGTATGATTTCCACATGATATTATGGAATTGTAATACTGCGGACAGGATATCTGTCACGTTCGTGGCAGAGTAACCCCATCCGGCAAACTCTAAATCTGGTCCTAGGTCTGCAAGTTTTCTAATGTTGACCAATTTTGTACAATATTCCAGCAAAAAAAACTAACTATAAGCTAGATCTCATTGCACACAATAAAACCTTTTAACCTTTTCACCTTTTTACTTCTATGTAATACAGTAAACATGGATCATTCCTAAATAAATTTGTAGGTCTGCACTCCCAGAGGCTAACTGTTATAATGAGAAAAACACTGTATAATAAGTATGCTGCCTTTTTTGCATCCACCATATGAACACAGCCACTATACAACTGACTCAGTGGTTGCCAGGTCACCCTGAGTGTTCCTAGAATACCCCCAACTCTCCATTCAGTGCATCACTATTAAAGGGCAGGTTACAACCCATCTTCCCCGTTTAACAAATTTTAAATGCTAATATTCTGAGGAACAACAAAGTAGTATGGAATAAAAAAATGCTTACATAAAATTCTAAAGGAAAAGGTGATACAACAAAGAAATAGCAAACAAAACATATGTAAAATGACGAGGAAATTCACAATATCATGACTTCAGTTACATCATAAATTATTACATATGACCATCATGCTAATAGGAAATATAGGGGTTGATAATCAGTCACCAAGTTCATGAATTTCACTTCAGTATGTAATATTGGAGATATGCAGGTGGTTTCCTAAGTCTAGTTTTATCTCAAGGGTTATACCTCATATTTCCTCTCATTTTACCATCAGACTCTAGTGCGTGTGTTTCACTTGACCCTTCTGTATTGCTTATTCCTGTATTGTGATTAAATTTTGACAATCTAGAAATACTCCACACCTCACACCACTTAGCACAACCTCATTTTTCTAGATCTCTATTATGCGTTTGGGCCCAGGAATTTTGTTTCATCCTTCAGGGTCCAGAACGTTTTTTTCCACATAGACCATCTCACCTATCTCACAATTATTTTGCCTCACTACATGCTTTGCATCAAACCTTCTTTTATAATTTTCCTGATACTCCTTGATTTTTGTGAGAAGGTAAACTTCCTCTTCTCTTTCTACAACTCAACCATGTTGCAAAAAGCTTACATACAGCAACTTTGCTTTTGAGCTTCTGAAAAAGAGAAATACCAGTAACACTCCTGGGTGTATTGCGATGTGCCCATAGATTTTCTTACAGAATTCCTTTCAATTACATTTTGGTTTCTACTGCTGTTTGAGCACATGCTCTCACTAAACGGTTCATGCTCTCAACTAGACCATTGACTTGCGGCACATAAAGGGTAGTGCGATGGTGAGGGATAGACAAATCTTCACGGAACTCCACCATTTCTTGAGCGGTGAACTGTACCCCATTGTTTTGTCACAATAGTTTTGGGAATACCTTCACAGGCAAACACATCCCTCAAGAATACTAAAATACTTTTTGTGACAATAGAGCTTACACAGCATGCTGATACCCATTTGGAGGTGTAATCAATTAATATTAATACAAATCTCTCACTGGGTGATAATACATAAAAGGTTCAACCATGTCTAGAGCTAGTTTTGACCATGGCTCTTCAGGGATTTCCACAGGAGATAAGGGAGCTGCTGTGACAGATCTGGATTTATTGGTTCCAGCACAAAGTATACAATCCTTAACAACCTCCTCTACTTGTTTGTCTACCCCTGGCCACCAGTAGAGTTCTCTCACTCTGGCCTTGATTATTTTTCCACACAATTCATTTGGGGGAACCTGCCTATCTCCTCTGTACAAATCTTCCTCAACAATGTTCAGTTAATCACGTACATTCCAAAATGCCCTAGCACCATCTAGTACTTTGCTGTTGACAGGCCAACCTCCAACCTCAAAATCCATCACTTGCTTTTATGTTACATCCTTATCCACTCCAGCATCCCACTCAGATTTGGCATGTGCTGGTTCTTTGACCCATGAAATGGGTGACTCTGGAACAGAAACCACCGTATTAGCCAAAGGCATTCTAGACAAATAGTCAACTGCTACATTTTTCTACCTGGTAAGTATTCTACCCTAAAATTGTAGCCCCAAAGTCATTTATTCTATCTTGTTAACTTAGGAGTTTTCTACATTTCTACAAGTGAATATTTAAACTAGAGATCTGTGGTCAGTTCTCACCCTAAATGGTAACCCCTACAAGAAGGACCTCATGTATGCCAATGTCTCATGCTCTAGCACTGAATTATGTTCCTCTGCTCCTTTGGAAGCTCGTGAGGCAAAGGCTATGACATGTGCTTTCCCTTCAACAACTTGTGAGAGCACTGCACCCAGTCATTCATGCTGGCATCGGTGGTTAAAATGGTTTTCTTTTTGACATCAAAATGTCCTAGAGTTTGCATTTGAGCAATGTCATCTTTCGCCTTATTAACTACTCTTTCACATTCCGGAGACCACCAGAGCTCTGCACCTTTCTTTAGTAATAATCTGAATGGCTATGTTACATTAGCAAAATTGCAAATAAATTCAGACTAATATACTGAACGACCAAGAAACGACCTGACTTGATCTTGGTCAGTGGGTGTTGGTGCATGTAGGATTGCCATCACTCGCTGTCAGAGATTGATAATTACAGTCTTCACATAATTCTCTTACTGCAAACTGTAGGTAAGCAGCTCAGAAATCCAGTTCTTGCATACAGGGTCTGCTGGTGGATACTCAACTCAAGTTGTTGTCGTGTTAGGAGTCAACATGCTGTATAATAAGCATGTTGCCTTTATTGCATCCACCACAGGAACACAGCCCCCTCTGAACCAGCACAATACAACTGACTCAGGGTGCATCACTATTAAAGGGCAGGTTACAACACTAATCTTTGCCCATATTATTGTGTCGGAAACTTGAATGTGGGCCTTTCTAAAATATTCAAAACTCACCTTGTACACTTGTCTATAGACCACATAAGAGCAGAATTAGTGGAAGAATTACTCTGGCTCCCAGTTGCATGCCGCCTTTAATTCTATTTCTTCCTCAAAGTTATTTACCCAACAACACTAATCAATTTAAACCAATGTGGATGACACATACAAAGATCGTAACTGTCCACATGAGGAGGCGTATTGTTTGGACATATACATATCTGATACATACATGGACCAGTTAATCCTGCATACCAAAATTTCAATAGTACACATATCAAAATATAACAAATACAATCAGTCACAGAATGTGCTTTTACTATTTTTATATATATTATTTATAGTATATAGAATGATATATTTAGTGAGATTGTTAACCACATAAATACTGATGCAAACCCAACACAGTGCATTTATGTAAACAAAAAGCCATTGGTTAACTCTTAAACCTGACATCTTTAGTGTGATGTTCCCCTAAACCTTTTTACTTAACTCCTTCAGTTTGCTGATTATTTTTTTTGTGTGGCTTTAGGGAATCTGCACACTTTACCACTGCTAACCAGTGCTAAAGTGCTGGTGTCCCTGGTAAAACTGGCTTACACTTAATAGCCACATTAAATGCACTTATACTTTTTACTACATGCACCCACAGCCTTCAAATTAATTTGAACTACTCAGCCTGCTGGACTCATTGTGCCACACAACCTTCATTTTAAATAAATGTCACCCCAAACGTAGGCCCGTAAGGTTCATAGAGAAGGTGCCTTGTATTTAAAAAGTAGGACGTGTTTTTAAGTTTTAAATGTCCTGGTTTTGAAAAACTCCTAAAGTCGTTTTTCACAAATGTAAGGTCTCTCTCTCCTTTTGAGTACATTTAATAAGTGTTGAACTTTGATTGGGAGCAGATAAGAGATATGCTTTTAGACTTAAATTAATTGTTATTTAAAATCCACTTTAATGGTAAAGTCAGATTTTAAACCACATTTCGGAACATGACACTTTTAGAAAGTTGGTATTTTCTTTACCTAACCATTTGTGCCCTCTGTCAGTATTCTTGGTCAAGTGACTTTGAATGGCTCTGCTTTTGGGGGTTCGTCCATTCCTGCCAGACACTGAGACAAAGGGGGCTGAATGGTTGAGGGCAGAGACGTTCCCTGCCGCACTTACATTTCAAAGGGCTAGCTTCCAACACACACACAATGGAACCTGCCACCCTAGTATTTTTGGTGCCTTGACCGTGGAAGGGAAGAACTTTCCAGAACCAGATGTGCAGGGAGGCGGGTAGTATAGGGAATCCTCCACTTCAAAGGCTAACACCAGGTATAAATATTGGACCTCCAGAGTCACTCTTCAGTACACATCGGGACCAATGGACATTACAGAAGAAGCACTGACTTTGTTCCCCATAGGTCTGCGCCACTTCTACCAGAAAACTGCCCTGCTGCTTGAGGCCAGACTTGTTCCTCAGAGAGCTACAGGTTGTTTGAGGCCTTTCCTGCTCTCTTAGAAGGAAGAATGGACCTGCTCTCTTCATCCCAGGCTAACCTGAGTGGCCCCAAGTGGCTGACCTCCTGGTCTGAGCAACAGGAACACAACAGGCTCCAGAGGCCTCCTTGCAACTGCCCACCTGACCTACTGCAACTGGACATGTCTAAGCCATGCTGTCCTCTGCTGGATTGAGTACCTGATCCCCAAGAGGTGCTTCCTCAGATCCTGGGTCACTGGCTGATACCATAGTGTAGTCCTCTACGAGAAAAGGTGAACTCCTGAACTTTTGGTCTCTTTCTGACCGTGAGCATATATTTGTACCAAGATTCTGCTGCCCATGACGACCACCAATGTGAAGTTCTGGTGAACCTGCTTCTTCGGCCTACAGCGACAGCCAGCAATGACCAGCAACAGGAGATCTACAGTTCACGCTACACCAATGACAGCCCACAGTGACGAACAATGCAAAGCTCCAACTGTCCTAGACCGGTTCTGCGTGCTACTGAAAAAACGGCTCATGACGCCAGGTCTGCTCTTCGAGCTAGAGCGACAACAATCCGCAACACTCTCCCTGCCCAATGCGGAATCCTCTACTGCAAACTGAACACTTGACACCAGACTTCGAGAAGGTAGCTTTCTCAGCAGGACTAATATGGTCCCTGTATCCAGCCAGTGTTCCATTGCAGTCAACCTGAACTTGTGACTTTCCACCTACCTAGTGCAACCAGATGAGTGTGAGTGGCACTTTGTGTTTTTTGGCGCTACATTCACTTAAAGCTCTGGTATAATTTAATTCATTAAAAATGATTAATGCTTGTGAACTGCATAAATACTGAAGCGTTTTCCCCTGCGTGGGTACCTGCCAATAACTACGTCACACATGGTGATGGGTATTACACGTCCTTATTCGCCTGCGTCTAATCACAAACTCAACATTCTAAACCTGCATTCACTTCACTGTGTTCTAACACTTTTTAAGTTTTAAAAACTGTTTTAAGGTCAAGCTTTTCCAATACGGCACGCTAAACAGCTTTCTTGAACGTACTCATGAAATGTTCAACAAGGCTGTTAGTCTGTGGCTAAAGAGGTGTGATCTTCTGATGCTTCAGATTAAGATGATTGAGAAAGTCTCTGAATTCTCAACATTTGAAAGGTTGGCTATTGTCTTTAAGAACACAGGAATACCCCATGTGGCAAAGACACTGTCTAATTTGTCAATGACTCTCTCTTAAGTGATGGATGAGAGATTTTCTATCAACGGAAAACGGGAGTATTAATCAACAATCACCATCAGGTGATGTCCATTGTCAAGAGGATCGAAAAAGTCTCCAGCAATTATTTCCCATCCATGCTTTGGCAACTCTGACATGCTTATGGGGTGTTGAGTGATTTTCAATGACAGGCAGTTCTACAGATGACAGGCCTTCAGCTATCTTTCAACTCTTTCATTGGGGTGAGGAAACCAAACTCAGTCTCTGAGAGCTTGCTTTGTAGCAAAGATTACACTTTGCCCTTCATGGGCCACTTCAATCATTTGTTGTCTCAGACTCTCCAAAATAACAATTCCCAAACCTCTCAGAATAATGCCTTCTTGAGTCACAGACAGTTCATCTTTGACATTCTTGAACTTCTGGTATTCGCTGCCACTGGCAAGAGATCAAGTATGCTAGCTCCAACACATATGTGTAATAAGGTCTTTCAGTTTTAATATGTCACTATCTTGATTCATGGAAGTGATAATCTGCTCCAACGACATGGTAGCTGGTGTGTTTGATTTCACAATTGAGTTTATGTAGGCTTCAGCTGTCTATGAAAGGTACCCTGACACCGTACAGGAGCTCTGGAGAAGTGGTCGTAGGGTTTTGATCTTTCCGTAGACAATGCACAATTGTGTAGTTGTACTCTTGTAATTGTAGACCCCAACATTCAATTCAAGGTGGCATCTTGGTTTTGGATTGCCAAAGATGGTCAACAACGCTTGATGATCTCTCACAAGCGTAAAAAGCTTTCCGTATAAGAAAACGTGGAAATGTTCAAAAGCCCACACCACTGCTAAACTTTCCTTTTCAGGTTGTGAATAAGCACGTTCAGTTTCGGACAAACATTTGCTTGCTTTTGCCACAATATGTCTTCAAGCATTTTGGTGTCCGCTTTGCAAAGATTGTGCCCAAACCAACTGGGCCAGCGTACAAAACAATGTCTGCCTGGAGCTTTGGATCAAATATGCCATTTCAGTAGCGTTCTCAATAGCTTGTTTGATTCTTTTAAAGCTTTGCTCGCATTCACATGACCAAAGAAATTAAACATTCTTTTTCATCAACTCTCTCAATGGAGCAAAGTGGCAAAGTCTTGCATGTATCTAGAATAGTAACTGCCCATGCCAAGGACAGAAGTTAATATGGAAATATCTTGTGCGGCACTTGCAATTGACAATGATTGTACTTTAGTGGGATGAGGTATCATTCTCTCATTAGAAAAGATATAGCCAAAGAACTTTAGCTTTGTTTTATTGAATTCACATTGCTCAGCATTCAAAGTTAAACCTGCATCAACCAGTAAACACGCCTGCTTGACAGCTTTATCGTGTTCCTTCTGTGTAGCTCTAAAAACTAGTATGTTGTCACTATAGTTAAAGCATTCATGACAGGCTGTGTGATACATCAAATAACACATTGAAAAATCTCTGCAGTTGATGACACACCAAAACCTAGGGCCTGGTCTAGAACTCGGCAGACGGGTTACTCCGTCACAATGGTGACAGATATCCCATCCTGCAAAATCTAAATCCCATAGGGTTTAATGGTATTTAGGTTTCAGTGGTGGGATATCCGTCACTGTTGTGACAGAGTAACCAGTCTCCTGAGTTCTAAATCAGGCCTACAGTCTTCTATATCAAAACAGACCAAAATGTGTAACAAAGTTTGTAATGTACCTACAATTTTACAAGTTTCAACTGATGATATCCTTTATTTAAATCAAGGCGTGAGAAGACTTTTGCATGATTCAATTGTGTTATCATGTCAGCAATGTGCAGACCTGGATGTCGTTCTCTTTCAAATGCCTTGTTCGCTTGACAGATATCAGCACAAATGCATACAGCTCCATCACTGTCCTTTTTGGGTAACAACACTATGGGAGAACCCATGGCGTTGCACCAGTAGAACACTCAATGATATCATGTTTAAGTAAGGATTCAATTTCCTTTCTAACAGGTTCTTGTAAATTAAATGTAATTCTTTTGTGTCTCTGTTGCACAGGACAGACATCCTCAATAAAATGTAATTGTACTTTCATTGTCTTAAATTTTCCTAACTTATGAAACAAAGGGAACTGACTATTTTGTGATGATCATTCATGCTGTAGTTCACGGAGATCAGTCCCATATCAGCAGCTGTGCTGAAACAGAGTAAACAGGCTCTTAATGCTGTACCTTGAAGCGCATGAATGGGCACTTTCACTTTTGTCTTCTTGTGTTTCATCATTACTACGAATGAACCTTGACTTTTTAATGGTTTTGATGCAGCCCCTGTGTGTACTTTAGTTTTCGATGGCTCTGTCATGGTAATGGAGACAGTTTGTTATATTTCTCTTCCGGCATAATGTTTATGGACGCACCCTGAACAACCGTTTACTTTCAGTGTAATGTGCGGACAATGTTTGAATGACTTTTGTGCTTTTTGATGTTGTCTTTTCTTTGACTGGTATTTCTCTTCAAATGTGACCAGTCCCACATGCGCACATTTTCTGAGCTAAACATCAACAATGCATGATCATCTTCTTCACTTTCACTTGATATTGATACTGAAGAACTTTTTGACAATGATTTAGATGACAATTGACTTCGCTTGGTGTTGATTTGTATTAACTCCTGTTGTCACTTGGCCTTGTGGTCATGCGTCGAACATCACTTCTGGAACGCTTAGGTGGCCATTTTGTCTTCTCCCCATGATGCAGTTACAGAATGGTTCTCCTTCCCACATCTTTCCCAACTCTGTCCAGTGGCAGGACATTGTGGAAACAACAATCCACACCTCAAACATAACGTCTTTTTCCGTGGCGACATCACCTTGTGTCCTTCAGCCTTGTGTTTTTGCTTGCTTTTCATGCTCATGACTGACTTACTTCGACAAGATGCTGACAAGGAGGCCATAGGTGCCTAAACAGCATACTCTTCAGCTCTGCAAGCCATGAGAACTCACTCCAGACTAAGTTTCTCTCAGCACTCGGGAGACGTATTGCTTCCTCATCATTACATTCGTAAACTTACAGTGTTTGATGAGCATACCCAGTCTCTCAACAAATTTGTCTATGGTTTCACCAACTCTGTCGTTTCCTGACTGAAAATGTACCTTTCGTAATCTACATTCGGCACTGGATTTAATTTGAGATTTAAGGCTTCTTTAATTTGACAGAATGTAACTTCATCAGCTCGCAGCATGTTCTTTATGACATCTTTTACACCTTCACCAGCAAGAATCTCAAGGTGTTTGATAATCTTCTTGTTATCAGTTGTGCAGAGACATCACCTGGCAGCTCTGGTGGAAGGCCACTTCAGGTATTGAAAGGCTCAGCAAGCATATTCCCTGTGTTTCTTCTTGGGTCTCCTCGCCCACTGCTGATGTTGTAGAGCTTTTTTTCTCGAGGCTTTGGTTAGTGTAACAACAGTTTGCTTTATTATCAGTTGTTCTGTCAGCTACCACTTTTATGTATCCTACTTGCTTTTGACTACGGTAGTTTCAGCGAATCATTTCTACATCTGTTAGTGGATGCCTTTAGCTTTATCACTTATTACCCTGTATAACTTTATGTTGCATAGTATTTACTGCTGTGCCAGCATCACACCAGCTGAAACTGCACTTAGACTTCACATACGCTAAATGTCAACTCTGCACTTCAAAGGAGGCACACAAGGCATGCATGGGCAGTTTGCTTGGACCACAGCAAACTCTCTGGGAGAGCACCATCACTCTAAGGGTTACCTATCCCCTATCTTACCCCCAGTTGTAGCTTCTTCCCCATCCTGGGCACCCACTAATAACTACATCACACACAGAGATGGATATTACACAAACTTGACATTTTAAACCTGCATAACACTTAGGTCACAGTTCTACGGATTCCTTCAGGAGCTAAAAGGGTTCCATCATTCATAACTCGCACAACACTACAAATACCTTACACATTCACTCTGACTTAAGCCTGACTGCTTTGTGACAAGCTGCCAGAGAGTTAATTAGAGGTTAATTTAGTGACTGTCGTGGCTCAACCTGACTAGCATTGTGGCTGTTGGCTGAGTGTGACTTCCGCCCCCTCAACCAATAACCCAATTTCTTACAATAACCCATACTTCAAAGACTACAGAACATACTAGATTTTCATAAACAGGCTACCATCTAGTAATGAAACATCATAGAGAAAAAACGAATAAATAGAGAAAATATGGGAGAGGTCCAGAAATGAAGCTGCTTATGATTGATTGCTATTCATGAGTTTCAAAAAAGAGAAGTAATAAAGAGGTAACAAACAAACAAAAATAAACACTCACTTCATTGTCAAAGGGCATCTCGTTATCCTTATCAATGTTCCTGCACTGATCAGATTGTAGAATCTTTGATCTGGTTTGGAAAAGTATTTTACTCATGTACCCTTCATCAGATCCCTACATTGAGAGAGAGATAGAAAAACCATGTTTTTACTGTTTCACACTGTATTTGAATGACCTAAGACACTCAACCAGTCTTAATCCATCTCAAAATAGTGCTGGCATTCTTCCAAAGTTTTTAGGTCAAAGTGGTTAAATGCAGAATGTTAGGACCAGGTCCTAAGCCCAGACGCACCAATCACTATGTGCGCCATCTATGGAATAGATAATTTCACAACTTTAACTTAAAAATCTTAAGGTGTGCTACATATACTTTCAGATTTGATTTTGGGGTTATGTATTTTTGTTTTTAATAGACCAATGAAACTCACATACAATTGTGCTAAATGTCATAAAATGTACAACTTCATATCATACAGGAATAAACAAAACACTAATGATGTAGTACAACTAAAACATACGAAGTTCAAAACACAATTAACTCATTTACTGTATCACTGTAGTTTTCCAACACCGTTTACAATTTCCACAGATCAGCAGGTGACATTCTAGCAATTCCGCCAACAAGGACACATTTTATGCAGCTCACTATCAAATGCATAGTTTAGCTGACAGAATTATTATATTACTCTTTTATAGACGTAATTCAGAACCTGCAGTTCTGTTTGCAAACATTCGACTCAGGAGGCATTTACAGATCATGCATAATGTACCCATATACATTTTAAACATTATTAGACACATATAGAAACATGAAAACGGCATGTTAACAGCAATAGAAGAATGGTAACTTGAGGGTAATAATTTAACAAAGAAATTGGAGATTTTCCTTTAAACTGATACTGTCTTCTTTCGCTTGAACAAAATGTAGAGGACATCTTTTTCGCTGTAGACTTTATTAAAATAAGAACTAAAGACACATTTGAGAAAAGACAGATCACTTGGTCAAAACACAAGCAAATGGAGAGAGATAATGTATATAGGCCTGTATGTTTATTAAAGAAATATAGAAATAGTAGCTCCCTTTCCCCTCAACAAAAGTTAAAGAACATCTTTCACTGCAGGGACTACACTAAACTCTTAAGTAAAGAAACACAATTGAGAGCAGAGAGAAGGTTCTTGTCTAAACAGAGGCACATCATGTCTATAGGTCTGCAAATTGGCACAAGCAACATGTGATATGGTTGAAAATTGCTTAATTTCTCATAGATATCTGGAGATGCAGACACCATTTGGATTTTGCTAGTCAATGACAAAACAGGGATATAATATGCAGTTAAGGAAGAAATGTTAACCTGTTCAGCCGGCAACATTTCCCACAATATATCCACCTCCAACACACAAGTGTTGACTAGAAGAATTGTAAGACGGTACCCTCCTGAAGAAAAGGCTCCTCTAACCAGGATACACATGCTAGGATCAGAGCTAGCTCTTTATTTCTGTCCCCTGTGACAAAAATGGGACCAGAACTACATTTTTTTTATCCATTGAGTTGAGACATTCTCACAATAGAATAACAGACCTCAACCGTAAGCATTCAAAACAGCCTTTATATACATATTTCACATAGTGGCGGTCGCCACTAGGTAGTAATAGTTAGGACCTAGTTTCTGTACAAAAAGCCTTTTTTTACTTGCCTATATTTTTTGGTGCCGTTTGACAAATCTTCCCGAAATTTTCAAAGAAAATACAAAGCTCACTTGAGCTGCTGTGTGGAAAGTTTTCGGGTGATCTGTTAAGCGAGGTCCGAGAAAAAAAAGGTGGCGGTCCCAAAACGCATTTTCCCCAGTCATTTTTCCAAAGGGATTTTGAACAGTGATAGCACCCAAACCACTGGGCAGAATTACAGTAAATTTGGCAGAATGGTAGGTCCTGGTCCAGAAAGCAATCTTTTTAGGGTCGACCGTGCAAGCACTCTATTCTGTTGTAATCTCTCTGTGGGCGTTTAACGATGCCCACTCTGGTTATTCATTCTTTGTTGTGCTTGTTTTAAATGCTTAATTTTTATTGGTGTATTTTGTAAAATGTCCCTCCTTTGTGTGCTTAGTTTCCTACCCAGGTGTTTTAACGAGTGAACATTTCTGTTGGCCATCACACTACGTCACGCTTCCTCCTATTACAGCGTGTGATGGCCCCTTCTCCAATTTCGCTTTGTCTTTCATCCCAGCTGCAACCCTTTTCAGACATTCAGACAGGGAGCCAATAACCCTCGCGCACACGCTCATGTTAGCGCATTTAATAGGCTTGTTTATGGATCTGCAAAGTGTTGGCAGATTCAAAACTATTACACATAGCAATAAAGTGATGTGCATAGAAACGTCGACATTTAGTGAACTGAGATTATAATTCTAGTCTCTGTGATCTCCAGCCAGTAGACCACTTCATTTGTATTTGCTTTCGTCTCTGAACAGAAAATGAGTACATTGACAGATACGGGCAGTCCACGGTCGGAGTACAATGTCAATAGTTCTAACTCGAGCAAATGTGAGACCCATTGCATTGCAAATGCTAGTTGTGATTTAGTGTGAATCAGTTTAGTGGTTTTCTTGTAATTAAGTGGAAGACAGATTTGTATATAGAGCAGGGATGTGGAATTCCTATCGCCCGACGCCCGGGACATCTTGTTTGGGGTCAAGGGCAACAAGTTTTTATGTTTACTTTGTCCTTGGGACAAGTAGGCCCAACCCTCTGCAGCACAAACCCTTTGGCTGCCTGTTTACAGAGAGTGGAACTCTATACAGTTGAGGTAATGTATTTCCAAAAGATAATGCTGTTCGAACTTGTATTTATGGTTCATTATTTGAAAACCTTCATTATTAGGGTGAGTGCTGTAAATAAATGTTTTAAGGTCACACTTCACTACTGACGTTGGTTCCAGTACAAATAAAAAAAACGTGTATACACATGTTTGAAAAGTTTAGGCTATGAGGCTAAGTATAATGCTCCCAGAATGCTCTCTGATTAGATGCAAATGAGGTGTCATTTAGTAAAATGTTTTGATACATGCTAGTATTTCCCAAAAATATTTCTAATGGAAAATCAGTGTAACCATTTTCAACACGATTATGGGAAGCATGAAAATAAACAAACACTGACAAAGCCAACTGATCTGACATATCTTTATAAGTCTTTTAGTTTCATCAATGCGTGTCTTGTTTTGACATGGCTTTTGTAACACTTTATTGTTGTGGGAGCTACCAGGCCTTCAACATTGTAACAAACACTGGCAAAAAAAAAAAAAAACGTTTTTGAACTCTAAAAGCACACGTTGCCACCAGTGGCATAACAAAGGCCCCGCAGCCGCCCTCCAGGGGACCCCTTCAGCACAGCACCTGCCCTGAGTGAGTCTGGAGAGGGGGCTCCTCCATGTTCTTTGCAAAGGGGCACCCTCCAGTTTCGTTACGTCACTGATTGCCACTGTAGTTCCTGACACTGAACAAAACTACTTTGTGTGCCAATATGCTCCTTGTGGAAGAGAAGAATGCGATCACTCACAGTAAAGCCAGCCGAAAGAGAGAGAAATAGACGTTTAATAAAAACAAAATGTCTAACACCAGACCTAATTAGGGACCAAGACCCACATGTAGGTAGCTTTTTGCATGTCGCAAACAGCGACTTTCGCTGTTTGCGACGTGCAAAAAGCACATTGAGATGCACAAACCCAGTTTTGCGATTCGGTAACCTGGTTACCAAATCGCAAAACGGGTTTGCGACTCGCAATTAGGAAGGGGTGTTCCCTTCCTAATTGCGACTCGCAGTGCAATGTAGGATTGTTTTGCGAACGCGGGCGCAAACCAATCGCAGTTTGCACCCATTTCAAATGGGTGCTACCACTTTCACAAAAGGGAAGGGTTCCCCCTGGGACCCCTTCCCCATTGTGAATGTCACTGTAAACATTTTTTCAGAGCAGGCAGTGGTCCGCAGGACCACTGCCTGCTCTGAAAAAATGAAACGAAAACGTTTCATTTTTGTAATGCATCTCGTTTTCCTTTAAGGAAAACGGGCTACATTACAAAAAAAAAAAAAAAAACTACTTTATTGAAAAGCAGTCACAGATATGGTGGTCTGCTGTCTCCAGCAGGCCACCATCCCTGTGAGGCCGCCATTCGCAAGGGGGTCGCAAATTGCGACCCACCTCATGATTATTCATGAGGTGTGCATTTGCGAAGCCCTTGCGAATCACAGATTGTGTCAGGGACACCATCCTACATTCGGATTTGCGACTCGCAATTTGCAGGTCGCAAATCTGAACCTACCTACATGTGGCCCCAAATTCTTAAAGAAAGTCACAAAAGTGCACCCATGGTATATGTCGTACCCCTATAAAATATTTGTGAACTGTATTTTAGCATGGGTAAATACGCATGTGTAGATTTGCTCATGTGAAAATCTATTGAGCATTTGCAAGTTAATTTTCCCTCCAGCCACTTTCTTCCCAACCCTGGAAGAAGTTCTAATTCTGCCATTGTCAGGAGTAAATGTCCAACCTTTCTTATTATGGGAAAATATTAGAGAGAAGCTGGTGAAGATCTTTAAAACATGCAGGTTAGTAGGTTTGCAGACTCAAAGGCATTCCAGCCCTGGAACTATTGCTTACTGCTTCCTCCAGCCCCAGTATGCAGATCTGCAGAAAGGTGGAAAAATAAGGAAATTGCTACAGTAGGGATTGAAACTGCAAGTATTCAAGCCCTACTATGGTAGTAGCCCTGGCATAATCAGAGAGGCTATTATCAGAGCTCCTGCATAATGAGATTGCCGCCATAATTTGGCGCCACACTACATGGCACCAAAGGGACAAGTAGATCTTTTTACAGGACAAGTAGATTGGAGAAGCAACCTGTCCAGTGGACAAGTAGATATTTTAATAAATTCCACACCCCTGTAGAGGGATGCGGACCCTCGCAATGCAGCGTGCAAGAAGATGTAGTGTGATTGGCTGGCCGCAACCTGTTCAGAAAGTTGCAGCCTCCATTTTCCGAACAGGGCAACGATCCCGGGGGGATGGGAATTGAGGGATAAAACAATAGGAGGGGTCACGGTAGATGGTACTCCGAACCCATGGGAATTATTTATGGGTGCCTGAGAGACCCCTTATTAAAACCTTTTTTTTTGTCACAAGAGTTGTGCACCCTGCCGATAAAAAAAATATATATATATATATTCAGACACTCACCTCATAAACAAAATGTCAGACACTCGCAGACTCACTCACAGACCCAGACAGGTCTACACCCACTCATAGAGCCACTCAGTCAGTCATGCTCCCACAAACTCAGTGACACTCATGCACTAACTCACAGACCTAGTGACACCCATACACCCTCTCAAATATCCACTCAGACCAGGTCCACTCAGACACTCAGGCCAGGCCCTGCAGCTAATCCCCGCTGCACACAGGCAAAGGCCATAAACAGCATGGGTTTGGGTGGTTATAGGGGTTGGGTGCAGGGACTGGCCGGCCTTCAGCCATGCCCGGTGGTGGCTAGATCAATGTATAGTAATGAAAGTTACTTTACATTAAAAAAACATAGAAATTCTCTTTTAAAAAAACAAAGGTTACAGGGACGTTATAGTTAGGCTCACATTTTAAGCGTACCAAACTATATCAATGTACCTGTTAGAGTTATCTCAAGTAACTATAACTCCTTCCCTAGAGTAACTAACTTGTGTCCTCGCCATGCACTGATAATTACTCCACAAATTACAGGACTTATGACATCTTTGATAACATCATTGATAATATTAATTGTTAGACATGGGGTCTCTAGTTGGCAGTCGGTTTGCACCCTGTCCAAGTACGGACCCTCAGTCTAATCAGGATAACGGAGATACCCAGCTCAGATAACCCCTGCTCACCCCCTTGGGAGCTTGGCATGAACAGTTAGGTTGATCTCAGAAGCAATGTGTAAAGCATTTGCACATAACACACAGTAATACAGTGAAAACACTACAAAATGACACCACACCAGTTTTAGAATTACTTAAAAAGAAACATTTATGAAGTCGATAGCTCCGACTGGGGCTATCACAATGTCGTGAACAACAAATCCAACAGTTCAAGCCTGCCGCGGCGTTGCAGGCCAGCTACTTTGTCTAAAAGACCCGCAAACAGTACCTTGGAAATGCAGGGCGTTGTGATCCTCGTGATGTCTGGGAAGTGGCGTCGCTGTGTCGGTTGCAGAGGTCAGTGCGGATGTCGCCGGGCCCTTGAAGTCACACACGTTGCAGATCGAACTCTGGGCTGATGAAGTCAGGAACGCTGGTGTGGATGGTGTCGGGGCTGCAGTGCGAAGTGGGATGATGCGACATTCGGTACCCACAGGTCACGGTGTAGGCAGTGGCTCGGTGTCTGCGTCCAGCGACGTCAGTGAAACCAGGGCTGCAGTGTGAAGTGGGGCGGTGTGACATGCTGTGTCACCAGGTCATGGTGCAGGCATCGTCGTTGCTGAAGCGTTGCCGTCGGTAGGCCCAAGTCGACGGGCTCCATGCGCCATCCATGGGTCGTGGTGGAGACAGGAACGTCTGGTGACGACCCTGGAGTCAATGGCACTGGCGTCGGTAGACCAGGGCTGCGATGCGGGACGGGGCGGTGCTTCGTGTACCACACAAGCAGTGTCCACGTGCCACGGTGTAGGCTGCAGCGTTGATGTCAGCAGAAGTGGCGTCATTGGGGATGCCCAAGCTGCAGTGTGAGCAGGGCAATGCCAAAGTGCGGGGCCCACAGGTCACAGTGCAAGCAG